>NC_081311.1:110764375-111073750 GCF_026419965.1 Kogia breviceps | reverse complement strand
GGCCTCATAGAATGAGTTTGGGAGTGTTCCTTCCTCTGCAATTGTTTGGAAGAGTTTGAGAAGGATGGGTGTTAGCTCTTCTCTAAATGTTTGATAGAATTCACCTGTGAAGCCATCTGGTCCTGGACTTTTGTTTGTTGGAAGATTTTTAATCAGTTTCAATTTCATTACTTGTGATTGGTCTGTTCATATTTTCTATTTCTTCCTGGTTCAGTCTTGGAAGTTTATATCTTTCTAAGAATTTGTCCAATACTTCCAGGTTGTCTATTTTATTGGCATAGAGTTGCTTGTAGTAGTCTCTTTGGATGCTTTGTATTTCTGCAGTGTCTGGTGTAACTTCTCCTTTTTCATTTCCAATTTCATTGATTTGAGTCCTCTCTGTCTTTTTCTTAATGAGTCTGGCTAATGGTTTATCAATTTTGTTTATCTTCTCAAAGAACCAACTTTTAGTTTTATTGATCTTTGCTACTGTTTTCTTTGTTTCTATTTCATTATTTCTACTCTGATCTTTATGATTTCTTCCCTTCTGCTAACTTTGGGTTTTGTTTGTTCTTCTTTCTCTAGGTTCCTGTAGGTGTAAGGTTAGATTGTTTATTTGAGATTTTTCTTGTTCTTGAGGTAGGATTGTATAGCTTTAAACTTCCCTCTTAGAACTGCTTTTGCTGCATCCCATAGGTTTTGGATTGTTGTGTTTTCATTGTCCTTTGTCTCTACGTATTTTTTGATTTCCTCAGTGATCTCTTGGTTATTTAGTAATGTACTGTTTAGCCTCCATGTGTTTGTGTTTTCTACATTTTTTCCCTTTAATTCATTTCTAATCTCATAGCATTGTGGTCAGAAAAGATGCTTGATATGATTTCAATTTTCTTAAATTTACTGAGGCTTGATTTGTGACCCAAGGTGTGATCTATCCTGGAGAATGTTCCGTGTGCACTTGCAGAGAAAGTGTAATCTGCTGTTTTTGGATGGAATGTCCTATAAATATCAATTAAATCTATCTGGTCTATTGTGCCATTTAAAGCTTCTGTTTCCTTATTTATTTTCATTTTGGATGATCTGTCCATTGGTGTAAGTGAGGTGTTGAAGTCCCCCACTATTATTGTGTTACTGTTTATTTCCTCTTTTACAGCTGTTAGCAGTTCCCTTATGTATTGAGGTGCGCCTATGTTGGGTGCATATATATTTATAATTGTTATATCTTCTTCTTGGATTGATCCCTTGATCATTATGTAGTGGCCTTCCTTGTCTCTTGTAACATTCTTTAAAGTCCATTTTATCTGATATGAGTATTGCTACTTCAGCTTTCTTTTGATTTCCATTTGCATGGAATATCTTTTTCCATCCCCTCACTTTCAGTCTGTATGTGTCCCTAGGTCTGAAGTGGTTCTCTTGTAGACAGAATATATACAGGTCTTGTTTTTGTATCCATTCAGTGAGCCTGTGTCTTTTGGTTGGAGTATTTAATCCACTCACGTTTAAGGTAATTATCAATATGTATGTCCCTATGACCAGTTTCTTAATTTTTTGTGTTTGTTTTTGTAGGTCCTTTTCTTCTCTTGTGTTTCCTGCCTAGAGAAGTTCCTTTAGCATTTGTTGTACAGCTGGTTTGGTGGTGCTGAATTCTCTTAGTTTTTGCTTGTCTGCAAAGCTTTTGATTTCTCCATCGAATCTGAATGAAATCCTTGCTGGGTAAAATAATCTTGGTTGTAGGTTCTTCCATTTCATCACTTTAAGTATATCATGCCACTCCCTTCTGGCTTGTAGAGTTTCTGCTGAGAAATCAGATGTTAACCTTATGGGAGTTCTCTTGTATGTTATTTGTTGTTTTTCCCTTGCTGCTTTCAATAATTTTTCTTTGTCTTTAATTTTTCTAATATGATTACTATGTGTCTTGGTATGTTTCTCCTTGGGTTTATCCTGTATGGGACTCCCTGCGCTTCCTGGACTTGGGTGGCTATTTTATTTCCCATGTTAGGTAAGTTTTCGACTATAACCTCTTCAAGTATTTTCTCTGGTCCTTTCTCTCTCTTCTCCTTATGGAACCCCTATAATGTGAATGTTGTTGCATTTAATGTTGTCCCAGAGGTCTCTTAGGCTGTCTTCATATCTTTTCATTCTTTTTTCTTTATTCTGTTTTGCATCAGTGAATTCCACCATTCTATCTTCCAGGTCTACCTTTCTGTGAATGTGATTTTTTTTCCACAGGCTGCAGGACTGTAGTTCTTCTTGCTTCTGCTGTCTGCCCTCTGGTGGATCTAGTTCAAATTTTGATGGTTACAATCTACAATTTGTTTTCAATTATTGCAGTTATTTTGGTGTATGGATGACATATTTTGTCTTATTTATGCTTTTAACTTATGCATTTGGTTTTATGCAGAGAATAGTCACAACACCTCGTGGTGCTCAATAAATATATGTGGAATAAATACTTAAATGGTTGAATGAATAAATTTTCCAAGTCTATTCCCTAAATTTTAGGTAGACGTGACAGAATTCTTGGCTTACTCAATTTTGATGCAAGAAAAAAGCATCTAGGTAAAACAAATATTTTGACTCCATGTTTTGTCCCAGAAAATAAAATTTCCAACTCCCTAATGCGAAAATTGTGTTTAAAAATTAGTTATGTGGAATTACATTCACAGAATATTGCCAAAAAATATATGAAATCCCATATGGTCCACTAGATTTTATTCTTGCTATTATTAAATGTTTCCTATAATTCCTTAGGACCCAACCCATGCTCTTCAGAAGTCCTTCCCTAATCTACCCATGTCTCAATCCACTATCCATCCAGTTTCCCATCCACCAGAACACATTACACACATTATATTTATATTTTCTTATATCATTGCACCTAAACCACATTATTGATATAATCTGCCATTTTGTTCATCACCCAGACTGAACTTTGTGTTCTTTGAAATTGGGACCTAGACTTAACCAACATTATATTTCCAATCCTGAGCACCATGTCTGGCATATATTAGCTAGTCACTAAATGTTTTTGGAAAATAAACGAGTTACAAGAGCCCTAAAGATTGATCATCTTATATATTGTAAATGTTATAAGAAGCACTGTCTCACACATTATACAGTGTTTGTCTTATGAGAATCCATGGTAGAAATTAAGTTCAATTCATATAATCAGAAAAAGTAAACAAAAAGACCGACAATACATTCTCTTTCCAAGGAACTGGTTTGTTTGGTTCTTCTTTATAGACACTTTGCATCCTATTAGTAATTGTGTTTCAATCTTTGCTTTCAAAATGGAAAGTACAAAGCTGAATGCTTAGCTCATCTCTAGCATCTCTTAAGAAAAGTATGACATACATTGTCTTCATTTTCCTCTCCAGGTCAGTAAGATGCCAAAACCCATTGTCTGTGCACTGTATTATAGAGTTTGAATATGGAGCCAGATAATATTAATCAATGACTAAAATGAGAGAATAAAAGAAACGAGGTGTTTAGTTGACCACGTAACTGGGAAGAAAGGAAAGTGGGAAGATTAGTCATTCATTTTTCTCAGTAACCCTTATAAGGTGACCCAGGGGAATTTCAGTTCTGCCTTTAAAGAATGATTTTCTTTATTTTCCAGCAGTTGTAGATGCACACATAGGCAGATGCCTGCACACCCACACACACACAAACACACCAAATGCCATAATTTGAAGTGAGTTAGTACGCTGCACGGCTGGAGTACAGTTAACATTTCCCCTGAATTGCAGCAGAGTGATTGAACATATTTACTGCATGGACTACCTTAGGTTTTTTACTGTGTTCTTCCTCTGAGACAGCACAGGGTTCTGCTTGTCCTAAAAGCTTAGGCAAACTGATTTGCAAATATGAGCATGTGCATTTCAGGGGAAAGCAGAGCAATAGAGTGAGGGTCATTTCTGTCACATTTCTGTCACAGAGCTTGCTTTTCCTAGATTATGATTATGATTATGCATTGGAATTTGCTAGTTTCTTGTTTTGTATGTGTGCACCCATTACCAAGTAGCCTCCAGGTGCATGAACAATAACAGCAAAGATGCAGTGAATAGGAATATTAAAAAAGAAAACTACTTATTATAACATTACAATAAGCACAATATGTGAACAGTGGCTTACAACTTTCACAATACTGCTCCTTGTAGAGAAACTAGTTTAAAATCATGATCTTAAACCACACCAGGAACTTCCATTGAAAGGAGCTATGTTGGATTCACAAACAAGTTTCCCAGCTTTCCAAAGAAAATGTTCATTACCTCATTTCACACTGGAGAAATCTAGGCGTTATTACCAGAAGCATAAGAATTCATATTAATTATAAAGTGGTATCGCAGAGGGAGACATCGTTACAAAGCTGGCTAGCAAGCAAACTTGGAAAGATTTGTGGGAGGACAGTAAATACTGAACCCTGGAATCAGACAAAAAACGCTCCAGTACATGTAGTTGGTATTTTGAAAAATTTGGTTTATACAGTCAGTACAAACATTTTGTAAGTAATATTTGCTAAGATCCTAATGTATGTTGAATGTTATAAAACATATAACAAAATGAAATAGGAGCTATTGTGATATCTGTTAATTGCTTAGGAAACACTGACAGCTGGAATTTGGAGTAGGAGACAAGTGAAACTCATTTCAGACCAATGTCACAGATGTCGCCCAGAAGTAGAAGAGAAAGGGGTCATGTGATAATGTCCATGTAAAAAAGACAAAACTTATAAATTTAGTGCACACAGGGTGCCTAGTACATATAATTGATCATACATCCCAGCTGGCTATCCAAACTGCAGTTTTCAAAATGCCAAGTATGAGGTACTGTGTGTTTAACTTCAGAATCCTTTTAAAATTTTTTTCTCATAAACCTCCAGAGTGTTCTTATTAGCTCATTTTAAAAAAAGAATAGATAGACTATCATCTAAGAAGGCTTGGATATTCGTTTGTTCTTAAAAAAATCTTTTGAGTTTCCTCCCAGGTGTGTTATGCTAGAATGTTCTTATTTCTTATGCTGATGGAAAGAAGTTCTAAAGTTTTGGACCAGTGAAGAAGAATTAAGGCTGTGGGAAAGTCACTGTATTTAGAATTGTTTGTAAACAGTAGTAAGCCAAATAAGACTGCCTTCTCATCTAACCCCACTATATACATTTTCCCAACACTTTAGAAATTTAATTGTAGAAATAAAAGGAAAACAATCTGTTATGCCTCTCGTTGTAGCCAAGGGTACTCTTAAAAATGCTAAAACAGACAAAACTAAAGGGGACAATTGGAATATGAACTCCAGTTTACTTTCCAGTGAAATAAATTCACGTAGAATTGAAATGGATAAATATCAGAGAGTAAACACTCCAAGGGCATACAGAGGCTTGAGGAACATTTTGTACATGAAGTCAAAAAGTTGGAAATATCCACAGTTAATTAACAGATCTCTAAATATACCTCAACGGCCAAAGTAATCTTGTTATTTCAGCTTATCTTTAAGCTTATTTTTAACTATTTGGGTTAATTTTACATAAAATCAAAATACATCACACAATTTCTGTATCATAGAGAGCAGAGGAAGATACAAAATCTATTGGCAAGAAGCATGTGTGTTCAAAATTCCTCAGTATTCTACGTGTAATTATCTCACCTTGAGAGATAAACGAACATGAGCATCTAGTAACTTCTAGAATTGCAAGTTCCATAATCAGAAAGCAGCTGTAACTATCTTGTAAGAGAGATAAACGAACATGAGCATCTAGTAACTTCTGGAATTGCAAGTTCCATAATCAGAAAGCAGTTGTAACTATCTTGTAATCATTACTACCTACCAGAAAAAATGTGTTAGTTGCTCTAGCTGCTGAATTTAACTATACTAAGAAAGAAGAATCAGATCAATATGAAATAAAACCTTGGTTCAGTGAAACAGTTTTAGGAGATAAAGGAACAAGGAACAAGCCCTTGCCTCTGGTGAATGGATCTAAATGGAAACTTCTCTGCAGGACTGAAACTTGGTCACAGGCTGAGGCTGATACTATATATGTCTTTGGTGTTTCCAATGATGCCTTGAGAATCTGTTTGACTTCTCAGCTTTCCCTTAAACAAGCAACCAAGTTGGGAGGAATCTTAGCAATAGCCAGTGCAAGATTCAAAAGTTATATTTATCAGTACATCTTTTAGCAGCTAAATTCACAATTGTAAGAGTATATTGTCTTATATCCAATGGTCACAAAAATGGAAATATCACAAATTGGTACCAGAAGTAGACATCTGTCGTGTTTTTCTGCCCAATTTACTTTTATCCACTGGGGAGCTACTTCTTCCTTTCCTATTATTGCTTGCAAAACTGAACACTTTTAGGCTTAATAAATCCCCTGGCCAGATGGATAGGCACATGACCCAACCCCACTAATCATGATACTCTTTATCCCTCTGCAAAAGTGACTGGTCCAAGAGTTAAATATGAACCCCACGGGGGCTAATTAAGGTACTTCTATGTGATTTGATAATTGTTTCTAGAAAAGAAAATACTTTCCTCTCTTGGGGTTATCTGTCATTAAGGTTGTTGGTTTGGAAATATTCAAGGCCATCATTCTTATTCTGTGACACAAGCCTGACTGTGACAAGGCTAAAATGAGATCAATAAACAATGAGAAACAGAAATGAACAAAGCTAAAAAGAGAGAAAAAGAAAAATTGTAGAGACAGGATTCAAACATTGTTTTTTCAGTCCTTAATTCTAATAGAGAATATGATCAGGCCTTGGGTTTCCTGGATATGCTGGCAAGTAAACATCTCCCATCATTCTTATTCTGAAGTCAGTTTACGTTAGGTTTCTAGAGTTTCCAACCAAAAACACACATCAATTTTACAGTGCCACCACTTTCTATTTTTTGTATTTTATCCTTAAGAAGTAAACCCCTGCTTCTAAGCCTTGGTTTTAGAATTTAATTTCATCCATCTAAGTAGATGGCTTGAGAAGGAGGAAGGACTGTGATAAATGACTCATTCCCTCCTCAGTCTACTATATAAGTCAGTTCCCTCCCCAAACAAGTATGCTAGTTCCAAGTCCTCATTTCTGTATGTAATGGAATGTCACTTGATAAGAACACCTGTATTTTTTCCTTGATTTCTCTTGAATGGTCAAGAGCTCAGACCACTCTTATGCAGATATCCCTGTAAGATCTCTTCTGATCTTCATTCTAGTACCTAGAATAGATTAGACTGGTTGGAGCAACAGAGTTTCTTTGATACTTTCAGACTAACCTTTGAAAATCCTTTTCAGAGAATCCCCAACTTGTTCTGTTATGGTCATTTCAGTCTACTATGGACATTCAAAAGAAAGCCAAATTTGGATAAGAAATGGGAAGAAGTTAAAAGGATACCAATCCTACTTGGAACTAGCTTCCTTTCATAAGGAGCCTTCACAAAAAGAAAAGTATAAATACTGACTTCCTGTTTAGGACCCAAATACTGAAAGTCCTTTAACAAGGCTGAGCTCTAGAAAGAACACAGTAAAATTGACCTGATACAATCGTATGTGCTAAATTGAAACCTAAAATTATCAGGTAGTTGTTCCATTAACTGGTGATTCAAAAGTCAACAAGATGTATGCCACTCATCGATCATCCCAGAATTTCCTCAGGTAAGACCTGACTTTTCGGCAATTACCCTTTAGCAGATATATATCCATTTCCAAAGACTGAAGAAAGTGTATCCTCAGAGACAGGACATATAGCCTTCAAAAAACTTAATAAAAGTCCCTATATAATATACTTCTGTTGCCATGAATGTGTGTGTGTGTGTTGAGTACACTGCAAAACTCTGGAGCTCACTTTGCCTATCACTGCAAATTACTCACAGATTTTGCCAGTAACTGATTCTTAAGGTGTGAATATGTAAGGTTGGATGAAGAATTCTGCTCTGTCACGTAGCATCTGACTCACCCAATTCTTTCCTTCATTTCATGACTTAAGTTTTATTTTTTTTTAATTTTATTTTACTTATTTATTTATTTATTTTTTGGCCACATTGTGCGGCTTGCTGGGATCTTAGTTCCCCTATCAGGGATTGAACCCAGGCCCTCGGCAGTGAAAGTATGGAGTCCTAACCACTGGACTGCCAGGGAATTCCCATTAAGTTTTATTTCTGGAGTCACACTTTACATGACATCTGACTTAGTTCATTTATTTAGGGCTTTGGTTTTCAATTCTCAATCTATTTGACCTAAATTACTAATTCTTGAGACAGCCATCTATTTGAATCATTTAAAAATTTTTTAATATGAGAGCTTTATAATCATCACATTATCTAGTGTAACTCAAGCATGTATATGTTCAAGTACTCCTTTAGATCAACACACACACACACACGCACGCACATTTTTAAGTGGAATGCAAAGGTTCCCTGGGATTGATAGAATAAAATTGCTCAGGACTGTTATCTCCCATACATAGAGTAATGTCTGGCCTGGGTATGATTTTCTTTATTAAACCCAGAAGAAAGCACTAACATAGTCAATATACATCTCTTGATCTGGATCTAAAACATTAATAGCAGCAATCATGTTCCTGACATTAATTTCTGATTGGATACCATATAATTATCATGCTCCATTACCACTCATAAACCATTTGATTGAACAAAATTTTTCTCTTTATTAGAAGATGCCAAAGTCATTGGCAATTAAAATATATTTATGCTATAGATACTGCAGTGACACTTAGGCATAAATTATTTGTCACCCACTTTCATCAGTAACTCCTCAAAAATCACTGAAATGCCCTTTTGTCATTTCCCCCATGGCTATTAGCCTCTCTCTACCCAATTACAATCATCAGTACAGATTTCCATGCACTCACGTTCTGCACCCTTAACCCTTCACTTGGTTGTGCCCTTTTTAAGGGCAGAGGCTACATTTGTGAGCAAAGCCTAGCACGGCGACTTTGACTTAGTAGGTGCTTGATACTTATTTCTTTAAACTGGGAATCGTTGACCAACAGCAGAGTAAGATGAGGGTGCTTCAGTTTGGTATTATAGAGAAAAAAAGTTTTATTATCAATTACATTGGTGAAATGTTAAAGTTTTAAAAAATATAATAGATGCTTAAACTTCAGAACTTTCAGTGCCTTAATAAATGAATATCTCATGTGACTCACAAAGGTGGAGTGTAGGGGAGAGTACAGGCTAGAGCTTACAGTACTTCTCTAATTTATTAGTGATATTTGTTCAGACTGCTTTTAAGGACCTAGTTCTGCAGACCTCATTTTGGGAAATGATAGTGCAGTTGTCAAGAGTATGGGCTTTTGAGTATGGGATGCATTAGGCCTTTATCTCTGCCATTTACTAGCTGTGGAATCATATATATTTGATTCCACAGCTAGTGATATATATATATATATCACTGAACTAAGACCTAATATAGCTCTCATCAGATTCCTAATGTGTAAAACGGGAAGAATAGTAACTACACGATTATACTTTAGGAGCCAAATACAATAACATATGCAAAATGTTTATCATCATGCCAAATATTTCAAGTATTACTAATTATAACAAAATTAAATTGAATTGATTTGCATTATAGATCATCTTAGTATTATTTATTGCTGGCTATTAACTTTCTTTTCTACTCAGCCATTCTTCAATTTACCTTCCTATGGTAATCTCTTTCTTTTCCCATAAGTCTAGACCTGTTTTAAAGGACCTTGTAAAATATCTAAGCTCCAAAAGCCCAAGTCAAAAGGCTTTACCATGGTGAATTTTGAAATATCCTTGGGGAAAAGTAGCTCTATCGAGCTTCTTATGACATTTCAGTTCTTTACGTTGCTGACCAATCAAGCTCCTTTCCCTTATAGAATAGTGTTTTGTTTTCCTTATGGGACATTATTTACATTGTTTGACCAAAGTTCACCTCATTAATTTATCCTTGGTCAAAGAACAAGTCCATTGTCAACTATACATTCCAGTGACTCTGCAAGCTCTGCTCTTTTTAAGAGCAGCTCTGTCCTTTGCAGAAGGTTTTGAAGAAAATGTCCTTTTTCTCTAGCTATTTTCAGACTCTCCTTTTGTTTCAGAGACAATTCTGTTTAATTTTGGCCTTTTGTGCATGTGCAATAGCAGGTTTAATCCAATCAAGGAACAGCTTTCCTTCAGGAGGTTATCAACTACAGCCAGAATGAAGGGCTATTGTCTGGCCATGGACCTGACTTACACAATTTGCATGCTGCCTAATTACAATTCTATTCTATTGTACTGCTGTACTTTACCTTCTCAGCTGGAAGAAAAGTCAACCAAATGCAGCAGTGTCTCAATCAATGCAGACAATCACAAAAACATGCCTAAACCAAAGGTTATAATGTGAGCTCAGAAGCTTTGAAAGTAATCAGCAGAGGAAAACGAAAACATAAATAGTATTTTTCCCTCTTATTGCTGCATTCTCTTTTACCCTATCCTCCTCACACAGTAACCCTATTCATGAACAAAGTAGTACGTACCCATCAGCATGATGACTTTCCATCTGTGGCAAACTGAAAACTAGCAACTCCAATAAAGAGAATAGTCACAGAAGAATATACTTCAGCAGGAGAATAAAAGTCTTTCGCAAAATGAACAAGAGGTGCCCGAGAAAGACATAGATGCTGTGTAAAGAAAAGAAATATGTCACGAGGTCTGTTTCTCTTGCCCAGGATCATTTGACACTGAGGTTTTTCTATTATAATCAACATGTAAAGCATACAAAAATAGATAAACAGCGATATCCTGGGAAAGGAGCATTTGTTTGCAAAGGAATAGATTTTAACCTCAGTGGCAGCAGCTGAGGGATCGCTTAATGGAGGGCAATAGAGACATGGTTCAGTTGACACTCAGCCTAGGAAATGACAACAAGCAATTTTTCCCTCTGCAATTGCATCCATCATTTACAGGTGCTTGTAGGCAGAGTGCCTTTTACACATTATTATCACATTGAAGGAAAGTGAAACAGCCGACATGTTCTATGTTGCCCAGAATCTGATATAGCAAAAAGGAGTGAAAACACACAGTAGGGGCATTAGAAACAATTCAAGAATATGATTTGGGGTCATAAAACTCCTGTATTTGAAAGCCTCAATTTTGAATGCATCCATGCAGTAGCGGCAAAAAAAAAATCTTTATAATTGATATTCTAATGCAAAAGAATAAAATGTAAAATGATTTGTCTGATGTATAAACGTAGACCAATGTAAAATATTGGTTCTGGAAGTACGTATTGAATGCCTACTACCATACTAAATGCTAGAAAGTCAGTGTGTGTTTGGCAGGATTCGAATCAGTACTTGGAGAGTTGGGTAGATTTCCTAACCAGTTGACTACAAATTCTGGTCAATATTAGTGGATGATGCCAATTGCAAAGTACACAGAGGAACCTGAATGAAAACAAAGACAGAGTTTTACTAACACCATAGTGTGGCAGGTTTGGTCCTTAACATCAGACATGATAAAGTTATATCCACATTTTATTTTTACAGACAGGGAAGGAGAGAGATAGAGACAGAGAGAAAATTATGCTTAAGCTAATTATTTGCTCTATAAAAAGGCTCATTTTTTTCTGGTATTAATTAACTATCCTATGATTATGATTAATACATCAAGTTAAAAATAATTCTCATTGTCTCAATGAGATGGACTGAGAGTTTGGGGTTAGTAGATGCAAACTATTACATATAGAATGGATACACGACAAGGTCCTATAGCACAGGGAACTGTATTCAATATCCTGTAATAAATCATCATGGAAACGAATACAAAAAAGAATATATATATGTGTAAAACGGAGTCACTTTGCTGTACAGCAGAAATTAACACATTGTAAATCAACTATACTTCAATAAAAAAATAAATTAAAAAAAATAATCCTCGTTGTCAATATCCCTTGTGCTATCTTTCATCCAGGATAGCTGCTCCAAATTCCCTCCATCTCTGTATGAGCATCACAGCCTCAACACATCCCCTCAAAGGAAACTGAGCTATGGCATCATCACCGACATCAAAACCTGAAGGATTAGATTTGGCTGTGATTTCTGAAGAATGCTACCACATGTCCTGTTGATGCATACATCCTATCTTGAGATGAGCATCACTTGGATTTAACCTTGTTCTTCTAGTTCCAGCTTTTAGTCATTTGATCTTATTGACATAAAAATCTAGTGTGGAACCAAAGGAATGTTCTTTCTTCCCTTCCATTTTACTCAGCAGATTTCTGCTATAGTCATTATTTTATTTTCAGGCTGCTTAACTGATTATATTCTAGTAATTTCTGGGTTATGGTTTTATTGGATCTCTAGTGTACAATAAATATGCATACAACTGTTCAAGAAGCCAATATAAATTCTGATCAAACTGTATATACTTGTCAAGTTTCAACCATGTCAATACTTCATAGACAGTAATTAATTTGGCTTAAAGTTTCATTTTACTTTAACAGCCCTGTCTATATGCCGTCCTTCTGAAAAGATGCTGATCTTGTGAACCCACTAGTTTCTAGTTCCCCCCACCCCTGTCAATGCCTGTAGAAGAAACGTGAGACTGGGTCATTCACCTATAGAAATCCCTTCTATAGTAGGGCTACCTCAACATCTCCCTAGGAATCTAAAACTTCACAACCTAGCTCTTTAACCTTCCAGGCATGTAAAACCAGACAGATACAAGTCCATACATGGCCTTCTCTTTTTTTGGGGGGGTGGGGCAGTGCCGCGTGGCACGCGGGATCCTAGTTCCCCCCCATACAGGGATTGAACCCCTGCCCCATGCAGTGGAAGCACCAGAGTCTTAACCACTGGACCACCAGGGAAGTCCCTGGCCTTTTCTTTTTGTACTCAGATTTTAACCTATGTGTTGGCATCCCTTTTTTTTATTTGTTCTTTTTAAAGATACAAATTCAAAACTATCCTCTATAAATCCCATTTCCTTATACTTCATTGTAAATCCCTTTTACAAAGGGACTATCATTCAGTACAATAAACAGATGTCATATCTATGCTCCTGTCCAATGTAGCCGGTGTCTTTATTTAGAAGCTATATGTTCATGTAATCTTGAACAAAGACCTGGTGTGGTGTGAGAGGGACTTGAGTGAGGGATTTGAGGTCCCTGAAGGGCTAGAAATCCATTAGACAACAAATAAATAAACGAATGAATAAACACACGAATGAACACACACGGATACTATTAACATGTTCTATGTTAGATTAACTAGCTCACAACCACTCACAGAAATAATCCACCTTAACTTTTAATTTTCAGTAAAAGATAAACATATCCAAATGACAAACCAACAGAACAGTAAAACCTATGCAACTCTCCCTGTTATCCTGGCTCCTTCTGTTTGCCATGAATCAGTTTGTGTGTCCCTGCCATTATTGTCACATTATATCTTGCATAGCGCTTTAGAGATCAAAATATGATTTTACTTATGGTATCTCATTTATGCTTCACAGCCAATTTCAGAAACAGGGAGGCATAATATTACCTTTCATGTTTTACAAATGAAGAAACTGAGAGACCTAATTTTTTTTTTTTTTTTTTTTTTTTCCTGAACTCATCCTATTAAGATGGAAAGTGTACACTAAAATCAAGTCTTCTGATCCTGGGGTCAGTGCCTTTCACCTAATTCATGTCATTGGCAGAGAGCTAAAGGGCAAGTTCAGTTTGCTTGGACAGCCCTGGATACCCCCCAGATCACCATCTGTTTGCAAGAATGATATCTTTAAAAGTAAATGTACTCAAGACCAAAAATTGGACCTAGAGATGAGCCATGAAAATGGCTCAACATATCTAAGGAGTGAGATATAGCATTCCAAGAAATCATTCATATTCATTTGCCATGAGAAAACCAGGCTGGCAATCGAGGAGTAAACGTAGCATGGCATGAGTCCCAAGGTCTAAAGTAAAACTGACCATTACTGAACACAAAGACAACACAAATTAATAAATCAAACTGACTCAATTTATGAGGTTTATAAATTTTAAAAAAATTGAATGTACCTAAAAATAGAAGTCTCTGATTTCTGGTCTTGGCAGTGCAGTCAAGCTTGCATGACACTCCCTTTGACCCTGGAGCACAGGCGCCATTGCTTGGGGCCACTTAACTGCTTTATCTACTGGGGACTATGTCAGCGGGCATACCTCCCCACACAGAGTAATCAGGATGAGCAAGCCCCAGGCAGGTCCCCTATTTTTATCTCTCAGTCAGCACTGCACTGTGAGGCATGCAGCTCCCGTGTCTCCAGCCAGTGGTGGAAGCGCGTGGTGGTGACAGGTA
This sequence comes from Kogia breviceps, assembly GCF_026419965.1. Lineage (NCBI taxonomy): Eukaryota > Metazoa > Chordata > Mammalia > Artiodactyla > Physeteridae > Kogia > Kogia breviceps. Next base: position 111,059,488 of record NC_081311.1, on the reverse strand, counting down.
ATTGTAACAGTTAAATAGAGTTGGCACTGTCGTTTTCAGAAACTGCTTGCAAAGCACACAAACTCCACTTGCCGAACTCCTCCCACTTCAACACCCAAGACAAATTAAAGGGATTTTTATTTCGAATTTCATGTTCCACAACCATTTTGCGATTTCTTTTTTCCTCCCTACAGAGAACTTGCATGTGCTCTGAGTAATCATTTTTGTTTTGTGTTCTGTTAATTTGTTGGTTTGTTAACCAAACAATTTACTGTGGCTGCCCACCAGTCCAGATTCTTATAACCAATTAAGAATAAAAGATGGAGAGGCTTCAACCTCAGTGAGGCAAGAGATAATGGAAAAGTTTCCATTCAACATGCTTTCAAAGTTTTCTCGTGCAGGAATTTGTTTCTTAGGCTGCCATGTTAGATTTGAACAGCTTTTCCATTTCCTGAGGTCTGTTCCTTTAGATAGCAATCCAACACAGTTTTCTCTATTCTAGTATTGGGAGGAAGGGGAATATTATTTTTGTAAAATGTTTAGGAACATATGGTTCAATTTAAAAGAGCAGAAATGCTCTGTACTGGCTTGTCAATTTATTTATATTAAGGGAAAACATGCTGGTTACTTACATGCCTTGGTCCTATTAGGATTCTTCTTTTATATTTCCTGGCTTTTACTATTTTAACTTGAATCATAATGAAAGAACTGTTTTCTTATGCCCTCCAAATCTTAATCAACCTTTGAAATGTACACATCTCAGAGCTGTCAGTAAACACAGATCTTTGCTTGTTTAGAGTCACATCCTTCCATTCATAATCCTTGCCCTTTGTTCCATCTCACTTGTTTTCATCTATTTACCTGCTCAATAATTTTATCATATAACTCAGTACTCCAAGGTGGTAAATGCAAATACAGCAAAGAAGGCATTGTCAATTCTAATTTGGGGACAGTTGCTGATCTTAAATCTTGAGGGTGTCTGCATGGCACTTAAACGTGTAATTGAGTGTTGAATGCCGTTTTTCAGGTTCTCTGATAATCCAAGTCTGAGCCATCCAATGATAATTACGTATACTGATTCTGTGTGAAAAGACTTATAAATTTGACTTGGTGTTCAGAGGTCAGTTCAATAGGAGAGTCCGAGAAATTAGAAGATTGTCAAAGTCAGACATAGGCCCGAGAGGATTCTGGTAATTTAGTTTGCTGCCTGAGCACCTGATCATTTATTTAGCTTCCCTGAGAGATTTGGTAACGTATTTATTTGCTATTTTGCAACTGGAATTTTTCCACAGAGCTTGTGGAGGGGGATGGGAAAGATCAGAATTAGTATCAACAAATGTTGAAGCATCTCTTTAGGGTACTTAGAATAAATTGCATTCAAAAACAGGAAAGGGAGGAGGAAAAGAGACACAAGACACTGAGTGAGAAAATGGAGAGATAATGCTGTATTCCTTTGCATTAAGGCGTTGGTTTTCCATTGTGTACATCATAACAAGCAGGGCAGAGGGAGACAATTAATGTAATGGAGTTTCAGGGACTAACAAAGGCCAAAGTCTAAACCTTTTGGAATTTCAATGGACTAGAGAATGAATTCTCCAGCAGACTAAAATAGTAATTTATTGATGCCAGATCTACTAGGATAATGCCAATTGGGTCAGGTAGAAGAACTTTCATTGAAAACGTGACCTACCCTCATGGAAGCCAGAGAACAGAAGGGTGACTGACTGCCTTCAAAGCTACCAGACAGGAATCTCTGGGTTGTGTGTACTCTACACTGAAATGCTTGATTAAAAGAAAACCTCCAAATCAACAATGGATGGGCCATTTTTTCTGCCAAACGTTAGGCTTCTTGGGAAGTGTCAGACCATAGGGCTCCACTGGGATGCAGATGGAGTCTTGGTGAATCTGCTCTCAAAGGCCAATACTCTCTCCTTCATGAGCAGAGATGGCAGCTGCCTATGCAGGGGCTTTGAAGGACATGAAACATCCTCTTCTTTTGAAAAAGACCTCTTATGATAGTGTCAGAACCTCTCACACCATCATTTCATGCCCAGTGCTTATTTCTTTTTCTCCATACGCCAGGGAACTGTTGGCAACCTGACTCATCCAGAAGTTGCTCTTACTTCCTCTAAACTGATGGTCCACTCTTCTTACCCATGGCTCCAAAAGTTTGTACCAACTGTCTCCTGGCCATCTTTCTTGACAGCCAGCAGAACCTCCATCCCAATACACCTAAAACCCAAGGTATCACATGTCACACAAAATCATTCATCTTCTGACTTCCTATTTGCTGTTGACAGACTCGGAAAAATGTGCATTACCTTTTGATTCATCTTTCTCTTCTGTAAATCATATCTAATAAGTCCTCAATGTCTTCCAATTTTACCCTTTAAAGAGAATTATTCTTATCTCCACTATTCTCCCATTGCCTGTGTGGTAGAGGAAAAATAATTTCCTCCCTACCCTTCTAGGTTCTTGGCTGAGACACCCCTGTAATAAACAAACAGATCAACAGGAGAAGAACAGAAGTTTAATAATATGTATACCTCCTGCATACATGGGAGATACCCAGGAAACCCGAGTAACTCCCCCAAATGGCCCAAGCCACCACCTTACATACCATCCTCAGCTAAAGACAAAAGAACGATCTTAGGGGGTGAGGTGGGGTGGGGGGGCACTTATGGGAAGTTACTAGGAAAGCACAGAAAACAAGGGTTTAGTTTGCAGATTTGTTGATACCTTCTCCATTGATAAGAGTTTCCAGAGATTTGGTCATCCCCTTCTTCCTGGTACAGCTAGAGAGACACCCTTACAAATGGAGATTTCTCTTATACATGTAAATGTCTCTTACAAAAGGGTCATTTCTATTCAACTTTCAGAGCTTCTCCTGTGTCTGCTGTTTCTTAAAACTTACCAGCCTAAAATAATCCTTATGCAAAAGAGGCACATTTTGGGGTGATTAATGCTGCTCCCCTTCATCTGATTTAACTTTCTAAAGTACTGTGGAATTCAATGATAGAGATACTTTGCTCTAAATCCTTGAACGGGACCTACTGAGAAAGCCCAGTCTACTTAAATGTTATCAAACTCCTATCTCGCCAATTTCCAGGCTTATCTATCACCTACAGCCCTCACACACTACTGTGGGCTGGATCAAGGTGCCCCCCCTAAAGTTTATATGTTGTAACCCTAATTCCCAATACTTCAGAATGTGATTATATTTGGAGATAAAACCTGTGAAAAGGTGATTACATTATAATGAGGTCAACAGAGTGGGTTCTAACCCGATCTGACAGGTGTCCTTGTAAGAAGAGGCAGTTTGGCCACAGACACATTGCTCCCACAGAGGCAAGACCACCTGAGGACACAGCAAGAAGGTGGTCCACCTGGCAAGCCAAGGAGGCCTGAGGAGAAATCACACCCAAGGACACCTTGATCTTGGTCTTCTGGCTTCTAGAACTGAGAGAAGGTAGATTTCTGTTGTTTAAAGCACCCAGTCTGCGGTATTTTGTTATGGTAGCCCTAGCAGACTGAAGACTCACATTTTGAAAATAGGTAAAACAAAAAACAAACAACTATACTGTTGATTTTATTATCAACTTATTAGAGTCCAAGGCCTTGAGAGAAGAAGACCTGGCTAATCAGATGTCTAAGGAGTGACATGCTGGATGATAGAAAATGTAGATTGATGCCTGACCATTTTCTCAACTATGATTCCTCATGGAGATGCCACAGCTTGTCAGAGTTGACATAAAGACACTAAGACACCAGCATTTCTGTGTGTGCTTGCACACATGCATGCATGATGCTATGAAAAGAAGGACCGAAAATAGAGTGCAGAAAAACAACAGGGGGATGGGAAGTGCTCTGATGACAAACTCAAATTATTTGGTTTGATTTAGCAATTGTTATGGTATAATAAGGACTCATACTATAAAGAACGTTTTAAATTTTCAAATTCTATTAGGTCAGCATATTTGCAATAGAAGTCATGTTAAGATAAAGATAATGTGTTTTTCCACAGCTAATAGTTAATTATGAGACTGACAATTTCTCTAATGCTTACCCTCATAATGCAAAGCTTCTCAGCCTCGGCACCATTTGCATTTACATCTGGGGCCAAATCGTTCTTTGCTGGGGATAGGGGGCAGGGGGCATCCTGTGCATTGTAGAATGTTTAGCAGCATCCCTGGTCTATACTCATTGCATGCCAATAGCATCTCTCCCCAAGTTGTGACAATCAAAAATGTCTCCAGACCTTGTCAAATGTTCCTTGGGGAATAAAACTGTCCCTGGTTGAGAGTCACTGTCATAATAGAAAGGTGTTTTTGAGGTTCTGTTATTTAAGGCAGGTTAACTGCTGTTCCAAAAACAAACAAAAAACAAAACCCACAATTCCAGTGGCTGAACATAGTAGTTTATTTCTTGCTTTAAGACAGGTTCATGTGGGTCTGGATTGGGAAGGAGTAAGATGTGGGCTTGTCTCATCCAGCAACCCAGGTTTCTGGTGACTGTGCAAACTTTAAGGTTACCCTGAGTTGATACACAGTCAGCAGATGGGGAAATACTTGGGTGGATCATGTGTGGTAGATTTCCACCAGCATGGCCTCAAATTGGAGTATAAATTATCCACTCACATTGCATTAACATTTGAAGAAATTGAAAGTCAAAAACAAACATGGACTCCAATGATGGACAGCCCTTTGTAAATACAGTTGACATTTATGTTCTCAGGAGGGCAGGAGGTGGAATCTCTTTTCTAGTTTTTGCTTTGGTTTTCATTAGTGGGAAATATATATCCACTCCTCCATTGAGAACAAATACATAAAAGAATCAGCTGGAAAGGAGACGGTCTTGTCTGTAACTGTGGAGCAGGGCCAAGCTAACAGATCACACAAGGATCAAATCTGTGGCCCCAAGGCCATGACATCTGTATTTTTACATGTGTATGAATGAGCTGACCCTAGATGAAATATCTTCCTTTCATATTTTTGGATAAATTCTTCCCTGAGGAGCTTTGTACCCCACCCCAGGGCATTTTTTTCAGACTGTTTCCTCTCAGTCCAACATACATTATCAAGAAAAATCTATTCCAAAGCACATGCCTATGCCATGGGGTGAGGCAAAAACACCAACTCTGCCCTCCAGAAGAGAGTCGGCCTGCAAACATCTAACCATGTTCAACATGACAGAACAGCCTAACTATAGCAGCTTTCACATATTGTAGAGTGCAGGTAATGGAATAATTAGTTTAACTGGGGGACTACTAGCAAACGACTCATAGAGAAAAGTTTGAGTGGAACTTGAAAGGTATATAACTTTTAATAAGTTGGGGATGGAGAAAAGATAATCGTAGGCTGAAGGAATAGTTTGAACAAAGGTGCAGAGGCATTTTTGTATATTTGGTGTGTTCAGGGGAGGCTAAGCAGTTGCCAACAGAATTATTAGTACAGCCAATGTCCTGAGCTAAAGACGATCCATTGACTTCTTTCACTCTAGCTGCACCATTCCTACTTAGCCTCACATCCTCTACTTCCAGAAACATTCCCTAAAGGTACTATTGCCATAGCTTTCTTCTTCATTTCCATAACCTTCTTCATGCATTTTCACACCAACCAAAAATGTGCTACTTCCAAAACTACATTTAGTCTCTCTTCTCCTTGAAGTTATGCCCTTTGATATCAACTTGCTCATACTGACACCCACCCCTCACGCCAACCCTAATTCACATATATTTCTTTCTTTCTTCCTGGACCAGCTTTTAACATCTAGAGACAAATAAATTCATGCTACGTATGCTCTCATTTCTGCAGTTGTGGTATGTTTCCATCTTTAACTGAGCTGTAAGATTCACGTGGGCAATAGCCATGGCACATTTATTGGCAGCATCCTTCACTTCCATGAGTGTAACTGCCATATAATTTGTTCACAGCAAATTTTCAGTTAAATGGGTCAGAATTTTGAGGTGACAATAGGATCAGTTTTGGTTTTTAATTATAACTTTAAAATGGTAGCCCCAAAAGGCTAGATACGTGTGGCAAACATTTACCTTGCATTTGGTAGTCAGTATAACTTAAACTCATCACTAAATGTCCTTCTGTCTACTGTGTATCTTTTGTTGATCTAACAGAAGAGTTTGCATACTTAATCCATTTTCATTGCCCCCAGGAAGAAATTCTGAGAGCAATGTTTCTGCATCACCTAACAAGGATGAGGAGATGGCATCTCCTTCAATTCATGGAATGTATCTAAAAACTCTAAAATTATGGCAAGCAAAGAAGGTTTTTTTTGAAAAATAGAACCCAGACTGGTTAAGAATTAAAAGGACAAATATAATTTTTCTAGTTTTGTTTACATAATAAACCAAGTTTTACATGCAGAGGAAGATTTATGGAGGGCAATTTAAGTAATCAGATTAAGTCAGATTAAATCCATAGACTTGAGAAGTGATCTACTGGAATTTGAATCTTGCTTTTGTGGTTAGCAATTTGCCTGTGCTCTCTGTGCTCAATTTGTTCACCTGCAAGATGGGTTATAATAGATGGTAGAAGTAAACTAATGAACTCGAACTCACTGAACTCTGAACTGAGTTAATACATTCAAAATGCTTAGAGCAGAGTACAGCACAAAGGAAACGCTTTTTAAGCATTAGAGGAATCCCTGGGCCTATAGGATTCCTTCAGGAAGAGTTTTCACAATTCTAAAACAGAATTTCTCTGCATCTTTCCTTTGTCTGCTTGGTTCCAATGAGTTCCCTGTTAATAGCAAATAAACCATGCTAAGATTTGATGTGAATAAAGGATTGACATGAATAAATGTTTGATGTGGATAAAGAGTTCAGGGCAAAGATCACAGAATTTCACAATTCTGGAGTGGCAAAAGATCTATTGAAACATGTAGAGAGCTTACTAAGGACAAAAATAAATTTCAAATTAAAATTGTTCAGAATCAGACATAACAGAGGCTTGGTCTGCTTGGTGTAATACTTCTATTTTTAAAAACAGAAACTAGGCCTTCCCTGGTGGCGCAGTGGTTGAGAATCCTCCTGCCGATGCAGGGCACATGGGTTTGTGCCCTGGTCCGGGAAGATCCCACCTGCCGCGGAGCGGCTGGGCCCGTGAGCCATGGCCACAGAGCCTGTGCATCCAGAGCCTGTGCTCCGCAACAGGAGAGGCCACAACAGTGAGAGGCCCGCGTACCACACACACACAAAAAAACAAAAAAACCAAAAACTAAAAATTTCACCACCTTGGGAATATTTGATTAGTAAAATAAAATATATAAACTTTTCTAAACTTGTATGGCCAACATCTACTCTCAGGTTCTTTGTATATGTCACATGTACAGAGTTGCATTTTTCCAATCACAGAATAAATTCCTTAATGGGCATTTGACAATTAATGGTAATATTTGGGGTGGGTCCACTCTGAGCTGCCTCCAAAGATTTCTTGTCTGCATCTGTGAGAGTAATTGTAAATAACGCCTCCTTTAGTTCTCTAGAAAGAATACTTTTACTGAAGTGTCCTTAAAAAGGTGACTGAAGGACTGAACTCAACATACTCTCAAAGGATTTAGAGACATCTTCATAATCCAGGGATTTAAGAATATAATCCAGTTACTTTTCTTCTCCTAACATAATGTAAGAAAATAATACATTAGAGTTTAATTTCCCTAGTGCTTACAGCAAGTGCTTAATTCTTAAGTAAAGACTAACTCTCCATTTTCAAGCTGTTTCAGAAAACCTTCTTTCCAAAGAAAATGGTAGAAGTCAATGTGTTATTTAAGGCCATTTTAAAACTACCTGGTGTTTATGTGAATATAGTCGATGAAATTTTCAACCAGCATATACATGGCTATGATGAGGGCTAAAACCCGTAGCTTTCTTCACAAAGGAAAGAAAATGATTGTATTTAATTCATCTACTTATGACAATCAAAAGATGAGCTCAGTTTATTTGCCAAGACTATCTACAACATTGTTATTCCTTTCAAAAGTAGAAAACAGTAACAAAAATATAGTGCTGCCTCAGTAGCTTTAGGAGGAAAAAAGGCTTCATGTACAAAAAAAAATAAACCCCCAACAAACTCAGAATGATAGCACCTTTATATTTTACCAAAAAAAGATCTGCTTTCCTATCTTCAGCATCCATATCTCTCTTATGCATATCTTATGGAAATTCATTTTTATAGTATTAAACTTGAAGCATTGATTTTACATTTTTAATAGCCACACATATTTTGTTATATTTTACATGAAAACATAATATATTTAAAAATATAGACCTATTTAGGAGAGGCACTAAACCCTTCCTAAGAGATATACTTTCAAGGTTATCAGATACATCTTGATGCATAATTTGGAGATGAATGTGTTCTCTGACTGCAATTCAAATATATTTGGGCTGTCATTTACATAAAAATACAATTTTTAGAGAAAAACCATCATCTTATCAAATGTTTCTGGGGATAGCCTGTTACCCAGTGATCCATTCCCACAGATGATGACAGATAAACTGAATATATTTAGAGGCAAGGAATGACACCCTCTGCTACAAGATGAATTAATTTATCAGGTTTTCACCTTAGGTGGTCCACTGGTGACTAGATCTTAGGAGGTGGATATCTTCATTGTAGTTATGCTTCAGTAGAGCAATCTTCATCATTTCTCTGCTACTACTTTCAAATTACACGGAGCTCTGTTCAGGAAAAAAGTGTAATGTATGGCTATGGCCCTAAACATGTGTATATAGCTTTACCTCATGTCATAAAGTGAGATTCCTGTGCAGGCAATCATTATTTAAGCTGCTTTACTGTTGATAGAGGACACATGCTACATCTAGATTTTTAACTCTCTTTTATAGAGATATTCAGAAACATTACTGAGAGTTAACATGTTTCTATGCAGGGGATGAATTAGTTATTTAAGGGAAGATACTACAGTGGATATAAGTTAGCACACTTTAAATTCAAGCAACTAGACGAAAAGACTTTTATTACAAATAATATCAGGGTGTCTGTTAATGAGGAAGAAGGGGAAAATTATCACTTGCATAAAATCTACAGCATCCACTAGAAATAAAACCAAGACAGACCTGAGTACACAATTCAAACAAACCATGTACTAATAACTTGATTGACTAATGGCAAATTATCAACTCTTATAACTCATTTTTCATCTGCAAAATGGGAATTACAATGCCCTCCTCCTAGCATGGTTGTGACGATGGAAAATAATATATGGGTACCATTTTGCACAGAGCCTGACACTTATGTAGGTACAAAAGTACCTGCTCAAAAAAGGTAGTGAGAAGGAGACATTAGTGGTTTTTTGTTACTAAAGTCAAAGACTTTAATTCGGACACTCTGACCGCAGGCATACAGCTAGGAGAGCAAGTTTATTTCAAGGAAAAACCAATGTCACTCTCTAGAATGCGCCTAATTATCTTGTAAAGATGTTCATCAGAATCTACTGAGACTTAACTATTTAGAAAATAACTATATAGATCTAGTGCCAGCAGACGTCACTTCAGCAATGAGTCAGGGACTCTGGGGCCCTGGCTGTTACAATGCCAGCCATCATCCTGGCTCTCCATCCTGCCTGGGATGGAAGGGATGCAGAGGTTCGATATCTCCTGTGGGCCCCAAAGTTAAATAAGGTAACATGACATGACAATTTCCTTAGGGAGTTCTTCTGAGTTACCAACACCACCACCGCTGCCAAACATAAATATATATATATTATATATATATATATATAAAATATATATATAATATTATTAGACCTTCTTCCTAGCTTGCAAACATAAATATTATAAATATATTTCATTATATATTTATATATTATAATACATCTTATATATTATAATATATAAATATATTATATATTATATTATAGCTATATTATATATTATAAATATAATTTCAACTGATTAATTTGGCTTTCCTCTTATTTCAGGGAAAACGTGATTATCGACTATCTCCTAACTGATACATTTACTAGTGTTGTTTAATGCAGTTTTAAATCTGTGAAATGTATTCTAATGATATCCATCTGTTATTCTTTCCTTCTTCAAAAGTGTTCCCTACTTCCCATTATAGAATATAAATATCTTCCAAAAACCTTTCTGTTCTTAGTGCAATAGGATGCATTATATAATTGATTCCTATGCCAACAAGGTACAAGTTGATACTTTAATATAAATTATTTCCCAGACAATGACTCACTCATGGTTTAATTCAACAGATCTAAAATATATTTAAAGCCTGTCTGGCTAGCTTCCTGCAAAATGCTGTAATGAAACTTCTAACCCCTTCCTTTTATTCTTTCTTATTTTTATCTCTTTATTCATATTTCAAAATGCAACAGTGATGCGCCTCCTCGTCACTCTCTATGTGATATATGATATACATATTAAAAGGTAGCCATCGACTGCAGGTGCATTGATTAAATTAGACCCTCATGAGGAAGAGCTGAATGAATTTTACATTTATTTAAGTTTCTTCATCCACCAATTCTGCCTGCCACTGTCTTTCATAAGATGTTTGTTTTGGTTTCAGGGCATAAAACATACATTTTGATGTATAAATTAAATACTTGAGAGAAAATAAAATAGTTTATAATTGTTTCTTGAAAAATAGAATTGCCACATACTTGGCCTATGGAGCAGAGCAGATATTTGAATTTAAAGGAGTCGTTTTTGAGCATTAATAAATCAAAGAAGGAAATTAAAATATATTAAAAGTATACTTAGCTTACTTTTTAAAAGGTTTAAAATTTAAGGTACCCAAAAACATAACTGATAAAATTAAAAGAGAGTTCCACAAAAAAAATAGAAAGGTAAGTATGTCAAAAATCTGGATAAAATATATATTTAACATATGTCTTATATGTCTTATATATAGTTCAGGCTGCTATAACAAAATACCATAGACTGGGTGCTTAAAAAACAGACACTCATTTCTCACAGTTCTGGAGTCTGGGAAGTTCTAGATCAAAGTGTTGGCAGATTCAGTTCTTGGTGAGGGTCTTCTTCCTAGCTTGCAAATGGCCGGCCTCTGGTTGTATCCTCACATGGAGGAGAGAAAAGGCTCTGATGTCTTTTTCCCTTCTTGTAAGTGCAGTAATTTTTATCATATATATTCTACCCTCATTCAAACCTAATCATCTCCCAAAGGCCCACCTCCCAACACCATCCCATTGGGGATTAGGGCTTTGAACATGAATTTTAAGGGGACACAAACATTCACTTCATAATACCATGTGACACAGCAATCTCATGACTAGATGTTTATGCAAAAAAAAAATAAAAGAATAAAGAAAAAAGAAAACATGTCGATACAAAGATCTTTACATGAGTGTTTACAGCAGCTTTATTAATACTTATCAAAAACTGGAACAGCCCAAAAGTTCTTCAGCTGGGAAAGAGATGAACTCTTTGTGATCCTACTATAATATAAAATACTAATCAGCAATGAAAACAGCAAACTATTGATCTGTGTAACAACATGAGTGCATTTCGAAAGCATTGTGCTAAGTGAAAAAAGGCAGACAGAGAAGCAGCTACCGTATGATTCTGATTATGGGACATTTCAGAACAGGCAAATTATAGGGACAGAAATCAGATCAATGGTTGCCAATGGTAGGGGTTAGGGAAGGGGATGGACTACAGAGGTGCATTTAGGAAATTTAGAGTTTATGAAAATATTCTCTATCTTAGTCATGCTGGTGGTTACACAACTATAAACATTTTCCAAAATACATAGAACTGTACATGTATATGAAAATTGTACCTCGAAAAAAAGCCCACATTAAAAAAAAACCCTAGACTAGCATAATCAAAGGATGCTCTTTGAAAACTCCTTTAAACAGACATCAACTATCACCCCAGTAAATGGTATATTAATTTGGGGGAGTTGGGATGACCTATATGATATACTAGTTTCTACTTGTGAGAAATGTCACTTATTACCTTGTTGTCTCAGAACTCCAAAACTACCTTAATGGATACAAGGGGTTACCTAGGCAGAGGCGAAATAATTCTAACTGTATGACCATGTATTTAAGAACATCAGACCCAGCCTGTTCAAAACTCTTCCCCCATGCTTTGCCATTGGAAATTTTCATCAGTATCTCTCTTTCAGATTAATATACTAGAGCAAGAAACTGGGATGGGAATTTTGTTGGATGATACCAAGGCTAACATGACTCATTAAGAAGCCACAAGAATTAATGAGACATTCCATAAGATGCACATTAAAGGAACATTCTAACACACATCTGTCCTGCTTCTGATCTGCTCTTTTCACAGAAAAACAATATAAGATAGAAGTGATTAAGAAGGGGGGTTTTGGGCTTCCCTGTTGGCGCAGTGGTTGAGGGTCCGCCTGCCGATGCAGGGGACACGGGTTCGTGCCCTGATCCGGGAGGATCCCACGTGCCGCGGAGCGGCTGGGCCCATGAGCCATGGCCGCTGAGCCTGCGCGTCCGCAGCCTGTGCTCCGCAATGGGAGAGGCCGCAGCGGTGAGAGGCCCGCATACCGCAAAAAAAAAAAAAAAAAAAAAAAAAAAAAAAAAAAAAAAAAAGAAGGGGGGTTTTAAGTGCTGACTCTGCCCCTTAGAGCTCTGGCATGTTAGTCAGATTCCTTAACTACTTCAGGTCTCAATTTTCTCATCTGTAAAAAGGTAGAATAATATTTACCATTCAGGATGACTTTTAGAGGACACACACACATATATGGTAACATTCAGTACATACATGTATAGTAATTCACACATAGTAAATGCTCAATAAATGTGAGCTGTTGTCAATAATTATTACATCATCCCTTCCCACCTTAAGTCCTTTTAAACATTACTCGAGTGTATAATATGTTAGTGTTTGCTAAATAACCTACCACTTCAAAACTTAAAGGCTTAAATCAAAAATAATTTATTATTCTTTACAAGCCCATGGATCAGCTGGGCAGTTCTAGGTCTATGTGCCAGGCTTCACTGATCTAAGCTGGGTTTGCTCTTCTATCTTTGGTCAGCTGACAGAGTGTCTGGAGACAGGCTCTCATCGGGGGTGACAGTGGTTAGTGGGCCTCCTGTCTCACTATCCAGCAGGCTAGTTTGGGCTTGTTCGCATGACGGAGGCAGGTTTCAAGAGGGTTGATGGAAATGGGCAAAACCTCTTGAATTCTAAGCTCATAGCTGGCACAATATCATTTCCCCATAGACTAGCTCCTTCTTTCCTAATGCTTACTCTTATTCTTTAGTCTTGAGACATCACTTGTTTTTTTTTCTGGTTCTCATCAGTTTCATAACATATTTCTAAGCATATCTAATAATGTGTAGCCTATAGTCCTCACACATAGCTGCTCCAAACAAAAAATCATGCATAACAGATACTAGCATAACAAAGTCACAAATCTTACATATTAATTGATTAGTGGAGATTGCAATTCACCACTAAACTCTCATAATTCCTTATCTATCATCTTCTTTTTCAGTATATTACAGTTGTTTATTGTATGGCATGACACATTATTTATGGAAGACAGTGATTCCATTTAATTCTTTTTTTATCCCCATTGTCTGGCACATTTAATACGTAGAGCATATATATATTCGTTAAATAAACACTATTAGAGCCACCATGTAGCAAGAGAGAGAGATGACTTTGATCAGGGATTATCAAGGAATATTCTAAGAATGGAGGTGAACCACAAAGTCTGAGAAGTAATTATGTTTGAGGAAAAATTTTAGTGAACAATCGAGCCAGCAAGAAGAAAGCCTAGTGTGGTTAGTAGGCAATGTGGGTAAAATGGGCAGAGAAGACTCATTTATTTGGTTGGAACAAAGTATGTGCCTAGAGCATTCATGGGAGTTGGGGCTGAAAACAAAGTCAGGAAAAGAATCCAAAGAGCCTCAGGTTATAGAATTTAGTTTCAATCCATTTATTATTTAATTAAGGAGAGATAATTAACACATTAATTAAATAATGAAAGATAATTAAGCCATTAACTCTCATTGCCCATTAAGCTTTATCAGACTAGTTAGCCCTTACTTTGATAAACAAGGACATGGACAAATTTAACCCAGCTAATTACATTCTGAAGAAGGAAGGTGGCGTTGATAAGGGTCAGAGAATAACGTATTATATAGAAAAACTAAGTTCCTTTGTATTATGGGAGTGACTAGGAATACCTAAGAACTTCAAAGACTTGAAAAGAAAGTGATGTGGAAAGAAAAAGAAGTAGACTCATAGATATAGAGAACAAAGCAATGGTTACCAGTAGGGAAAGGGAAGGGGCAGGGGCAATACAGGGGGAGTGGATTAGGAGATATAAACTATTAGGTATAAAATAAGCTACGAGGATATAAGGTACAAAATGGGGAATACAGCCAATATTTTATAACTATAAAAGAAGTATAACCTTTAAAAATTGTGAATCACTATATGGTAGACCTGTGACTTATGTAATATTGTACATCAACTCTACTTCCATAAAGAATAATAAAATCAAACTTTAAAAAATTTTTTTAAAATAAATTTCATGAAACTCCAAAAAAAAAAAGTGACAGATTGTGAAAATCCTCTGTATTGGCACCCTCTACTGACAGTCTCTGAAGCACAGAGGCAGAGTTATGAACATATTTTATGGTTCACATAAACTCCCTCTCTGTTCCATTGGCCCAGAACCTAGTTGCAAGGCCTCAATCTCCTGGAAGGGAGGCTGGGAAATGTACTCCTTATTTGGCTTATACAGTTATGATTGCTTAAAACATTACATAGAAAGTTGCACAACACAGCTCAGCCTTTTTAGCAGGGCACAGTGTAACAGTTAGCAAGGTATGTTCCATACACCTAATATGCACAAAAACATATCATTTGACATGTATAATTTTGAATGTCTCAGATGGAGCTTCCACTCCAGTAACTCGTTATGTATAGTTGGGGAAAAAAACATCACTGTCAGGGAGTCCTAGGAGAAAAAGAGGGATGTATGTAAGGAAAAAATAAGCTAATCGTTTCTAAATTTAAGCACGGATTCAAATCATTTGGGGATCCTATTAAACATGCAGATGCCAGGGTCTAACCCCAGAGAGTCTAATCCATTTTAAGAATCTCTCAGGTCATCAGTATATACACTTTGCAAAACATTGTCTTGGACCCTTCCATTAATGGATGATTCACGGAATGTAATTCCCTGATTCCTCCATGTCTGCTGCTGAAGCCTGTCATCACGGTAATGACATTGGCCAATCTAAAACTTGTCCCTCTGCCTGAAGGCAAAGAGATCACTGACTTTGTAAGCCCATGCCTTATTTCTCCATATTTTGCTTTACTCTGGAGGCCATGAGCACAGTTTCCTCAAAGGAACTGTTGAGAGAGAACCTGACATTCTATAATGCTCGAAATGAAGACCCAGTCTTATCTAACACATAGTGTCTTCTTTTTTTTTTTTTTTTTTTTATTTCCTACCCCTGAATTCTTAGGAATTTTTATTTCCTTTTCAGCTGATAACAAGGCCTCCATGGGCTATTGAATCTTCTTTTTTTTTTTTAACATCTTTATTGGAGTATAATTGTTTTACAATAGTGTGTTAGTTTTCCCTCTACAACAAACTAAATCAGTTATACATACACACATGCTCCCACATCTCCTCCCTCTTGCATCACCCTCTCTCCCACCCTCCCTATCCCACCCCCCCAGGCGGTCACAAAGCACAGAGGTGATCTCCCTGTGCTATGCAGCAGCTTCCCACCAGCTATCTAATTTACATTTGATAGTGTATATATGTCCCTGCCACTCCCCCACTTCGTCACAGCCCACCCCTCCCCCTCCCCATATCCTCAAGTCCATGCTCGAGTAAGTCTGTGTTTTATTCCCGTCCTACCACTAACCTCTTCATGACATTTTTTTCCCTTAGAGTCCATATATATGTGTTAGCATACGGTATTTGTTTTTCTCCTTCTGACTTACTTCACTCTGTATGACAGACTCCAGGTCCATCCACCTCATTATAAATAACTCAGTTTCATTTCTTTTTATGGCTGAGTAATATTCCATTGTATATATGTGCCACATCTTCTTTATCCATTCATCTGTTGATGGACACTTAGGTTGCTTCCATGTCCTGGCTATTGTAAATAGAGCTGCAATGAACATTTTGGTACATGAGTCTTTCTGAATTATAGTTTTCTCAGGGTATATTCCCAGTAGTGGGATTGCTGGGTCGTATGGTAGTTCTATTTGTAGTTTTTTAAGGAACCTCCATACTGTTCTCCATAGCGGCTGTATCAATTTACATTCCCACCAGCAGTGCAAGAGGGTTCCCTTTTCTCCACACCCTCTCCAGCATTTATTGTTTCTAGAGTTTTTGATGATGGCCAATCTGACCGGTGTGAGATGATATCTCATTGTAGTTTTGATTTGCATTTCTCTAATGATTAATGAGGTTGAGCATTCTTTCATGTGTTTGTTAGCAATCTGTATATCTTCTTTGGAGAAATGTCTATTTAGTTCTTCTGCCCATTTTTGGATTGGGTTGTTTGTTTTTTTGTTATTGAGCTGCATGAGTTGCTTATAAATTTTGGAAATTAATCCTTTGTCAGTTGCTTCATTTGCAAATATTTTCTCCCATTCTGAGGGTTGTCTTTTGGTCTTGTTTATGGTATCCTTTGCTGTGCAAAAGCTTTTAAGTTTCATTAGGTCCCATTTGTTTATTTGTGTTTTTATTTCCATTTCTCTAGGAGATGGGTCAAAAAGGATCTTGCTGTGATTTATGTCGTATAGTGTTCTGCCTATGTTTTCCTCTAAGAGTTTGATAGTGTCTGGCCTTACATTTAGGTCTTTAACCCATTTTGAGTTTATTTTTGTGTGTGGTGTTAGGGATTGTTCTAATTTCATACTTTTACATGTAGCTGTCCAGTTTTCCCAGCACCACTTATTGAAGAGGCTGTCTTTTCTCCACTGTATATCCTTCCCTCCTTTATCAAAGATAAGGTGACCATATGTGTGTGGGTTTATCTCTGGGCTCTCTATCCTGTTCCATTGATCTATATTTCTGTTTTTGTGCCAGTACCATATTGTCTTGATTACTGTAGCCTTGTAGTATAGTCTGAAGTCAGGGAGCCTAATTCCTCCAGCTCCATTTCTCGTTCTCAAGATTGCTTTGGCTATTCGGGGTCTTTTGTGTTTCCATACAAATTGTGAAATTTTTTGTTCTAGTTCTGTAAAAAATGCCAGTGGTAATTTGATAGGGATTGCATTGAATCGGTAGATTGCTTTGGGTAGTATAGTCATTTTCACAAGTGTCTTCTTATTATAATGCTTTTTTTTTCTTTTCTGCCAAAAGTAATAAATACTTTTTCAAGGTGTTTGGGGTTATCAGGCTTACTTTTGACAAATACCAAAAGAAGGGAAAAAACTCATATTATAGGGTTTAGAAGACAGGGAATAGGACAGTTACAAAAATCAAGATTTTTGTTGCCAGGCTTGAGTTATAGGGATGGATGGTCACACCATTGAGTAACCATTCATTCATGGGTCGCTAACAGATGCAATAGCATAGTTCAGTGTGTCACACAGAGTAACTCCTGGCTCACAGTATATCATAGTAATTTAGCATATCTTAACTTACCCCTTTTCTCTTTACCCTTGTTGCCTATTTCATCATTAAAGTTTTGCATTTTATTTATTATTTTAATTTTTATTTTATATGGTAGTATAGTTGATTAACAATGTTGTGTTAGTTTCAGGTGTACAGCAAAGTGATTCAGTTATACATATACATGTGTCTATTCTTTTCAAATCCTTTTCCCATTTAGGTTATTACAGAATATTGAGCAGAGTTCCTTGTGCTATACAGTAGGTCCTTTTTGGTTACCTGTTGAGAGTTGAAATATAGCAATGTGTACATGTCAATCCCAAACTCCCAATCTATTCTTCCCCACCATCTTCCCCCTCCCACCAGGTAACCATAAGTTCGTTCTCTAAGTCTGTGAGTCTGTTTCTGTTTTGTAAATAAGTTCATTTGTATCATTTTTTTAGATTGCACGTATAAGTGATATCATATGACATTTGTCTTTCTCTGTCTGACTTACTTCACTTAGTATGATAATCTCCAGGTCCATCCATGTTATTTATTTTAACATAAGAGTTACCTGAGGGCTTAACTAATCTCAGAAGAACAGGATTTATATACTTCTCAAGGACTTCTATATCAATAAAAAGCTAACAGAGGTATGTTTTCGTATAACAAATCCTGAATATAAGCTAAAACCTAAGTGTATCTTCAAAACTTTTCATTGTCACATCAACAACCAAAGACAGACTTTTTTCTCAGATTGAAGGAATTATTTCTTAACTGATATCACAGTCCTTTGCACCTTTAATATATGTTATATACACAAGCAGCGGTATTCCTAAAGCCCTGCCTGCCTTATGCTACCTCTCTGCTCAAAAATTTAATGGCTTCCTATTTCCTCAAAAAGAAATATTAATCCCTTAGCCTTCCCTTTAATGCTCTTCAAATTCAGACCCTAAATTTATCATTGCCTAACTCTTTTAGCCAGGCAGGTTGATTCATCCCCAGACATACCTTACATCCCTTACTCAGCCTTTCCCTTTGGGTTTTACAAGCCATGCAGTTCTTCCATCTTCTTCTATCTTCCCACCAAATCTAGAAGTTGATGTAGACAGCGGATTTCTCACTAAATCAGGGCAACCTCATGAATCACCTTTCAGTAAATGAGAATTCAGCCTCTCTCTGTTTCTGCCTCATGGCTAGTTCCAGAAAAAGCAAGCTTCCTTGGTTCCACAACTGATTGTATCCCAGTTCTCATTAATCTTTCCAAACGAAGAGAGTGGTTTATTCCTGTGGATTTCTCCCCAGGCAAAACCTGGAGTCCTGATGCTGAGCCTTAGTGTATTTCCTGAAGCCATCTTACCTACTGTTTTCAGACTTTCCTGCCATTGACTTCCAGCAGAGAATGATGAATGCACTTGGACTGTCACAAGTGCGTTCCCCCCTAACCGTCCGGTCATCCACGACTGCAGGTAGGAACCCCTGATGCCAGCAACTTCTTTGATTAATAATTCTTTAATGTAGCTTGCTCTCTGGGTGGAAACAGAGATGTGATCAGTTCTGCTCTGAGGCTAGTCTCTAGGCGAAAGAATTTCATGAAAATGTTGTAAGCAATAGGTAAGATCTAGAAGCTCAGATCTAGACAGTATTCCATGGGAAGAGGCAGGAAATTTGGATAGGGCAAGTGTGATGTTAAAAAAGAGAATATAAGAGAGCTGGATTCTAGAAATAAAGCTATAGAAAGAAACAGTGCAGAAATAACAGTAGCTAACATTTATTGAGGGTATACTCAATAAGTGCCTTAGAACAGGCACTTACAAGCTCTTTACTAGCATTAATTCACTTAATCACAACCATCCAATGAGGTAGGTTCTGTCATTATGCACATTTTATGGATAAGCGAGAGGACTCAGACATTATATAAGTTGCCCAAGACCATACAGTTCATAAATGGCAGAGCTAGTGTTTCAAACAGGGGTAGTTTGATTCCAGAAACTTCATACTTGAACATTATGAAATACTGCCAATATGTGGAGTGCAATTTCCCAATTTTCTTGAGTACAAAACTTGGCAATATTATGCCTATAATAAAGATTCCTGTGATGTCTGTTACTGCTGTTGCCTATTAAACAGTAAATTACGGGATGGATCAGTTAACATTTTAAGGCAAAGTTTCACTTTAGCTCTATTAAGTTGTATTCGTTTTGAAGGAAACATAGTGATGCCTCTTCTTAAGAAATTCTTCTGATTATCCTAATCCCCAATTTATTATGAGAAGTAATGGAGCATTAGAGAAGGGAAAAAGAATTTATGGAAAATTCATGTTTTAGATAATTTTAAAATTGTGAACAAGGCTGATGCTACTAAAGCATTTACTGAAGCTCCTGAGCTTGGAGGGGACCTCACAGCTGTGTCTACTATGACAAGTTTTCAGCCAAACGTGGAGCAATGGAATCCAAGCTGGAGCAAATGTCCTGGCAGCGCCTTCTCCCCCATGTTCATCCATGACTCTAACTTCCAGCCAAATGATGAAAAATTCCTGAAGAGCGAATCATGGAGGACAGAGGAGAGGAAAGTGAAACAGTCATAGGACAGAGGTGGGCTTGGGGCGGTGGGGATCTCAGCCTTATTATGATTCTGTTGGAGTCATATTCAAGTACACCTTGAGCCTAACTCTCAGCTGCACTGAGAACCCATGGGAGCCTATTAAGCAGCTCTAAGAAATTACTCACCTTCTGTGCTTCGCAGGGCTAAAGGAAGAAGGTATTTTTGTTGTATGAGCAGATACCCCCATCGTTAGACTCTATACAAGCTGATTTAGGTTGTTATGTCACTGATACTATGTCAGGAGCTTTACACAAGATTTCTCACTTAATCCAATAACTGCAAAGCAGAATTTATCATTTCCCCATTTTTAGTGGGGAGAAAAGCAAGGCTTAAAAAGTTTAACTATTTTTTTCCATTCATTCTAACATTTCATATCTGCTCTAAGTGGCAGAGCGAAACTTTGAAGGGAGGGTGGGAGACGCAAGAGGGAAGAGATATGGGAACATATGTATATGTATAACTGATTCACTTCGTTGTAAAGCAGAAACTAATGCACCATTGTAAAGCAATTATACTCCAATAAAGATGTTAAAAAAAAAAAGACTATCTGTCCAAATCTTGTGCTCTTTCTGGTAAACTGTGCTTCTTTTTGAGAAAAGAAGTATCATTGTATTCTGTATGTAAATCCTGCCTCTTCTCTCTGCAAAGAAGTTAAACTGCTTGAGGGGAAAAAGATCAAGCAGAAAGTACAGTCCTCTGATTAGGGGTGACAACGTAGGAAGAAGTTACCTTCTCTGTGAAAAACTCTTCTAGTATCCACTACTACTGCCTTGAGGAGAGAAACAAAGTCATAACCTATCTATGAAGGCATTCCTTGTCGCAAATGGTCCAGGTAGTATTCATAAATAATGAGTGTGGGTTGTGTGTGTGTCTGGGTGTATGTCTGTGTCTCTGTGTTTCCCTGAGAGGAAAGGATAGAGAAAAATACCCAAGTACAAAAGAAAAGAGTAAGAGTATGAAGGTTCAGAGTTACCTGGACACTGTACTAACTCTTCATAATTATTTTTACATGCAGAGTTAATTTCAACACTTTCTGTGGACTGAATCTTTGGTAAGGTTACAAAAAAGAACTGGGATATAGGTCAGGTGAAGAGAAGATAATTGACATTTTTGGAGTATCTATTCTGCTCTGTACTATGTTAGCCACCTGGCAATGTTTGAGTTTTATGTCCATTTACAGATGAAGAAACGGAGGTTCAAAAAAATCATTTTCCCAAATTTATATAACCAGAAAGATTTAAATCCATATCTGAAAAAAAAAAAATTTCATGTCTGTCTTCCTCCAAATTTCATCCTCTTGCCACTAAAGATACTTTAAGTTAGATCCTTATACATGTTGCAGAGGGACAGGGCGTGAGAAAATATTCACATCCCAGGTCTCAGGACAGGCTGCCAAATGGAGGGTGCTTGGCTTTGAGAAGGAAAGAATTCCAGAGCAAGCTGAAGTAGAGTGAAAGCAGATTTATTCAGGGAGATACACACGCCACAGACAGAGTGTAGGCAGTCTCAGAAGCCGAGAAGCCCCAGGGTACGGGGTTGTTAGTTTTTATAGGCTGGGTAATTTCATAAGCTAATGAGTGGGAGGACTATTCCAACTATTTTGGGGAGGGAGTGGGGCTTTCCAGGAATTGGGCCACTGCCCACTTTTTGACCTTTTATGGTCAGCCTCGGAACTGTCATGGCACCTGTGGGTATGTCATAGAGCTGATGTATTCCAATGAGTATGTAACGTGGCTCAAGGTCTACTGGAAGTGGAATCTTCCACCATCTTGGGCCTAGTTGGTTCTAACCAGTATTTGTCCTATTCTCAACGGCTGTGTCATTCTTTTAGCAGTTGTGCCTTGCCCCTTTTCCCTCCTGTCTCATACAGGTATCACTTCAAGTAGACCTAACTATTAATTAATTGCAAAATTACTGAAGAAACCTCCTGTTTGCCTCTTATATTCTTATGCTTCAAACTTTTCCTCCTCTGTTTCCAAATATAAATGTTCCCAGTTCTCCAAAGATAAAATCCACAGGTCCCAATCTAGTCCCATTGCAGCTATCTAGTTGTATCTGCCATCTCTTACCACCACGATCTCCTCATCAGCTGATCTCTTGAACTGTCTGTTAAACACAAACCACACACTCTTTCCTTTGAACATGTGTTCTCTCTCCCTCCACAGTCTGGGTTATCTTTTTCTTCTCTCTCACCTCCAAGTTCAGATGAGTATCCCCAACCTTGGCACTTACTGTCTTCACCTTTTATTACTTTGTTTGCTACTTCTTAGATATATTTATGTTTTTTGTTCTGCCATCTGACTGCCTGCTCATAGAGACAGTAACTCTAGATTACATTTTAAGTGAATTTAACAAACACCTTTTGAGAATGAATTATGAGCCAAACCATATGCTGGATGTTTTCTATAAAAAGATACAAAGATACAGCATCTGCCTACAAGATTTACCCATATACTTGTCCCACATAGTGTCTAGGGTCATGGTTGTTATATAGTAAGTGCTCAATAAAGATACTTACGAAGGGAAAGCTAAAATGACATCAAGAATGATCTTCTATTCCAAAGTGTCTCCAAACTGATCTAAGTTTTCATATATTTAAGTACCCAGATCATATATGCCATCAATATCACTCAGCTGACTGCATCCTTGGCTCATTTGTTCCTCTGTGTAGTACTCTATTTTGTGACACAGGTTTTCATCAAGTTTTATGGGTTAACATTATTAATTTCCTTCATGGTATGCTTCTGCTCAGGTGGTGTGAATGACAGTTTGCTTTCTAAATGTGAATTTGACTCCACCAGGCTCCTCCCCTCCCATTTCCCTCTCTTTTTTTCCTTTTATCTTTGCCACTAAGGATGAACATTTGCCTAAAGAGAGCCATCAAAGCCAAAAAAGAACTTAACTAACAACAACAACAAAACAAAGGCAGATTGGGCCTGAGTACTCTTGGTTTTTAACAGTCATGAGGATAAATCATAGCTATCATAGCCGGGGATCTGGATATCCAAGACCTATTTGTTCTCTTCCTTCTCAATTGTTAAAACTAAAATTAATAGCATTGTGATTTCCAGATCAAGTTCTTTCACTTCAACTCCTGAACTTAGGCTTGAATCCAGGACTCCTCTGCAAGACTTTCGGATACCACCACCAAATGTTTTAGAAAAGGACATTTATAGTCCTTTTACATTTCAGAAAAATAAAAGTTCTTTAGGAATAATTATTTGAGAGTCATTTCAAAGAATCTCAGCTTAATAAATACACTTGCTAGTAAATCGGTGCATAATAACAACACCTAACTTCTATAGTTTCAGAAGTTTAGGACCTCCCTTGGGGGGAAAAACATTCATGGGCATGCACACGTGTGTGTTTATGCATATATACATGCCATGTACTTGCCCACACATGTATGGGGATATACACACTTCACATATGTGTGCATGTACAGATATATGTATGTATATACGTCTGTGTGCACATACTCATACATATATTTATATTAGGGTATCATATTTGTAGTATATTAACACATTGTGGTATATTCAAATTCTATACCTGTCTGCAATATCAACAGTAATTATCATTTATTGAATACTTGCAATTGCCAGACACTATGCTTGGGATTTTACAAACACTCTCTCAGTATGTTCTATGAGAAACATTATGAGTTTATTATTCCCCATTTTACAAATGAGGAAACTGAACTGCCTCAATATTTTGCCTACAAAATCTTTCTCAATTCAGCTTTTTCCTTTGTGCTTACCTCACTTTTTATTTCTCATCATCCCATTATTTTCTTCCATACCCTCCCTCTTATATTAATGTTCTCTATATCTTCTTTCCATTTACAGAAACTCACTTCACCTTCTACCACTACCAAGTTTGCAAACAAGTCAGGGACAAAGATTAAAATTTAGTAGTCTTAAAACTAAAAATACAGTACTTGTACTTATGTGACGTGCTTTTAAGAATCTGGCATCAGTAACTCTACATTCTATCTATTTATGCTGCTTGATCTAATTATTTTTATTGTTATTCCTCTTTAAAAGTCTACATCATCCATAACTTGAAAATAAACTATTTCAGAATTTCCAGTATAAATAGTTTGTTCTTACCACTCAAATATTGACACATGCATAATTAAAAATGTGTAAAGAGAAGAAAAATAGGGTTTATAATTTTGTTAGGAAAAAAAATTGTTGAGAATAAAATAGTAAATTTACAAATGTTGATAAAGTTCCTTCTGTGAGTGGACAGAAGATTCAATGAAACAGAAAAAAATAAAAAATACAGCAAAGCCCCTCACCTTAAGGAGGCTTACAATATAGTTAGAAGAGGAGGAAAAGAACATTGTTATATGGATGGACAGCAAAGACCTTTAAGAGCTGATGGGATTTGCATTAAGTCCTTAGCTGATCTGATGAATTTAAATAAAGGAAAGAGGAATGTATTTTTATCCCAGATGACTATTAAAATGTAAACTAAGGTTTGAAAATAGTGATGAGCTAGGAAGATTCAAAGAATAACTAATAGATTTGTTTAGTCAGAGCATATTTTATGCATGTTAACCAGGAAAAATTGGAAATGTAAATTAAACCCATATAACATATTCCTGAGGATGTGAAGCTAAGGAGTTAGGACTGTCCTATGAATTAAAGAAAAAAAATCATTAAAAGAATTTGTATAGGGCTTCCCTGGTGGTGCAGTGGTTAAGAATCTGCCTGCCAATGCAGGGGACATGGGTTCGAGCCCTGGTCTGGGAAGATCCCACATGCCACGGAACAACTAAGCCCGTGAGCCACAACTACTGAGCCTGCGCGTCTGGAGCCTGTGCTCCACAACGGGAGAGGCCGTGACAGTGAGAGGCCCGTGCACCACGATAAAGAGTAGCCCCAGCTCGCCACAACTGGAGAAAGCCCACGCACAGAAACGAAGACCCAACACAGCCAAAAATAAATAAATTAATTTAAAAAAAAAGAACTTGTATAATGAAGTAAACTAACAAATAAAATGTTTAAATGAGACTTGTCTGGAACCCTGCTCTAAGTCAGGGAAAAATAGAAGGATCCCATTAAGAAACTATCATATCATTTGCTTTCAAAAGGGACCAAAGAAAGCCCTTTAGAGAAATGGCTGATTCCATATTTATGCAGGCAGTATATAGTATGAAATATGCAACGTATCTTGACATAAGAGAAAGCAAGGAAGTTCAAAAAGACCACTGTCTTCATGTCAGAAGGATTCAGAAACCATCCTGAAGATGCTCCCTTTATCAAACCTGTGACAATTTGAACATCGATAGAGAAAATAAGGGCAATGGATTGGAATACATCAAATATTTTAAAATCTATTTATATGTAATAATACTAAATTTGGGGGGATACTAGAGAAACAAATTATTCTTTTTTTATTAATTAATTTTCAAATTTATTTCTGGCTGCATTGGGTCTTCGTTGCTGAGTGCGGGCTTTCTCTAGCTGTGGAGGAGCAGGGGCTACTCTTCGTGGTGGTGCACGGGCTTCTCATTGAGGTGGCTTCTCTTGTTGTGGAGCAAGGGCTCTAAGCACGTGGGCTTCAGTAGTTGTGGCACGCGGGCTCAGTAGCTGTGGTTCACGGGCTCTAGAGCACAGGCTCTGTAGTTGTGGCACAAGGGCCTAGTTGCTCCGCAGCATGTGGGATCTTCCCAGACCAGGGCTTGAACCCCTTGTCCCCTGCATAGGCAGGCGGTTTCTTTACCACTGCGCCACCAGGGAAGCCCCCAAATATTATTGAAACAATAAATAAAGGGAAATAATTATTATCTCTATTTCATGGTAACTATTTCATAGTGGATGAGGGAAGTATCTCTTTACAAAGTGCTTCGGCTAACAAATGGAGAAAAACTGATAGAATTATAATGCTGCCATTTTGCAAATCTAACAAATTAATGGAATCAACAGTTTCTAACGTGACTAAAAGAAAAGTTATCAGAAATGATACTCCTCCTGACTAAATTACACCATGTCTATGAGGTGGTCTTGCTAAATAAATTGGATTTGCTTACAAATTTAAGGTGCATACAAATCACTTGGGGAACTTGACAAAATGAAGATTCTGATTCAGTAGGGCTGGTGGCATAGCAGAGATTCTGCAGGTAACACTGGGGCTTTGAGTCTCCGGACCCACTGACTGATCCTGTTTCATGGAACATGTCATGCTTTTTCCTAGTTCTGAACCTGTGTATCCTGTATTAGTATTTTCTGCCTGGAATGCCTTTATCTTCTCATCTCTTCTCCTGGCTCACTCCAACTCATCCTTTGAAATCTAGCACAGGAATCAGCTCCATTAAGAAAATTTTTTCTGTCGACTACCTCTACATTCCCCTTCTCTAGGCTCTCCTAACACCTTCATTTCTCTATCCTAAATTTTACCATACTATCTGTTTATTTTCTTCCACTGGCTGTGATCTCCTTGAGATTAGCTTCTCTTACATACATATTTTTTAACTCCAAGATCTTAAATTATTCCAAAAAAACTAGGTAGCTTTGATTAATGTTTTTGAATAAATCATAGACTTTGTTGACACAAAATCAATTAGGTGTTCTTGCAGAAAGTCAATGAATAAAAAGATTATTCTACCCACCTACTCACACATAACCTTTTCCTTCTTATCAATAGCTGCGGCTATCTTAAAGTCATGGGGTAACTTAAGGAAAGCCAGACATCACTGCAGATTTCAGAATCTTAAAGAATAATTTCCTCAGGATGCCAGCCAACAGTATGACAGCAGGTGATGGAAACATTTAAGGAAAGGACACATTTGAGCAAAATCTGGCTAGGTTAGATTATTAAACGAAATATTAACTCTCACCTCCATGAGTAGAGTGTTGTACATGCATTAATAACATATTCAGAGAAGTATCACCTCTGTGTTGCAACCTGAGAATAGTCCTTTCCCCTCACCCCTCTTCCTTCCCTGTCAGCAGCTCTGTTCCATCAGCATAATAAGCAGCAAACTACTTCAAAGAGAGGCAGGGCAACTACACCCATCTTTCACCCCCAAATTGGGAATATCTGTCCTTAAGTGGTATCATAAGGCAATCTTGCCTTTCCTTTCATAGGCTTTGGGCTGAGATAAATCTGAGTTCTGTTCACATATTGGTGCCAGTTGAATCAATTAAATACTTATAAAACAAAAAGCATAATAAATCTCAAGAATTTCAGCTCAAACTTCTTATCTATATTCCAGTCATAAAGGAGACTGTAAAATGCTGAATGATAAAAGAGAATCAAAATGATAGAATGATAAAGTGATATTTCTGAAATCATATGAAAGCAGAATTCTGGTCAAAGCAGGCCAATTTTCATCTTAAACTGTGTAGCAAGTAAAGCTTATCTGATTTTTTTAATCTATTTTTAAACTCCCACTATAACACACATTGCTTTTTGAATAACCTTGCAAAGAAATGGAAAATAAAAGTGAAAAAAATCACATGCTAATATGGAAGAACCTATAACATGTGAGAGAATATGGTTATAAAATTGTCCAAATCTCTGTACCTCCTGAGATCAGTGAGGAAGATCCCTTTAGTCACAGCAAACAACTAATTAGAAAGAATTCTCTCTGATGCTGTCTGAACATGTGAATGAAGAAAGTTGGTGCTGAAATATAAACTGCATTTTCACATACAATTAATATTCACATTATGAAAAAAATTAGCACATTTACTCTGCATGTCCTTATTTTAAAAATCCTCTTAGACAATGCTAATATTATGTACAGATTAATCACTTCCAATTTCCAGAATTTTTTCATTTCCTAATGAATTAAAATTCCATTTTTTTCTTAGATTTAATTCTTTCGGTAACCTAAGAGGAATTTATGCTTGCTCTTGTTTATAGAACTGTGTTCCTTTTAGATACTTATTTCATAATTAGACAATTGCTCTAATTTTTCTCATTTTGATAACAATTTATATTTGTATCATTATGTATATTTACATCTCCTATGAAAGTTCATAGTTATTTTCTACTTGCCTTAAACATTTGACTTGAGGGCAGGTTCTACAGTTAGGCTCTGTCCAAGCCTAACAGCACTTTGAAAATATGTTTTAAAAGTTGCTTCTTCTCCATCAAATCTGGTATAGAAGTCATCCGCCTGTCTCTTAATCACTTGTGGGAAGAGGTGAAATGTTTTGGCAATAAGCTAATCAGGAGGTTCAGCTCATGAGATCTAATTAAAATAATAACCTGACATACATGTTCCTCTTGGATTAGTGTCTTATGAATTGGTTGTTCACTGCTTTCCAGTGCCAAATCAATATTGTCAGAGCACAACTGCTAATTAGAATGAGAAACTGGCTAATTCACAATCAGAAAACTGTTGACATAAAAACATAAATGTCAAGTGTCAAGTGTAATGATTCACTAAAAGAGTAATGTTAACTCCTACAATATTGGAAAAAATATTTTGCAATCATATGAGAAGTCTAAGAATAATATGAAGAAAAAAAGAAGAGGGAGAAGAATGAGGAGGAGGAAGATGAGAAGAGGAAGGAAAAGAAGAAGAGAAAGGAGGAGGAGAAAGAA
Source organism: Kogia breviceps (assembly GCF_026419965.1). NCBI lineage: Eukaryota > Metazoa > Chordata > Mammalia > Artiodactyla > Physeteridae > Kogia > Kogia breviceps. The sequence goes on along the minus strand of NC_081311.1, from coordinate 111,030,764 downwards.
GAGGAAAAGAAAGCAGACACATTATAAATGCATGTAAATGATATTCACAATCAATATATTTCAATGCCCTAATGTGGCAACTCTCACCAAACTATTTGAGAGATGAGACTTAGAAAGGCTGAATACTTGTTGGATAACACACAGAGAATGAGAGAATGACAGAATCAGGAATAAACCGCACATTTACTGACATCATTATTTTACATTTCAAAATTGGTTTCCTTATATCTAAAAAGAGTCATACATCTAGATAAATAAAAGGTTGCTATCAGGGGAGAATATTAAAATAGAATTTTACTTTATTTTCTGGACAATGAATGTCTATATAATAATTTCTACTATGGAATGCAGCACAGAGACTTTGGGGAAAAAAATGTGTGTTTTGGAATTAGACCATGATCCTAGACCTAAATATTAGCACTTCTGCTTACTAATCAGAGAATTCTTTAACTTCTTTAAATCTCAGTTTCTTCAGCTTTTTAAAAAAAGAAAACACCAACTTCCAGAGATTTTTTTCAAGTGTTAAATGATATATGTTTCATGACTACTCAAAAACTATTTCTGAATTGTACTTATTGGAGATATTCTGCATAAGTTTTGCTACTTTCCTGTCTTCACTTTATTACTACAGTTGTCCAGGCTTCCACTTTTAGCATTTGGTTATATCACTGTGTAATAAATTTTCTGGGCTGAGTCCTTGCAGCTGGCTTTCATTTCAACAGCCAGTCCATCAACAATACTGATTTGAAGGCAAACTAAGAGAACTTGTAACCAACAAACTAATCTAAAAGAATGATTAAGTTTTGAAACCAAAAGGAAATGATAAAAAAAATAAATAAATCATAGAACATGAGGATGGAAGAAAGAACAATAGAAAGAACAAAGACATAGTTAAATAAACAAGCTTTCCTCTTTTTGGTTTCCTAAAACATGTCTCAGGGTTGAAGCAAAAAATTATAGCATTGTCAGATGTGGTTCCTCAATGAATACAGAATATTTAAGAGAAGTATATTATACATAAGGGAAGGCAAAGGTATTTAACGGGATTTCTATACTTTACTGGACCTGGCAAAGTATTAACAACAGTAGATTGAGAGAAACTATGTCTAAATATACATAAACTGTGTAACACCTAGAGCAGCTACTGACACTTTATACTAACTGGTGTACACAAAATCACTTTAGACAGACAGATCAAAATGGGATTTTTAAAAAAGTTCAAGTAACCCACAGAAAAGGCAGAGAACTGAAAAACAGAGAGAACAGACAGAAAGCAAAAAAGAAATGGCAGACTCAAGCTCCAATATATCAGTAATTACATTAAACGTAAATGGTCTAAATACATCAATTAAAAAGCAGAAATTGGCAGAGTGGATTAAAACAACAACAACTTTATGTAGCAGCATTAGCTTTAAAAGAAGCCAATCTGAAAAGGTCATAAACTCTATGATTTCATTTATATATCATTCTTGAAATACTGAAGTTTGGAGAGGGAAAACAAGGTAGTAGTTGCCAGTAGTTAAGGATGTTTGAGAGAAGGGAGAGTGGGTGTGACTATAAAGGGATAGCATGAGAGACAGCTTTATGGTAATAGATTAGTAGTATATCTTGATTGAAGTTGTGGTTATATAAATATACACATGTAATAAAATGACATAGTGCTATACACAGTTATTGTACCAATGTCAAGTTCCTGGTTTTAATACTGTACTATTATTATATAAAATATAACCAATGGGGGAATCTGGACCAAAAGATTCCCCCATTGTCATATCTTTGCAAATCCCGGTGTATCTACAATTTTCAAATTAAAAAATTTTTAAGAAAAAAATACCAAAAATTAAAAAAAAAACAAATATTTTGGCTTCAACAAACTTGGGGACAGGGGAATTCAAGATGGCGGAAGAGTAAGATGTGGAGATCACCTTCCTCCCCACAAAAACATCAGAAATACATCTAAAGGTGGAATAACCCCTACAGAACACCTACTGAACGCTGGCAGAAGGCCTCAGACCTCCCAAAAGGCAAGAAACTCCCCACGTACCTGGGTAGGGTAAAAGAAAAAAAGAAAAACAGAGACAAAGAATAGGGATGGGACCTGCACCAGTGGGAGGGAACTGTGAAGGAGGAAAGGTTTCCACACACTAGAAGCCCCTTCGCAGGCAGAGGCTGTGGGTGGTGGAGGGGGGAAGCTTTGGAGCAACGGAGGAGAGCGCAGCAACAGGCATGCAGACAGCAAAGCAGAGAGACTCCCACACAGAGGATCGGTGCTGACCAGCACTCACCAGCCTGAAAGGCTTGTCTGGTCATCCGCCGGGGCGGGCAGGGGCTGGGAGCTGAGGCTCGGGATTCGGAGGTCAGATCCCAGGGAGAGAACTGGGGTTGGCTGCGTGAACACAGCCTGAAGGGGCTAGTGCACCACTACTAGCCGGGAGGGAGTCCAGGAAAAGGTCTGGAGCTGCTGAAGAAGAAAGAGACTTTTTCTTGCCTCTTTGCTTCCTGGTGCGCAAGGAGAGGGGATTAAGAGCTACGCTTAAAGGAGCTCCAGAGACGGGCGTGACCCGCAGCTCTCAGCATGGATGCCACAGACAGGCATCAGATGCTAAGGCTGCTGCTACAGCCACCAAGAAGCCTGTGTGCAAGCACAGGTAACTGCCCACACCTCCCCTCCTGGGAGACTGGGCAGCCCACCACTGCCAGGGTCCCGTGATCCAGGGACAACTTCCCCAGAAAAACACATAACACGCCTCAGGCTGGTGCAACGTCATGCTGCCCTCTGCCTCCACAGGCTCGCCCCACATCTGTACCCCTCCCTCCCCCCCCAGCCTGAGTGAGCCAGAGCCCCCGAATCAGCTACTACTTTTTGTGTGTGTGTGTTTGGTACACGGGCCTCTCACTGTTGGGGCCTCTCCCGTTGTGGAGCACAGGTTCCAGATGCGCAGGCTCAGCGGCCATGGCTCACGGGCCCAGCTGCTCTGTGGCATGTGGGATCTTCCTGGACCGGGGCACAAACCCGTGTCCCCTGCATCGGCAGGCGGACTCTCAACCACTGCGCCACCAGGGAAGCCCGTCAGCTACTACTTTAACCCTGTCCTGTCTGAGCGAAGAACAGACGCCCTCAGGTGACCTACATGCAGAGGAGGGACCATATCCAAAGCTGAACCCCGGGAGCTGTGCGAACAAAGAAGAGAAAGGGAAATCCCTCCCAGCAGCCTCAGGAGCAGTGGATTAATTCTCCACAATCAACGTGATGTACCCTGCATCTGTGGAACAACTTAATAGACAATGAATCATCCCAAATTGAGGAGGTGTACATTGGGAGCAAGATATATTATTTTTTCCTCTTTTCCTCTTTTTGCAAGTGTGTATGTGCATGCATCTGTGTCTGATTTTGTCTGTATAGCTTTGTCTTTACCATTAGTCCTAGGGTTCTGGCTGTCCGTTTTTGTTTATTCTTTCTTTTTTTTAGTATACATTTTAGCCCTTGTTATCACTGGTGGATTTGTTTTTTGGTTTGGTTGCTCTCTTCTTTCTTTCTTTCTTTTCCTTATTACTTTTTAATAATTATTTTTTAATTTTTATTTAATAACTTTTTAATTTTATTTCATTTTATTTTACCTTTTTCTTTCTTTCTTTTTTTCTCCCTTTTATTCTGAACCGTGTGGATAACAGGTTCTTGGTGCTCCGCTCAGGTGTCAGGGCTGTGCTTCTGAGGTGGGAGACCCAAGTTCAGGACACTGGTCCACCAGAGACCTCCCAGCTTCACGTAACATCAAAAAAATGAAAATGGTGAAAATCTCCAAGAGATCTCCATCTCAACGCCAAGACCCAGCTCCACTCAACGGCCAGCAAGCTACAGTACTGGACACCCTATGCCAAACAACTAGCAAGACAGGAACACAACACCACCCATTAGCAGAGAGGCTGCCTAAAATCATAATAAGGTCACAGACACCCCAAAACAAACCACCAGACATGGACCTGCCCACCAGAAAGACAAGATCCAGCCTCATCCACCAGAACACAGGCACTAGTCCCCTCCACCAGGAAGCCTACACAACCCGCAGAACCAATCTTAGCCACTTGGGGCAGACACCAAAAACAACATGAACTACGAACATGCAGCCTAAGAAAAGGAGACCCCAAACACAGTAAGTTAAGCAAACTGAGAAGACAGAGAAACACACAGCAGATGAATGAGCAAGGTAAAAATCCCCCAGACCTAAGAAATGAAGAGGAAATAGGCAGTTTACCTGAAAATGAATGCAGAATAATGATAGTGAAAATGATCCAAAATCTTGGAAGTAGATGGAGAAAATACAAGAAACATTTAACAAAGACCTAAAAGAACTAAAAAGCAAACAAACAGTAATGAACAACACAATAAATGAAATGAAAAATTCTCTAGAAGGTATCAATAGCAGAAAATCTGAGGCAGAAAAACAGATAAGTGACCTGGAAGATAAAAGAGTGGAAATAACTACTGCAGAGTAGAATAAAGAAAAAACAATGAAAAGAATTGAGGACAGTCTCAGAGACCTCTGGGACAACATTAAACGCACCAACATTAGAATTATCGGGGTCCCAGAAGAAGAAGAGAAAAAGAAGGTGACTGAGAAAATATTTGAAGAGATTATAGTTGAAAACTTTCCTAATATGGGAAAGGAAATAGTTAAACAAGTCCAGGAATCACAAAGACTCCTGTATACGATAAATCGAAGGAGAAACACACCAAGACACATATTAATCAAACTATCAAAAATTAAATACAAATAAAAAATATTAAAAGCAGCAAGGGAAAAACATACAACGGAGTCCCCATAGCCTAACAGATGATCTTTCAGGAGAAACTCTGAAAGCCAGAGGGAGTGGCAGGATATATTTAAAGGGATGAAGGGGAAAAACCTACAACCAAGATTACTCTACCCAGCAAGGATCTCATTCAGATATGATGAACAAATTAAAACCTTTATAGACAAGCAAAAGCTAAGAGAATTCAGCACCACCATACCAGCTTTACAACAAATGCCAAGGAACTTCTCTAGGCAGGAAACACAAGAGAAGGAAAAGACCTACAATAACAAACCCAAAACAATTAAGAACATGGTAATAGGAACATACATATCGATTATTACCTTAAATGTAATGGATCAAATGCTCCAACCAAAAGACATAGACTGGCTGAATGGACACAAAAACAAGACCTGTATATATGCTGTCTACAAGAGACCCATTTCAGACCTAGGGACAGGCACAGACTGAAAGTGAGGGGATGGAAAAAGATATTGCATGCAAATGGAAATCAAAAGAAAGCTGGAGTAGCAATTCTCATATTAGACAAAATAGACTTTAAAATAAACACTATTACAATAGACAAAGAAGGACACCACATAATGATCAAGGGATCAATCCAAGAAGATGATATAACATTGGTAAATATTTATGCACCCAACATATGAGCACCTCAATACATAAGGCAAATGTTAACAGCCATAAAAGGTGAAATTGACAGTAACACAATCATACCAGGGAATTTTAACACCCCACTTTCACCAATGGACAGTTCATCCAAACTGAAAATAAATAAGGAAACACAAGCTTTAAATGATACATCAAATAAGATGGACTTAATATTTATAAGACATTCCATCCAAAAACAACAGAATACACTTTCTTCTCAAGTGCTCATGGAACATTCTCCAGGATAGATCATATCTTGGGTTACAAATCAAGCCTTGGTAAATTTAAGAAAATTGAAATCGTATCAAGTATCTTTTCTGACCACAATGCTATGAGACTAGATATCAATTACAGGAAAAGATCTGTAAAAAACACAAACACATGGAGGTTAAACTATACACTACTTAATAACCGCAAGATCACTGAAGAAATCAAAAAGGAAATCAAAAAATACCTGGAAACACATGACAATGGAAACACGACCACCCAAAACCTATGGGATGCAGCAAAAGCAGTTATAAGAAGGAAGTTTACAGCAATACAATCCTAGCTCAAGAAACAAGAAAAATCTCAAATAAACAACCTAACCTTACACCTAAAACAATTAGAGAAAGAAGAACAAAAAAACCCCAAAGTTAGCAGAAGGAAGTAAATCATAAAGATCAGAGCAGAAATAAGTGAAAAAGAAATGAAGGAAACAATAGCAAAAAACAATAAAACTAAAAGCTAGTTCTTTGAGAAGATAAACAAAATTGAGAAACCATTAGCCAGACTCATTAAGAAAAAAGGGGAGAAGACTCAAATCAATAGAATTAGAAATGAAAAAGAAGTAACAACTGAACCTGCAGAAATACAAAGGATCATGAGAGATTACTACAAGCAACTATATGCCAATAAAATGGATCACTTGGAAGAAATGGACAAAATCTTAGAAACACACAACCTTCTGAGACTGAACCAGGAAGAAATAGAAAATATGAACAGACCATTCACAAGCACTGAAATTGAAACTGTGATTAAAAATCTTCCAACAAACAAAAGCCCAGGACCAGATGGCTTCACAGGCGAGTTCTATCAAACATTTAGAGAAGAGCTGACACCTATCCTCAAACTCTTCCAAAATATAGCAGAGGGAGGAACACTCCCAAACTCATTCTATGAGGCCACCATCACCCTGAAACCAAAACCAGACAAAGATGTCACAAAGAAAGAAAACTATAGGCCAATATCACTGATGAACATAGATGCAAAAATCCTCAACAAAATACTAGCAAACAGAATCCAACAGCTCATTAAAAGGATCATACATCATGATCAAGTGGGGTTTATTCCAGGAATGCAAGGATTCTTCAATATACGCAAATCAATCAATGTGATACACCATATTAACAAATTGAAGGAGAAAAACCGTATGATCATTTCAATGGATGCAGAGAAAGCTATCAACAAAATTCAACAACAATTTATGATAAAAACCCTGTAGAAAGTAGGCATAGAGGGAACTTACCTCAACATAATAAAGGCCATATATGACAAACCCACAGACAACATCATCCTCAATGGTGAAAAACTGAAACCATTTCAACTAAGATCAGGAACAAGATAAGGTTACCCCCTCTCACCACTCTTATTCAGCATAGTTTTGGAAGTTTTAGCCATAGCAATCAGAGAAGAAAAAGAAATAAAAGGAATCCAAATCAGAAAAGAAGAAGTAAAGGTGTCACTGTTTGCAGATGACATGATACTATACATAGAGAATCCTGAAGATGCTACCAGAAAACTACTAGAGCTAATCAATGAATTTGGTAAAGTAGCAGGATACAAAATTAATGCACAGATATCTCTGGCAGTCCCATACACTACTGATGAAAAAACTGAAAGTGAAATTAAGAAAACACTCCCATTTACCATTGCAACAAAAAGAATAAAATACCAAGGAATAAAGCTACCTAAGGAGACAAAAGACCTGTATGCAGAAAATTATAAGACAACGATGAAAGAAATTAAAGATGATACAAATAGATGGAGAGATATACCATGTTCTTGGATTGGAAGAATCAACATTGTGAAAATGACTATACTACCTAAACAATCTATAGATTGAGTGCCATCCCTATCAAACTACCAGTGGCATTTTTCACATAACTAGTACAAAAAATTTCACAATTTGTATAGAAACACAAAAGACCCTGAATAGCCAATGCAATACTGAGGAAGAAAAACAGACCTGGAGGAATCAGGCTCCTGACTTCAGACTATACTACAAAGCTACAGTAATCAAGACAGTATGGTACTGGCACAAAGACAGAAATATAGATCAATGGAACAGGATAGAAAGCCCAGAGATAAACCCACACACATATGGTCACCTTATCTTTGATAAAGGAGGCAAGAATATACAATGGAGAAAAGACACCCTCTTCAATAAGTGGTACTGGGAAAACTGGACAGCTACATGTAAAAGAATGAAATTAGAATACTGAATAACACCATACACAAACATAAACTCCAAATGGATTAAAAATCTAAATGTAAGGCCAGACACTATAAAACTGTTAGAGGAAAACATAGGCAGAACACTCTATGACATAAATCACAGCAAGATCCTTTTTGACCCACCTCCTAGAGAAATGGAAATAAAAACAAAAATAAACAAATGGGACCTAATGAAACTTCAAAGCTTTTGCACAGCAAAGGAAACCATAAACAAGACCAAAAGACAACCCTCAGAATAGGAGAAAATATTTGCAAATGAAGCAACTGACAGAGGATTAATCTCCAAAATTTACAAGCAGCTCATGCAACTCAATATCAAAAAAACAACAACCCAATCTAAAAATGGGCAGAAGACTTAAATAGACATTTCTCCAAAGATAAACAGATTGCCAACAAACATATGAAAGACTGCTCAACATCATTAATCATTAGAGAAATGCAAATTAAAACTACAGTGAGATATCATCTCACACCAGTCAGAATGGCCATCATCAAAAAGTCTACAAACAATTAATGCTGGAGAGGGTGTGGAGAAAAGGGAACCCTCTTGCACTGTTGGTGGGAATGTAAATTGATACAGCCACTATGGGGAACAGTATGGAGGTTCCTTAAAAAACTAGAACTACCATACAATCCAGCAATCCCACTACTGGGCATATACCCTGAGAAAATCATAATTCAAAAAGAGTCATGTACCACAATGTTCATTGCAGCTCTATTTACAATATCCAGGACATGGAAGCCACCTACGTGGCTTCATCCACAGATGAATGGATAAAGATGTGGCACATATATACAATGGAATATTAGCCATAAAAAGAAACGAAATTGAGTTATCTGTAGTGAGGTGGATGGACCTAGAGTCTGCCATACACAGTGAAGTAAGTCAGAAAGAGAAAAACAAATACTGTATGCTCACACATATATATGGAATCTTAAAAAAAAGGAAAAAAAAGTGGTCATGAAGAACCTAGGAGCAAGACAGGAATAAAGACAGAGACCTACTAAAGAATGGACATGAGCACACAGGGAGGAGGAAAGGTAAGCTGGGACAAAGTGAGAGAGTGGCATGGACATATATACACTACCAAATGTAAAATAGATAGTTAGTAGGAAGCAGCCCCATAGCACAGGGAGATCAGCTCCGTGCTTTGTGGCCACCTAGAAGGGTGGATTGGGAGGGTGGGAGGGAGGGAGACGCAAGAGGGAAGAGATACGGGGATATTTGTATATGTATAGCTGATTTACTTTGTTATGAAGCAGAAACTAACACACCATTGTAAAGCAATTTTACTCCAATAAAGATGTTTTTAAAAAAAAAAGATAGCCAAATTGATCTACAAGTCAACATAATCTCTATAAAAATCCTAGCTGGCATTTTGGCAGAACTTAACAAACTGGTCTAAAATTACTATGAAACTTCAAAAGACTCAGGATAGATGAAACAATCTTGAAAAAGACCAAAGTTGGAGGATCCAAACTTCTTGATTTCAAAACATACTATAAATCTACACTACAGTAACCAGGACAAAGTGATATTGGCATAGGATAGACATATAGATGAATGGAATAGAATACAGAATTCAGAAATCCACCTTCACATTTATAGTCAATTGATTTTCAACAAGGGTACCATGACAATTCAATGCAGAAAGTATACTTTTCAACAAATGGTACAAATCAACAAATGGTGCTGGGACAACTCAATATCCACATGCAAAATAATAAAGCTGGACCCCTTCCTCATACCATACACAAAAAATTAACTCAAAATGTATCAAAGACCAAAATGTAAGAGCTTAAAGTGTAAAAATATTAGAAGAAAATCTATGTGGACTTGAGTTTTTTTGTTTGGTTGGTTTTTTTTTTTGGTTTTTTTGGCCATGCCACATGGCTTGGGGGATCTTGGTTGCCCGACCAGGGATGGAACCCACACCCTGGGCAGTGAAAGCACGGAGGTGGACTTAAATTTGGTAAAGCCTTCTTAGCTATGACACCAAAAGTACAAGCAACAAAACAAAAACAGGTAAATTGGACTGTATCAAGATTAAACCTCTTTGTGCTTCAAAGGACACCATCAAGAAGGTGAAAAGATAACCCACAGAATGGAAGGAAATATTTGCAAATCATTTATCTGATAAGAGAATTGTACAGAATATATAAAGAACTCTAACAATTCAACAACAACAGGAAAGAAAAGAAAAAAGAAAAAGAACCCAATTAAAACTGGGCAAGGATTTGAATAGACATTTCCCCAAAGAAGATATACAAATGGACAACAAGCACATTAAAGGATGTTCAACATCATCAGCTATCAGGAAATGCAAATCAAAACCAGAATGAGTTAACACTTCATACCCGCTGGAATGGCTGTTTATAAAATACAGATGCTAACAGTGTTGGTGAGGATGTGGAGAAATTGGAACTCTTGTACACTGCTGGTGGTAATGCAGGTGCTTTGGAAAACAGTCTGCTAGTTCCTCAAAAGGTTATACATAGAGTTATTATATGACAAAACAATTCCACTTGTAGCTTTATACCAAAATTAAAATGTATGTCCATATAAAATCTTGTACATAAATGTTCACTGGAGCATTTTTCATAATAGTCAGAAAATGAAAACTAAAATGTACATCAGCTGATGCCTGGGTAAACAAAATGTGGCATTTCCATATATTGGAACATTATTTGGCCATAAAAGGACTGAAATACTGATACATGATGCAACACGGAAGAATCATGAAAATATCATGCTAAGTGAAAGAAGCCATTCACAACAGATGATATATTATATCAGTTCATTTAAGTGAGAGGTCCAGAATAAGCAAATCTATAGAGACAAAAAGTAGATTAGTGGTTGCCTAGAGCTGGAGGCTTGAGGGGAAATGGAGAGTGACTGCTAATGGGTCTAGGGTTTCTTTTGAGGTAATGAAAATATTTTAAAATGGACTGTGCGGAATTCCCTGGTGGTCCAGTGATTAAGACTCCGTGCTTCCACTGCAAGGGACATGGGTTCATCCCTGGTCAGGGAACTAAGATCCCACGTTCCACACAGAACGGCCACAAAAAATAATAATAAAATAAAATGGACTGTGGTGATGTTTGCACAACTCTGGGAATATACTAAAAACCACTGGGCTTTATACTTTAAATGGGTAAATTTTATGGCATGCAATTTATATCTTAATAAAGCTGTTATATTAAAAAAACAAAAAGAAAATTGGGGAAAGGATCACATAGCACAGTACATGCTAGGAAAAGCAATGTAAGTTTAAGATGACCAGTAAGAAAAATTATTGGTTTGAAAGGGCATGGTTGTGAGTTGTGCCACATTTATGGAGCCAATAAAAATTATATTTAAAATATCTGCAAAGAGAAATGTAGTGTGTGTGTGTGTGTGTGTGTAGGTATCAAGCCATGGAAAAGAGTGAAATGGAAATAATATAGCGTCTAATTCTTTAGAAAAGATAAAAATTAATTTGTGTTTTTAAAGTTTCATTTTTATATAAGAGAATATATTGAAATTTATCAACTGAATGACCAGTTCACTTCCTGAGAATAAACATTTTCTTCCTGAAGCGCTTTGAAAATATTTTATGATCCATGTCAAAGAGTTTAGTACAATTAAGAGGATTTTTGTAGTATCTCTTAGTTTATCCCTTGTGATCACTAAATCTGCAATACAGCCTACTTCTAAGAGATACTCAGCCTTTGAATTGCAATTTCCATCTATCTTCACTTTGTCTTTGCAATTAAGTATCCTTCTACCACTTTGTTGGTGGTAAAAAAAATAGTGGAGATATAGAAGTAGCCTAAGGGTCATGGTAATTTTCTGCTTGCATAAAGATCTATTTTAACAAGTGAACTGAATAGAGAAAATAACTATAGCATTTTTAAAAGTATATCAGAGCTTAATTTGACTTCATGAACAGGAAAGAATTGTTGCAATTCTATTGAGATAATTTTCAGAGAACCACACGGAGAAAATGGAATATCCCTTCAAAGGAAAAAGTTCACCATTTAGTTTTTTTTCTTCGATCATCATCAAAAATATAATCAGTACACATATGAGAGCAGCTTTGGCTATATAAGGTAAAGGAAATTTTAAGAACATAGTTTCTATCGTAGACGTTGAACATATCAAATATACCCAGACCAAAAAAAAAAAAATATATATATATATATATATATGTATATATATACCCAGACCCAACTCAGCTCAAAAACGACAGACAAGCAACCAAATGAAGTTGATGGATTATGGATGTCACTTAATTTAGTGATGGGAAATAAAGGTTTAAAAAATTGGTAATAGAAGAGAGAATAGCAGTATCTATTAGAATTCTACAAAATGGAAAACCATGGCTATTTTGAGGAATGATATGACTGCTTGAAATCTCAATTAACAGTTGCAGGACTGAAGTCTAGACTTCTGGTTTTATCTTGAACCACATTTCCATAGCAACACATGGGTTTATACTGAGCATATCACATCCTCAAGTTTACTACTTTTTAATTTCCCTAATCATTTTTCTCTTACTGATAAATTTTTTTACAGTACTTGATAAAATATTTTTATTAATCATTTTATTTCTCTCTTTTCCTAGAAGTATGGTGAACTCTCCCAACACAAAAAGTATATTCTAACCTTGCATTCTCTGGCAATGAGCTAAATAATTTTTCTAAGTCTCCCCCCTTACTAAAGACATAACAATGTTCACACAAGCATATACATTAGCTAAGCGACTGCGTCCTCCACACCAAATAACTAAATTTCAAAATTACAGTATGCTGAGCTGGATCATTATGTTTGGATCAGAGATACTCTTAATTCAAAGCAGACAATGGAAAAGATTATATCATATCCTTCTGATGATTTCTGACTAACAAGATAAATCTCATAGTACAGACAGGATATAGTGTAGTGAGTTACATAACAAACGTCTTGCTCATTCATTTACAGGTAAAGTAACTAAATTCAATTTCATTTAAGTATGTCATAACTTAGTCAAATAAGTAACAATTCATTATAAAAAATAAGTTTTACGAAATTATTTGGTTATCGCAAATTTCCAGGATTTGTATGATATTCCTGGGAAACTTGTCTTTCATATAAGTATAAACTATCACACAGTTTGGGAGAGAAACAAAGATTTCATAACATTTCCTTCACCACGGACAAATTACAAGCAAGTTTGAAACACTGATTTCCACATGCTATAATAATATATGCTACCAGCCTTTTCCTCACTTAATAGAATTTCATGGTTCTGCCTTTTTTCTCTGTTTTGAACTTAGAATAAGTCTAGGTCACTTCTTTCCCAGAATAACTAGTTAAATGACTGTCTTTATTTAAAACTAATTGCCAATCTCATTTCCCTTCTCTCTCCATTAGGAATGTTCCCTAAAAATCACATCCAATGGTGCATTCTAAGTAGCTCTTCTTGCCAGAACTTCAGAAATAAACCAGCTTGAACAAAGAGGAAAGTGAAGCATGCTATAAATTAATAACTAGTATTCCTTATGGTTGTAGGAAAATGTGCAGAATCCATGTAATTTTAGGCAAAGAAAATATATCCACAGTTGAACTTGATGATGGTCTCTTTGAAAGAATATCACATAATTATTTGCAGTTGAATATTGTCCTGATTCCATTAAGGATAAATTCTTATTATACATTTATTATGCATTTGAAGGGTCCAAAAATGTCACCTCGAAGTAATAAACCAATTGGTGTAATTGCAGAAATAGATGTCTATATAGTTCAGTACTGTTCAGCAATTTTCCAGAGGGACAGATTTCCAAGTCTAGATGGGCTATGTCTGCATTCAGGTTAGATTTATGTTTTTGAAAAACTTCCTGCAACTGTTCATCGCTCCTGCCTCTGACCACATTAGAAAAGATACAGATTAGGTCCATACCAGGGAGAGTAAGCTTGGAAGTTCAGGAGTAGGGTCCCAAGAGATAGATAAGAACTAATCAGTTACAAGTCACTTGTAACAAATGCTCAACATTATTTCCCACTGGCACTCATCACATATTTTATAACTTAAACTAACACAGTAACTGAAAAGATTCTGTCCTGGAATTAAGAAGTGGAGGTGGGGAAGAGACAGATCTATGCAGGCGATTCCACAGATGTGTGTTTCCATTCTGCTCTTGTCATATCCATCTGTTCTTGTCTGCACTTGAAAATCTAGGGTGGCCAGCCACTGGTGCTAAGTTCAAAGAAGCGCACTTTCTCTCTCTCTCTCTCATCATATTTATTTATATATGTGTGTGTGTGTGTGTGTGTATACACACATATATATATATATGTACACACACACACACACCTGTGCACCTGAACATGGGATCCTAAGCACAGACATTTGCCTTTTTTTTTTTTTGCAAGTTTTGAATAATTTATTCTACCTCTAGTCATGCCTCAGGACAAATTTAGAAAGGTAACTGTGCTCCCTTGCTTACAGTTTTCTTTTTTAAAATTAATTAATTTATTTTTGGCTGCATTGGGTCTTCGTTGCTGCGCACGGGCTTTCTCTAGTTGCGGCGAGCGGGGACTACTCTTCATTTCAGTGCACGGGCTTCTCATTGCGGTGGCTTCTCTCTTTGAGGAGCACAGGCTCTAGGCACGCGGGCTTCAGTAGTTGTGGCTCGCAAACTCAGTAGTTGTGGCACTCGGGCTTAGTTGCTCTGCGGCATGTGGGATCTTCCAGAACCAGGGATCGAACCCATGTCCCCTGCCTTGGCAGGTCGATTCTTAACCACTGCACCAGCAGGGAAGCCCTTACAGTTTTTACATCCTCTCTCTCACCTACCCAGGGCGGCACCACCCCCACTTACCTCGTTGTGTTTATTGCATCTGAACTGAACAGAATACAGTTCCCAGGACCCCGTCTGCTGCCCTGCTCCTAATCATTTAGATAAAAGTAATATACTAGTTTGAATGAAGGTATAAATTGCTGAGTTGCCAAGGGGACAAATCAACAAATATTTGTTATTATTATTAGGTGGTGAGAGATCACCTTTTACTTGGCCCAGATTTCATATGTGTAGCCAGGAGACTCTAATTCTAAAATGATGAATAGAAAATAATATACTTTTAGATTGAAATGGTAAA
Organism: Kogia breviceps; assembly: GCF_026419965.1. NCBI lineage: Eukaryota > Metazoa > Chordata > Mammalia > Artiodactyla > Physeteridae > Kogia > Kogia breviceps. Next base: position 111,015,688 of record NC_081311.1, on the reverse strand, counting down.
AATATCTCTCGCAATGGGATTTCTCATACCTGTCTAATACTTAGAATCACCTGGAGAGCTTTACAAACGTAAATAAGTCCCCCAAGACTTAGTGAATCAAATCTGTAATTTTTTAAAAGCCACACATACAATTCTGATGTATATCCAGGATTGAAAACCAGCGTTCTAGACTCCTGCCACTGAAAGTGTGGCCCTGCACCAATAGCAGCAGCATTACCTGAAAGTTTGTTAGAATTTCAGAATCTCAGACTCTAGCCCAGACCTACTGAATCAGAATGTGCCTTTTCACAAGCTCTCCAGTGATTTGTATGTACATTAAAGTCTGAAAAAACATTGAGGTAGAAGCAGCTACACCTGCTAGACCTGATGAAGTAAGTAGCTTTGACTTCAAACAAGCAGACAGTTCTGAAAACGAATCTACACTAAGAACTCTTACTATGGCAGCTGAATCACCTTATATTCCTGCTAAGTGAGTTCTAAATGAAGGTCTTCCCTTAACGGTCTTTCCTCTAAAAACAGGCAGTTTCAATGTGAATGTCATCACATGAGTAAAATTATTCCATTGAGCTATAATCGGCTCATTCAAACAACGTATCTATTCCAAGAAAGAGAGGGCCACGTGCTTAGCAGTCTCAACTTAGTGTTTGAACTTTTCTATGTTCACCCAAATTTAAGCTCCAAAATTTTTCTTTAATAAGCAATGAGACTAAGTCACACAGGAATGCAGAAAATTAAAATATTCAACACATTAGTATGCATAGCACATCGTACTGTTAAATATTTATTGAGCACTAACAAGGGCTAACTCTACAAAACAGATTTAGATTCTGCTGGCAAGGACAGTACTGAAGACGACACAAAACAGTAACACCTAGGATAGCAAACTCAGCTCCAGCTCACAAGACCCACAAATTTAAAATGTGTCCTTTGGACCAGGGCATCCTTAAGCAATTGATTTCGTCTCTCAGGCGGTTTATGTTCATACAATGAACATAAAGTCTTTCTCTCTATAATCAGCACCCTTGAATGCACACTGTTTACTTCTGAAAATAATCAAATAGTCGAATATTGTGCTCCTAATTCTAGGATACTGTTTCATTATTCTCTCTCTCTGGAACTTCAATATCTGTTGTTGTTTAACCCTAAGAAATCTGTTCAGAAAAACACTCTCTTATGGTATAACAAAATTGTTTAGTGATTATTATGTTAGGAATATTTATTTAATTCTACATGAAGGCATAATAATACTAATAGGATACAGATAACTTTTCAAGGCACTACATTGTTTTAAAAAAATCCTCTTTTCAAAGTCTGATCAAGCACAAGTGATACAAGGTAAGGAGGTATTTGTAGTAAGTCTCAAACTTTTAAAGATATTTCCATGGTTTGAAAATAGCAACTGCAACAATAACAACAACAAAAGTTGTGTTCAAATGAAACATTTGCTTTTCCAAACAAACAAAGACTTCTTTTCTGAGCTGATTAGTCCATCTGTACCTTCTCTGTGAAATTTCATCTGTCTGCCAATCTTGATGTTTGCCAACACTCAGAGTATGATGCATCAACTGATTTCATTTGCTGTGACTCTACGTGGTGGAATTTCTTTTGGAACTTGGCTGGCACCTGGACATATTTATTTATATTTGTACTGTATTTCAAAAGAAAATGAAATTAGGGTGAGGCTTGCAGGATTTGCAAGAATGACGAGTGTGGGGAATGCCCACTTAAGTTCTATCATCTGTCTAAATGCATACATGATTAAAGTAACCAGATTACCATTCATTCATTCATCATTCATTTAGTAATCCATTTAGCAAAATGCCAGTCCCTGTCCTCATGCTGAAAATGCTAACTTAAAACATAGCTACTCTTCAAGGAATTTGAGCTCTAGTACAGAGCCAAATTAAACGTGAATACCACTTTAAAAACCAAAAGTCTCTGTATTTTATAATCTGGAATGCAGTCATTCATTCATTCACTAGCATGAATCCATTGTACTTATATTTAGGACGATGTCTTTCTGGTAGAACTTAGTGCTTGTGAATTAAGTAAGAGGCTTGCTGTTTGCTTTTCAGGATGGAAGATTGGTGAGGGAATCAAGAGAGGAGGGTTAGAGAACAGTGCATTCTCATTTCACATCATGTCTGCAGCAAAAGAAAACTAAGAGTTAGTAACATCTTCTGATGGTCATACTTTCATCTCTAAATCTGCTGCTGCTTTCAACTCTAAATCTGAAGCTGCAATCAGACTACTGGGTTTCCTTAGTAACAGTGTTACCATTTCCTGTAATGCCTTCAAATCTCCTTTGCTTAGTTTAATTCTGCCATACCCATCACAGCCCAGCTCCAACTTTACTTTATCCACAAAGGTTTCCTTGGTTCTTTCAGTCTGTGTTGTTTTCCACTTTTGTTGTTTCTCAACTTGTGGTCATACGACATAAGAGGTTAGGTCTTATTTGTAATATGGACTTGTAAATAACTAATTCACATATTTTCTTTATCCAATTGAGTTTAAGCTTTTAGGAAGAGCCAATGTCATTACATCTATGGTGTCTCCTGGTTGTGCAAGTGACTGCTTACTGCACATACAGTAAAAACTCTAATTACTTATTGATTAGTGAATGGATCAATTGATTAATTGCTAAGTAGCTGCTCTTGGGGTCCTGCTTCCTTTAAATATTCATCACATAAAGAAACAAACAATATCTACTGCTACTGTCACCTCCTCCACCTTCATTCCTCCCGGCATCTATTGCTGCATATCTCTAGGTCCTTGATTTTTGATCCTTCCAGGATACACTTCTCCTAAGATTTCTGTAATTTAAAATACTATCTCTGAGAATAATGATTACTTTGGGTTTCTGAGGAGGGAATAATTTGTTTTATCTGCTCAAATACTCCCTCATTTTTCTTACCATGAAAGAGTTTTTTTTATTGTTTCTCAATTTCTATAAATGAAACCAATAATTCTGATACGTCACTTGACTCAAATGATCATAACCCTAAAATGTTGCCTTATTCACTCTTCTCCACTTGTGCCTCCCGTCTCACCTTTGTGAAGCAGCCCCCCTGATCCAAGCCCCCTATATTAGTGTTCTATTGCTGTATAACAAATTACCGCAAACTTAGCAGCTCAAAACAACACACATGTATTATCTCACAGTTTCCATGGGTTGGAGGCCAGGCCCCACCTAACTGGGTCCTCTGCTCAAGTTCTCACAAGGTTGCAATCAAGGTGCTGGCTGGGGCCAAGGTTCTCACCTGGGGCTCAGAGTCTTCATCCAAGCTCATGGTTATTAGCAGAAGTAATTTCTTTGTGATTGGAGAGCTAACTCCCCTGCCCCCATTTTCTTACTGGCTGTAAACAGCTGGCTATTAGCTTCTACAGACCTCCCTCAATTCCTTGCCCCACAGACTCCTTCTCTCACAGCATGGTAGTTGGCATCACCTCCTAGAGGCCAGAAGGAAAATGTCTCTCTGATCCTTCACCATCTTTTAAAGGCCTCATGGGATTAGGCCAGGCTCACCAGGACAATCTCCCCCTTGATTAACTCCCAGTCAACTGATACGGCCCTTAATACCCTGGAAAATCCCTTCTGCTGTGTAATGGGAGTGAGATATCATTATATTCAAAGGCCTTCTCCAAACTCAAGGAGAGAAGGTTGTACAGGTGCAAGGTCATTAGGGGGTCATTTTAGATTTCTGTCTACCACACTCTCTTATCCTGTTTAATTTTCCCCCTTTTCTTCCATAATATTCCTCACATGGTCTAACATATATATATATATATATATTTATTATATTTATTGTTATGTCTATCCCCACTGGCATATAAGACTCTTGACAATAGGAATTATAATATCTTATTTTTACACACGTACCACAAGACCTAGGATAGAGCTTGTTCCATTTTAGGTGCTCAATAAAAAAGTAATAGATGAATAAATAGAGGATCATGAAAGTGCTCTACAATCAATACAAAATTATCTGGAGGAGATATCTTATTCAGATAAAGACAGAAAGCTCTTCCTTTGTTTCCCAGGAAGCAATTGTTTAACCATTGTGTTTATATACAACATTAAAGAAACAATTAAATAAGCAATACACAGCCCATAAAATTCTACAGACATACATAAATAAAATTTTTTTTTCATAAGTAAAAATTTAACTGTAGTTTGTCTGGGGGTGAGGTAATTTGTTTTCAAACCTTTGTCCTCGTTTTCATTTTCTATCTAATTTTCTACAAGTCAACATCACTCTTAGAATTGTGAAAATAAAACTTCCTGTATTAAATCTTTAAGTACTTGTTTTGAAATACAAACTTCTTCATAAATGTCCCTTTTGTTATTTTGTGACTGGCTATATTAACAGAGTAAAACTTGTTCTTCAATGTCATTTTATTATATGAAGGTGAAGTTGATTAGTAGTTGCTCTTCAAAGGGAACTTATCTCAGTAACAGGTTCTATACAATAAAAATGGAAAAAGTTCCCCCAAATGATGAAAACTGAGCAGCCAAAACATTTCGTACCTTATAGAAGTTGCCAAGAGATTCTGAATATGCACCTGCTATCCAGTGTGGTGTCTGGTGACCTAGCATTACATAATGTTAAGGCAAGCTCGTTAATTAAAAATGGACAGTGTCTTTATCATCGCTACCTAAAGGAATCTTAGGAAAATGATGTGCTCAAAACAAAGAAATCACTCAGCCCATAAAAAAACAATGGAAGTTACCAGACTTGGATATTGACTCTATATTGACTAGCTATGTGACTTAACAGCAATTTTCTTAATTTTAAATAACTGCTTTAATACTTAGTAGATGTGGACTCTTGTGAGATATTGAACCATGCCTTGTTCTTACCATGTGCAAAGCAAGCATAGGAATGGTACATCTCTTGTGTCCTGTGGATAGAACTGAATGTGATCATTTATGTGAAGTGCTAGGACAGTGCTGGACATAGTATAAATGTTCATATCTTATTTTACTGTGATAAATATAATAATAAATACTATTAGTATCATACTTCAGTGCACTTATAAAATTTTGAAGAAACACTGACATTTTTATATGGAAAATAGTTTGAAAGTTAAAACAATACTGGGTTTTGTTATTATTATAAGAAATAACTACAATGAATTTGCTTAAAGAATATTTTGAAAGCATTCATTTTATATTTTCAAAAGGAATTAAACATTAATTTTTTTCTATAACTACTGTCTGTGGAATGACACAGGGTTAGTTTTCTAAGAAAAGAATATGTCTCTTTCTATTCAGGTTTAAGCAGGATGTGGTTAGGAGAGTTGACTAATTTTTCTTTCCTCCAATCATGTAAAAGAGTGACGATTCCCGAGCTCACAAATATTTTGGCTGCAAGTCTTCACAGGAACTCACTTGACTTTCTTATGATATCAGTAAATCACAACCTTAATGTATTTTCATAAGTTTCTGTGATTAAAATATGCTTTAAGAGAAAAGCACTCTTACAAAAACGTTTATTTCCTCTGCTTTTAGTGAGAATTCAGAAAACTTGATACAGTGCTGTTCACTCTCTCTCTCATCTCTATTTCTATCTCTAGCTCTGTCTTTCCTAGCATACTATCCAGGGTATAGGAATAGCTTTCAACTTTCAACTTCAGTTGGTAGCTCAAGCAAGAAATCGTGACATTTTCTGCTTAAATAACTATTAGTCAATTAGTATATACTGGTAAATATATACTTTAAAGCTATAAATGTAGATATAGATACAACTATAATGGGTTATAGACTCACCATGACTGAGATAGTTGAACACATACTTCCTGAAATTTCAAATATATTTCTAAGTGGAAAAGCTCCAAACGACTGTCTGTGTCTCTGAGACGAGTCCAAGCATATCCAGACAAATGAAAACATTAAGATGAACAATAATAATACTATTATTTTGATAATGCTACCATATAGTTTCGATGGCCTTTTTGGAAACTCAAAGAATTGTCATAAATGTCATCTAAATTTTTGCTGCAATTATTAGCTAACTTTTAGAGATTAAATTACTGTTACATATTTTAAATATGTAAATATCAAAGAATTTCCCAAGCTCACAAAGTAAGCAAAGAATCCTCCCTGGTCTTTTTATTTCTAAAGTCTTCTAGGAGACTACATTAGTGTAACATTTACTTTCAAAAGTTAAACATCACCTGAGTCACAGAAGAGACTATAGCATGCCTATGCAGAAAGAATTGAGCTAATGTGTTAGTGATCCATTAGAGTCATCATCACTGGCTTTCACATATTTGACATATTTCTCAAAAAAATAATAAAATTCCAGACAAATAATAAGTTTGAAAACATAAAAGAGAGGTTACAGCATAGAGGACAGAGACAGTGTTATAGACTGCATGTTTGTGTCCCTCCAAAATTCATGTTGAAACCTTAACCCCCTTGTGATGGTATTTGGAGGTGGGACCTTTGGGAGGTGATTAGGTTTAGACGAAGCCATCAGCCTGGCATCCTCATGATGGGATTAGTGCCCTTAGAAAAGGAGACCAAAGAACTAGCTCTCTCACTCTGCTTTCTCCATCATGTAAGGAAAAAAAAAGGCAGCTGTCTACAAGTCACAAAGAGGGCTCTCACCAAACACAAAATTGTCTGGCACCTTGATCTTGGACTTCCCAGATTTCAGAACTGTGAGAAATATTTGTTGTTTAAGCCACCAGGTCTACGGTATTCTATTACAGCAGCCCAAACTGACTAATACAGACAGCTAGGCTTAATGTATACCTAACCTGATTTCCCAAAAAAGAGGCCCCCAAATACGAAAAGAGACAATATTCCAAGAGATCCTGGTTGTGAAATAAGAAGCATAAAAAAAGGAGAAATAAAAAAACCTATGTAGTACTAATAAATCAGAGACTAAGGGTAAATAGTGGTCAACCCAGAATTGTATGCCCCATAAACTTATATTCATGACTAAGTATGAAATAAAGACAGTTTAGACAAAATTCCCTATGGACATAAATCAAGAAAAAGGAGAATGATCCCAGAAGGGAATTCTGAGATGTGAGAAGAAATAATGAGCAAAGAAAATCATAAATATGTTCGTGATCTAAAAATAAATGAATGAATAAATGAGTGAATAAACAAAACTTACCGTATAAAAATAACAATGACTAATTTGAGGCATTAAAAGGATAACAGTGCAATTTTTAGGTTACATAGCAAAATAACAGAAATAGAATGTATAACCTCCGAACTACTAAAAGGATCAAATGGGATGAAGAAAATTAGAGAAAAAAATCATCCAAAAGAAATACAGATAAAACAAGACAAATAGAAAGCACAAAATTAGTAGCAGAATTGAATCCAAATACATGAATAATAATTGTGCTAAATTCCTCAGATTTTGGAATAGTTAAAGAAATAAAAGATAACGTTATACTGTTGACAAGAGATGTCTCTAAAATGAAAAGCCACAGAAATGAGACTGGAAAAGATTGGAGAAAAATTGTACCAGGAAAATCTACCCAAAAGACTGCTATTGTTGCAGACACACAGGCGTGAAGGTAAAATAGCATGATTGAATTAGAAAGGATCACCACACACTGACAAAGAGTTCAATTTACCATGAAGATACATAAATTCTAAAGTTGCATAACCTAATAGCTTTCAGACAACTATATAATGAAAAATCAACATGGAAGTAGCAGGCATATCCTCAATCAATATCAGACATTAAAATACTTCTCTCAGTAATTGAGAGATCAAATATACTAAAAATAAAGCAAAATTAATAAACTTGCTTTTATGGATATATGACACTGAACCCAATAAATTAAAACCTTATTTTTTAACCACACATGAAACATTTCAAAAAGCATCTAAGTATGTGGTATTAATGCATGTCTAACAAATAGCTAATGATTGATATGTACATATATATAATACATATATATTATTATACATAAATATATTTTCTAACCGCAAGCAATTAATTTATAAACCAATATCCATAAGTAACTAATTAACACAACCATATTATTAAAATAATGAGTATTTATCAATAACAATAATGAGTATTTATCAAGGGTGTCAGATGCAAAATCAGTACATCAAGTTGAATTGCATTTCAATATGCCAATTTGAAAGAAATCAGAACATAAAATTTTAAAAAGAATATAACTTACAACAGCAAAAAGTAAGATATATAGGAATAAACCTTTCTGGAGAAAATTATAAAAGTTAATTAAAAGACACTTAAAAAGACCTAAATAAACTAGAAAGAAGTAACATTTCAATAGATAAAAAGACTGAATATAATTAAAAATGTCCATTTCCTTTAATGTATACAAACACAGCAAGCTTATTTTTTATACCACCAGGGTATTTTGTGGACTTGACAAGCTGGTTCTAAAATGTATAGGAAAAAAATTAAAATAAATGAAATGAATAGGAGAGAGCAAAGACTCAAAAATATTCCTGAAGCAGAACTAAGAGCCTTGCTCGGTCAGGAAACATGATTTATTACAAAGCTGTAGTGATTAAGACACTGTTGTATTGGTATAATGTTGGACAAATAAAACAACAGAAGAGAATAAAGAGCCCAGCAACTGATCTATATATATTAGGGAACACAAAAATATTGCCATCGCCAAACATTAGAGAAAGGGTAGATTACTGAAAAAGAAAAAAGGTGCTAAGACAATTTATTATTCATATGAGAAAAAAATAATACCAGATCACAACTTTCTGTCACATAAAAGCATATTATGGAGAAGAGTACAGAGGTTCCTTAAAACTAAAGATAGAATTACCATATGACCCAGCAATCCCACTACTGGGCATATACCCTGAGAAAACCATAATACAAAAAGAGTCATGTACCACAATGTTCATTGCAGCTCTATTTACAATAGCCAGGACATGGAAGCAACCTAAGTGTTTATCAACAGATAAAGAAGATGTGGCACATATATACAATGGAATATTACTCAGCCATAAAAAGAAATGAAACTGAGTTATCTGTAGCGAGGTGGATGGACCTAGAGTCTGTCATACAGAGTGAAGTAAGTCAGAAGGAGAAAAACAAATACTGTATGCTAACACATATATATGGAATCTAAGAAAAAAAAATGTCATGAAGAGATTAGTGTTAGGACGGGAATAAAACACAGACCTACTAGAGCATGGACTTGAGGATATGGGGAGGGGGAAGGGTAAGCGGTGACGATGTGAGAGAGTGGCAGGGACATATACACACAACCAAATGTAAATTAGATAGCTAGTGGGAAGCTGCCGCATAGCACAGGGAGTTCACCTCTGTGCTTTGTGACCACCTAGAGGCATGGGATAGGGAGGGTAGGAGGGAGGGTGATGCAAGAGGGAAGAGATATGGGAACATATGTATATGTATAACTGATTCACTTTGTTGTAAAGGAGAAACTAACACACTATTGTAAAACAGTTATACTCAAATAAAGATGTTAAAAAAAAAACACACAAAATATATTTTTATCTAACCCAAAAAATTCAATAACGATTTCATATCACATAGTATACAACTCACATTAAAATTTACCCAATTGTGAAAAGATGTCCTTTGAGCCTTTTTTTTTTTTTCAGAGGGGAAGAGTTTGAAGACTTTTGAATGCCACAATAGCCTTTCAGTACTTCTTTGTCTCTGACACAAAAAGGTGTTTCAAGCTCACCGTCTACCTTCCATATGCTATATCTGGAATCAGTTATTGCTCCATGAATTTCTGGCTTCTTTTCCTAGGAGAAGTAGTTAGAAACCAAGACAGGGGCACTAAATTGGCCTATTGCTGCTGGAATGCTGTAACTTTGGGGTTCTTTTTGTGGACAGAGCTATAAAAATATTTTTTTAAGTCCTGATTGAGTTCCATTCCCAGCCATCCTGAAGTAGCTAGTATTGGACTTAACCCTTTACCTTAAACAATTGTAAAACTGGACAAAATAGATGATATAACTGCTTTTAATCTTTGGATAACAAACAGCATCCATTTGTGATTCCATGAGACAAGGGAAAAGCCTGAAGTGAGCTTTCTGCCCAAGGGCACTTTTCTAATGCAGACAGCAGAATTTTTCTGGCCAGAGGAGCAAAGTGTAGTGCCTGCCAAAGAGAATGCATAAATCTTCATATAATATAATGAAACTCTACTGAGTAAAAATGAATGAACTTTGATAAGAAGCCAAAAATAAAAGAACATATATCCAAGATTCCATTCATATGAAGATCTAGAACAGGCAACACTAAGCTACGGTTAAATAAATGAGAAACAAACTATATCAAATGCTACGTTTCCATATGTACTAAGGTTCATTTCTAAATTCTCCATTCTATTCCATTGGTTCCTGTGCCCATAACAGACTATACTTGCAATCACCTTATAGACAGCTTTAAGCTCGGGTAGAGCTATTTGTCTCCCAAACCACCATTGCTCTTCTTTTTCAATATTTTCCTAGCTCTTCTTGATGTTTATATCCCCATATAAACTGTAGAATCAACTTCTCCAGTTCAATAAAAAGTTATTGGCATTTTATTGATACCTTATATTTATACATTAATCTGGAAAGACTGACATCTTTATACTCAAATCCATGTATGTGCTTTTTAGAAGTGTTTCAACATGTTCCTCATATAGATTTTTGCATATTTATTCTTAAGCATTTTATTTTATTTTTTGCTATTATAAATTGTCTTTCCTATTTTATCTTCTAAGGAGTTATTGTTTGTATATAAGAAGACTATAGGATTTGTGTATTCATTATAGCATCTTGCTAACTTATTGATTTCTTTTTTAAATTATAAATTCTCTTAGAATCTTGACATATACAGTCATATCATCTCAAATAAAGATGGTTTATCTTCTTTTCTTCCAGTTCTTATATTTTTAACAATTTTATCTTACCTGATTTCTTTGTTGGATACTACTAATACAGTGGTTCTCAACTGAGTGTAATTTTGTATCCCAAGGAATATCTGGAATTATCTGGAGACATTTTCGGTTGAGAAACGCTATTCTAACACAGTATAGTATTAAACAGTACTGAAAATACCGAATGTCCTTATCATGTTCCTGACTCCATGCGAATGCCTCTTGTGCTTCTCCATTAAGTAGAAATTCTGATCTCATTGCTGTTCCTGCTATTTTTGAAAGGTTTTTTTTTTTCCTTTTCTCTGGAACAAGATAAGTGCCATTGGGATTATCTGAAAATAGAAAGTTTAGTAGAATTGCCCAGTGAAACTCGCCGGGTCCATGTGAACTAAATGTTATTTTCCCTTAGACATGCTATCTCTGGGAAGGAGAACTGTAGGGGAACAACTGGAAGCAACTTATGATTTTCAACATTTAAAAACATAATTTTAGTTTAAGAAAATGTGAACTGGAGTTTTTCTAGGTCCATTAATTCAAGAATATGTGTGTGTATGTGTTTATACATGCATATATGCAAATATACGTATGTCATTTAACTCTTTACAGAACTAGTGTGACCAGTGTATGCACTGGTAGATAGATATGTGTCTTCTGTGATTCATGAGTGCTAGCTAGGAGAGTTTCCTCATTTAGGATAATGCACAACTAACCTGTTCATTTATGCCTAAAATGTAATCCAGGAAACTTAAGTGTCTCTAGTATTTTCCCATCAGTGGACTACCCCTTTTTTTTTTTTTTTTTTTTTCGGTATGCGGGCCTCTCACTGCTGTGGCCTCTCCCGTTGCGGAGCGCAGGCTCAGCGGCCATGGCTCACTGGCCCAGCCGCTGCACGGCATGCGGGATCCTCCCGGACCGGGGCACGAACCCGTGTTCCCTGCATTGGCAGGCGGACTCTCAACCACTGCGCCACCAGGGAAGCCCCGGACTACCCCTTTATAATCACCAAACGTAGCCAGATTCATTATCCAGTTGGACTAGAGGAAATCTGATCTTTTCACCAAGCGTTTCTGAGAATCCTCTAGATGTCAATCTATATCAAACTGTTTTTCTAAAGATGACACATAGTTTTAAAGGTAAAAAATTTTAAACTCCATGAGTCTATTCCAGCTATTATTAATGTAACTCAACCATTGTAAGTCATTGTTATTAAAACATTTTAAAACCTCGAATTAATTTCATCTGAATTTTGTATATTACAATGAATATTGATAGGATGAAGGCAATGGGATATCCAAAATGTCTTCTACGTTATCAAAGAAAGATGTGATTGTGCTTAAAAGAGTTTATGTTTGGGCTTCCCTGGTGGCGCAGTGGTTGGGAGTCCGCCTGCCGATGCGGGAGACGTGGGTTCGTGCCCCGGTCCGGGAAGATCCCACATGCCGCGGAGCGGCGGGGCCCGTGAGCCGTGGCCGCTGAGCCTGCGCGTCCGGAGCCTGTGCTCCGCGGCGGGAGGGGCCGCGACGGTGAGAGGCCCGCGTACCGCAAAAAAAAAAAAAAAAAGAGTTTATGCTTTAAAACATTTTTATATTAACTGTTTTAATTGTTGGACATGGCAAGTTATATGTGAGAACTCCACACAGAACGAATGAATATCCTATTTTTAAACCGGGCTGTATAGCTAAGTGTTTTCAACGAATGAGTATCCTATTTTTAAACCGGGCTGTATAGCTAAGTGTTTTCATCAGTTTTGTTTTTTTTTTTTTTTTTTTTTTTTTTTGCTGTACGCCGGCCTCTCACTGTTGCGGCCTCTCGCATTGCAGAGCACAGGCTCCTGACGCGCAGGCTCAGCGGCCATGGCTCACGGGCCCAGCCGCTCCGCGGCATGTGGGATCTTCCCGGACCAGGGCACAAACCCGTGCCCCCTGCACCGGCAGGCAGACTCGCAACCACTGCGCCACCAGGGAAGCCCCATCAGTTTTTTAAAGCATGATATGTACTTTGCAATAAATATTTTCAATGATTTTTCAGTAGTCATGTACTATAAAAGTTAGTAGAGAATATTGATGTGCAACAATAATATGAATGCATAATAGATGTTATTCTGTTTTATTTTTGAACATCTTTCTTTGGCAGTTATTTGCCATATCTTCATAATGATGCAATAGCATGAGCCCAGAAAAATCTCCATCTACATTTCATGTATTATTCATATTAATTTAAAAAGCAACTAGCTTTCAAAGGGTTAGCTCCAGAGAACAAAATTTTATGGTCACCTTTAAATTATAGTAACATGGCCAGGAGCTAAGGACTTTAGTTGTATTAAACACAACCTAAAGCAAATTCAAATCGATGTTTGATAAATGTCCCGTTTTCTCAGTAAAAGCCTTTTCTAAATCTCTTATGATATCCTAGAATGCAGACGGGTTACTATGCCTGACTTCAAAATGGATAAAGGGTTGCCAATGTCCTTTTTTTTTTTTTTTTTTGCGGTACGCGGGTCTCTCACTGTAGTGGCCTCTCCCATTGCGGAGCACAGGCTCCGGAGGCACAGGCTCAGCGGCCATGGCTCACGGGCCCAGCCACTCCGCGGCATGTGGGATCTTCCCGCGCCGGGGCACGAACCCGTGTCCCCTGCATCGGCAGGTGGACCCTCAACCACTGCGCCACCAGGGAAGCCCCCAATGTCCTTTTATAATTTTCCTCTGAACACCTAAAAAAGGGATAAAATCCTAACCCAGTAATAGTTGTAAATGACCAAAATATATAACAAATCACTAAACTGCAACTATTTAACTTACTTTGAGAGAGACTATTTTGAAAAGTGTATCATATAAAATCATGTTTTAAGGAATTTTCCTCACCTTAAATGGCATGTGAACATTAAATTGGTACTATTTCGTTTGGTTGCATCCTGTTTTGCTAAAGCAAATAGCTAGCTGGAGGTTTAAACATATGCTGTGCACGTAGGTTAGAGTCACTGAATGAATGCTTGCTTATTAATGGAGGAAGACATTTTGGGGTGTGATGTTTGGTTATGAGTTTAAAAACTGGCACTAATATATCATTTATGACTCTTGATTGCAGACGATAGAAAACTTTGGCAAAGGAGAAGCCCTGAGCCAAAGAACAGGGCTAGCTTTAAGAGGCTTGATTTGGTTTCAAACAATTTTTTTTTCAAACAGTATTTTTGATAATGTTTCTCCTTCTGTGTGTTCTGGGCTTCTTTTTTTTTTCTTTTTCTTTTTCTATTTTTCTTTCTTTCTCTTTTCTTTTTTTTTTCTCTTCCTTTCTTTTGTTGCTTTTTTTGGTGCTGGCCCCATTCTGACAAAGGCTTTGCCTCATGCTGCCAAGATGTCAGAAGGGACAGCCCTTCACTTTTGTTCGATTTTATTCATCAGAAGTGAGTTGGTGGGTCCAAATGCACACAAGCTGAGGGTATTACACAGAGACATAATAGAAAGCAGAAGACTTTGGGAGCCCTTAAAGAAGCTAGGCAGCCACAAAATCACAATAACCCAGAACAAACAGGGCAGGCAGCAAGTTCTCTGAACTGGCAGGTGTATCTAAAGAAGGTGAGGGGTGCATGTTTTGAATTTGCTTTAGGTTGTGCTTAATACAACTAAAGTCCTTAGCTCCTGGCTATGTTAATATAATTTAAAGGTGACCATAAAATCTTGTTCTCCTTTTTACTTAAGTGTTGAAAGAAAGAAAAAGGAAAGAAATCTTTAAAAAAAGAGGAAAATATCTTTAAATTCCTTAATTGTATCTGTTCTGGCAATCCAGTGATCACTTCTGCATGGAATACTGGTGATTTTCTTATTTGCATGTACTTGTACTTTCCAAATGCTACGTAATGTGTATGTCTTATGTCTACTTATACTTTCAGAAAAAATACATAAAACCTTGAAAATAATATTTAGAGTTCAAAAAATTTTTACTTTGTGTCTCAGACTCTGGGAGGCGCTAATTTATCTTTAGTAGTTCTGCTGTTTTATTTTATAGACTGTTCCATCTTTCATTGTTTTCAGATGGTTTAAGAGCACCGTACCACCTGTGGGTGAGAGGGCTTATTATTCCATAACCTCCTCAACATTGGGAATATTAATCTGTTAACAAAATACTTTTTACAAAATACTAAGAGATTGTAAAAAACATACTACAGTGATGTTGAGAAGCGTTCAGCAGTAGCAGCTGAAACATCTTTGCTAGGGGTGGAACTGGGGGAATAGGTTTAGTAGATATCACCGGAAGTGCCCTGGCATAGAACAAATGGGAGAACTGATTTCACCTCTACATATAAGAAAAACTTTTAGGGTTCTTTGGTCTTGATTTTTTTCCCAATAGTGCTTAATAGCATTTCTTGTGACTACAGCACTCAACAGCACTCCAAAAAAATAACACATACCTGGAAGCCTCAGTTTAGACATGCAGCATCATTGAGCATCACATATTACATTTTGAGAACATATATCTGGACAAAAGTTTAGTATAAGAAGCTGCTGGATTAGTGTAGACAGCTGGGACCAGCACATTGTAAGAATCAAAAAAAACAATACTGCCCAGATGACATCTATTTTCTTAGTTATGCTGGTTAAGGAATTAGCTTTCAGCAAGGAAAAATTAATAATCATCAATTAATAATTAATTGTTACATAATTAGCTTTCTCTATATGCATATATGAGCAATGTGCTATACTTTTCCATATGTTTTTACATTCAATGCCTACAAGACACTTTTTCATCCCGGTGTAAGGAAACTGAGACCCAGAGTGTTTAAAGTTCCCTATGGTCACAGGTAGTAAATTGGAATTTGGGGTAATAGATATCCCTCCTTCTTTCTCCCTCTCCCTCATCATTGTAGGCAGTAAAGCAAAATATTAAGAGCATGAACTCTGGACTCACAATGTAGGGGGTCTCAATTTTTTTTCCAGTATTTGTTATCTTTATAAATCTGGGCAACATACTTAACTCTCTATGGTTTAGTGTCCTCACCTACGAAATGCAGATAATAACAGGACCTTTTGTATTGATTATACTAAAGGCAAAACAAGACAGTACTAATGAATACAGAACACTAGTATTTACTAAATAAGTAATAAAATACAAGCTTATTTTAGGATATTACACTAAGGGCATTTATTTTTCTCATTTAAAAATTACAAAAACACTTCAAGGCAGGTGCAATTACTACTACCATTTTAGAGATGAAAAAAAAAAAGAGTTAGAGAGATCATGCAAATAGCCCAAGACTGTACCACTGGCAAGTGTTTAGCCAGGATTTAAACCCATATAGTCTAAGTCAGAATCCTCTATACTAACCACTGAGTTCCATCTGCCTGAGGTCAAAAGCCCTGTTCTTTTTTTTTTTTTTTTAAGCCCTATTCTTTCACCCTATTCCATTGCCTTGTATTGGTATACTGCTTTCACTTGCCCAAGTATTCCATTATGTGTCTCACTTAATTTTTAAGATGTTTTATTAATTATTATATTTTCCCACATCTTATAGATAAATTGAGACTCAGTTAAATACCTTCCCTGCTAACCTAGTTCAAAAGTGGCAGAATCGAAGTCTTCTGACCCTACAAAATGACATCCCTGGCCTCACAGCTTCATGTTGAAACGTCTGCTGAGGCTTCACCTGCTTCCTAACAGGAAAAACTCCTAGCTTCTTCAAAGTGAATCAGCCTGAGTGGGAAATAGATCGGAAGAGACAGACTGACATGCAAAACAAGGCAGATGTGTGACTAAACACAGAATCTATCATTTGTTCTGTCTTTCAAATGTCCCCTGGAATTTATTGCATTATAGTAGTCTAATTGATTTTTACACTGAATGGTTGAGTTTTATGACTGGCCAATCACACAAAATAAAGGATATTTTGGAGAGACTAAGAGAAAATAGTCAGAGATAATTTTTTAAAGAGAGAAAAACCCTCCATCTTTCGGAAGGTGGAAGAAGCATTATTTGACCTTACTACCTTTTTATTAGAATAACCAGTGGAGATGGCTCCCGTTTAGGAAAACATTAATACAGGTGGATGTTACCCAGGCCCTCCTCTACAGCCCGCAAGATATAAGGACAAGACTTTTGTTCACCTCATTTATCTCTGTAATGCAGATACCTTGAATGGTTCTTATCACATAGTAGACACCCAAACAATTATTAAATAATTGTTAATTAATTAGTCTGAAAACTGTGCACGCCTTCACTGACTGTCCTGTGGTTAGTGAAGATTTCCAAATACCAGTGCATTCCTGTTGTTGAATTGGGAGACTAGGGTTTGCTCTAACTAATGGATTATGTATTCACTGATAAACCAAAACCACATAGAACAACTCCCTAAATGTCTGTTTTCATTACTTTACTGTTTTGAAATTTTGGTTAAGGCATTTAAGTTCTCTGTGTCTCAGTTTCTCTCTTTATAAAATACTAAATATTTTTATTTAGATTAAATATGAATAAACATATTATAAAAAGAAGATAATGATAGCACCACTTCGTAGAGTGATTCTGTGATTCTGACTATTAAATAAGCTAAAACAGGTAGAAGCGTTTAGATCACTGACTGGCAGATAGTAAGCACTCAATCCATGTTAATTATAATATTAGGATCATCAGTATGCATGGAAAACAAAGGAATATATCAGTTAAACTGAACTTTTAACATGAAAATATTAAAAAGCAAAGATTCATTTATCTGAAAACATTGGGGTCCAGATATGGATTTGACACCATCGATATTATTTTGTCCTATTTTCCTACATGTGTCCTGGAGTATTTTCTCCTCAAGAAGATATATGTTTTTGCTATATTTTCTGCACATTTAGCATGGTGCCTTATAAGTAGATATTCAGTACCTAGTTCCTATTTAGTCCCTTAACTGGAACATGAATCTAAAGTTAAGTGATCAGAGAGACAACATTTTGACTATCCTAAACAGCAGCTAGTACCATATTAGGCACATGGTAGGTTTTCCATATATTCTGGTTCACTTACCTTCTTAAACAACTACCCCTATTTGGACTTAATAAGGATTAACTTAGCTATATTAGAAAATGAAAGAGATCTAAAAACATGTTTACGTTAAATAATCAAAAGAATAAAGAATCTGGTTCTAATGAAGCTCTACTAAATGTCAGTGGCCGTACTGATGGAAGTATGAAGGGAAAGAAAGTGAGCAGCCATCAGCTGGTTACTGCTAACTAGACATTAGCATCCGTGGTCACTTTGGTAGGCAGAGGGAGAAGAAAAAACATCAGAGCTGAGAAGTGCAACGGGCACAAGAGAAGCTCTGAAAGATGAAATGTACAGTGGCAATTGTGTCTTCCTTCAACTTCGAGTCAGTAACACAGGATTCTCATTACTCTATGCCATGAGTTAATGACAGTCAATACTAATGAAGCAAAAGTGCTTGAGCATCCAGACTTTGTAACCTAAAAACAACTGGTAACTCACAGTTCATTTGGAAGGAGAGGTGGTGAGGAATACTTAGTCTATGTTATAAGAGTCTTGAGCAAAAAAAAAAAAAAAAAAAAAAGCTGTTTTTCTAAAGCCATAGATACCTACACATGTTTAATTTCAGCAGGTGCTGAACCTAACAGCATGTGAGATCCTACATATTTTGGGGTCCATTAATGTAGTATAGCCCAAACTGTCTATTGTGAAGGGTCTTTTTTTTGCTGTGTGTATGTATATGTGTGTCCATTTCATCCTTAATCCAACATGGACCTATACGTTATTCAACTGTCCGTGACTTGTTCATAGCTTGCATCGATGCAACTCACTATGCAATACCCAAGTAATCTGCACCCAGATCAATGAGACAAGTGTGAGGATCACACATTTGGATATCCAGGCAATGCCAAGTTGTTAGAAAAATTTCTGAATTCTTTATCTCAGTTTCTGTCATCTCATCTCAGGAAGTAACAAAGAATTTGTGTATAAACATTCGTTGGGAAGCATACTTTCAGTGACACTGTAGTCAAGAACCTCCAAGCCGTAACCCTGACAGGAGAACTGTATGACAGAAGATGAAACAGAGAAAGTCAGAAATGTTTACAGCTAAATTACCCTGAATGAAACAGTGAAAAACAAACTAAGATAGAAAATTCTGTGGGTAAAAGATAAAAATTCCAGTCTTTGGGTAATAAGGAACCTCAAGTTTATGAAAATAACAAAAAAAAGGCTGATGTTCAAGATTTAAGCTAAGGAAATTGTGCCATGAGTAAGCACGCTGATAGACACAGGTCACCCATTTATTTATATACAAATATATTTTGGGGGTCCATTCTGTGCATAGCATTGTCTAATTGCTAGGATAGCTATAAAGAAGTATAATACTTAGTGGTGGTCCTCAAGGAACTTCAAACAGAAATGAACCATAGAATATATATAAATGAACATTTGAATGAATGTTCATTTGAACTAACATTATGAACTAACATATGAACTAAACATTAATCAAAAATATAAATTCAATTGACATTCAATATATCTTTCAAGATTACTGTTAGATATTTCAGGGTGAGATTGAAAGAGGAAGCATAATCAGAGGAGCAGAAATGTGTGTAAAATGATTGGCAGATCACAGTGATAATTATAATAATCATTATTTATTGAAATATTATATGTTAATAATATATATAGGTACTGTTCTAAATACTTTAGAAGCATGATCTTATTTAATATTACAATATTACAGGAAAAAGATAAGTGTTATCAGCCTCATTTGATGCTGAAAGAAGATAAGTAACTTGTTCAGGGCCACACAGTTAATAAATAACATAGACAGGAGTTGAACCCAGGTCTGTTTGACTCCAACTGAAACACCTCTGCTAAATAATGACTGGTATAATGTTCCATTTAGAAAGGTTAGCTCTAGGCTATTATCATTAGCTATTAGCTATCATGTCCTTATGTGCCTTATAAACTGTGGAGTGCTACACAAATGTTAGCTATTATTGTCATTATGTCTGTGAAAAAATTTTTTACAGGAATCAAAATACATATTCTTACTGAAGATAAAAAGAATTGAAATGATAATTCTAAGAGCATTTGTATTTTTATATTTATATGCAAATATGAGTAGTTGTATATGTAAAATGAAAACCTAACAATAATAATTATATAATAAAATCATGGTATAAATCTTAACTCAAATAAAAATGGAAAGTCAAAGAACCTAATCACACTTTTCTTTTGACCTTTTATCAGTTAGAATCCATCTTAAACATTATTCAAATATTTATCTCTCACATAAAGGAAGTCTGGGAGTAGATTTCTACTCCCAGAATGGTACTGTGGTTACATATCTAGTGCAGATCTATCAATCCTCAAGGTCCTCATGGTCCAATACAGCTGCTACAACTCCAGCCATCATGTATGAATTCCAGGAAGCACAAGGACCTCAGTCAGCTTCTTTTTAAATGCTTCCCAAAGCCCTACCCATTATATTCACTTTCATTTCATTTGATAAGCCAGGAACACAGACTCACACTGCTAAAAGGAGATGAGAAATGTGTTTTAGGTGAGCATAGTGCTGCCCTGAATAAAATCAGGATAAGTAAGGAGAGGAAAATTGATACTCATAAGCAACTAGCATTTTCTAGTTCTCTATTTCATGGAGAGAGGAACAGCATTATAATAAAGTATCCAGGCTCAGGTGGACACAAGTGTATTTACAATCTACATATTTGTCAGAATTTGGACAGCAATGTTGTTCCCATTTAAATTTTGGGTGTGAAACAAAGTGAAGAAGTCAAATTAACCAAATTAACAAAGGATGGTATTCATAGGAATATGATTTGCCCTTCTAATTATGTCTACATAAAAATAAAAAGATTAGCACAGGCTTATTATTCCCTGAGTGACTGAAAGCTTTTTGTGCTGCTCTTCATCCCATGAGAAAAATTAATATTATCTGATGCACTGAACTGCATGCCTTTTTAACAGGAATATTTTGAGTATTAAGACAGCAACATTTTAGTTATATAGGAAGATTTTTGTCAGGAAAGGAGAGGAATTTATTTGTAATTTACAAAGATGAAAAGAAGAGGTGGCAAATTTACCAGTCAAAGGCCTAGAGGAAGAAGCTGTTGTCCATGTCAGGGAAAATGATTTGATGCTTTGAAACAGTGCCTATGAGTTGTTAAAAAGCATTTTGCATTAGAAATGGTTTGAGACGTAGATAGTCCAAGATCTATGGCAAAGACTTTCTCTGAACAGTCACAAATACTAGAGAAGAAACAGCCATTGTGTGCAACGACAAACATACTAAAAGATCAAAACAGTTTTAGAGGGAACACTATCCACAAACAAGTGATTTACACTGTTGTATATCAAAGGGAAAAATAAAACTGTTGAAATGCTAAGAAAAAAAGATCTAGTAAGAACTTGTCCTTTGACTCCTCTTTTATTCATTATTATTCTTAGTAAATATTGAGGAAAATAGGACTGTATTCCCTATTGTCATAAAAATCTAGAAAATGTATTTGCTTTTTTTTTTTTTTTTTTTGTGGTACGCGGCCTCTCACTGCCGTGGCCTCTCCCGTTGCGAGCACAGGCTCCGGACGCGCAGGTTCAGCGGCCATGGCTCACGGGCCCAGCCTCTCCGCGGCACGTGGGATCCTCCTAGACCGGGGCACGAACCCGTGTCCCCTGCATCGGCAGGCGGACCCCCAACCACTGCGCCACCAGGGAAGCCCTGTATTTGCATTTTTGAAAAAAAATGGGAAAGGAGTAAAATAATACATGAAAAGGTTAAAAATTATTAAGGTGTAAAATTGGCAGATTCATCACAGAAAGTGCTAGGTTAGAGTGGCAATAAGGAGGCAATTTAAAAATAGTAAGAGCATATAATTATTTATTTCTAGGAAAATGAGTGGGCCAATCAAAAGTTCATTTTAAATTTTGTCTCTTTAATGGTTAAAGTACTATTTTTGAAGGACTGTCTTCTACTTAAAGATAAACTAGACATAAAAGATAAAATTGCAACATCATTCAATGTATTTAAATGTGCAATGCATTGCAAAAATTATTTAAAATTTCCTCCTACCAAATAAAACACAAAAGCGAAAGAAGCTGAGAATTCATAGGCGGCATTCTTAATGAGCAAATTATTTAAAAGGGTGTCTAAATTTGTTAGAGAAGGTAATCTAGAGGATGTGACCACTGGTTGACCTTTGGTCTGGACCAGGGCAATTGGAGTTCCTCACCCCCTCCCCTGTTCTTGGAATGTAAGTTCTGTCTACCGTTGCGACGATGGGAGCTGTTCCAAGGACACAGCCTTCAGAAAGCAATGTGTCATTGAGACCATCTGTACAGTATAAGTGACTGAACCCAAGTAAGGCCTCTATATCAACTTTTAAGATTCTGGCAGGTAGATCCAGAAACCTACTTGTCTTGCAGCTGTCTCTGTGTAAGTTTCCTTCCTTATTAAACTTGCCACCTATCAATGTGAAAATGTCTCCCTCTTTCTTCAGTCTCTCCTTGCCCTGTGTGTACAGGGACCAATTTGCAATCCAACAAAGGTTAGTTGTCACAATTCTATATAGATAAGAACATATTAAAAATATTCATTTGCTAAAATTTAACATAAATTAGAATTTTTTAAAAATATGGTGCTAACTTTAAGAAGAAAGACTTTTATGGAATGGGGATAAAATGCAAAGTTCAATAAAGAATACCATAAGTCCAAGCCATCTTAAAAAGATGCAACACATAATGTCTGGGATGACTTTAAAACAGCTGGGAGATTTTTAAAAAGAAAAGTAAGAAACATAGATAAATTAGAGAGAAAAAGAAGACCAAAATAAGTATTAAAGTTAAAACAACTGTGAAAGCAGAGTATTCTATTAGCTAGTGAAAGTAGGACATTGTATAATGGAATCTGAAAGGTATTTGGAAATTAATGAATGGTATTAATGAGCCAACATGTTCTATCCTGAATTCTGAATCTTATACAAAGCAGAGAGCATCCACTGAGGTTCAATTTAGAAGTAAATTAAAGAATAAGATCAAAGTTCAAATACCAATGAACTTGGCTGTGTCAAGTTCATTGTAAAAGAACTTGATTCATATGTAAAAGTTACTCAGGCTAAGGTGCAAAGGGTCACCTAAGAAAAAATGACAGGTTATCTTCTTCCCTTGTTGAGGAGAGGAAGATCTTTTGTTTGTTAGCCTTATTTATGAGATGTAAATCTTTATGTGAGTAATCTCAAGATAATAGTTCAAACATATTCATCATCAACTAAAAATATTTTCTTTTTATTTTGAGTGAAAGAAAACAGTTATGTTGAATAGCAAATTCATCTTGCTTTTGAGGGAAAAAAAAACAGTATCCATTGCAATTAACAGGTATAAAAAAATACCTTTAAAATAACATAAAAAAACATAGCATTATCTCTGGAAAACTATGAAAGTTTCATTTCATCAATGAAATGTAGTTAGGTGGCAGATAAGTGCTATAGAATTTTCATTATTTAAGGAAACTCTTCCTTCCTACATAAATAAAAACAGGAGAGAAAGGTAATACACCAAAGTCTATTTTTCCAAAGGGAAAATTTAAATGCTACAGATGTTTAACCTACGTGCAAAATATCTTAATTTTTTTCAAGGAAACATTTGGCAGTGAGAACACATTTCTGTATGATAACTGATAAACATGTGGGAAAGAAAATGAGAGAGACTATGATGGGAAAAAGATCAAAAACATCCTTTCATACTAAAATAATAAATATTTCATCCTTTCTGATGATTCAATCGAATGCTTGTTTCTCTAGCAGGCTACCAGTATTCAACTAATTATGAGAAACATCGATAGCACCTGGACTCAAACCTAACTCCTTTAAAGCTAAAACAGGCATAACACTTTAGGCACAGAATGTTCTAACAACTGGAAGGCTTTGATATGAATGTATAATCTTGGCATCAGAATTTTTCAAATATTGTTCACATCAGGCTTGCATCATTTCTGATAAAAGACAATATACTAAAACAAAAGAAAACAACAAAGACTATAATACCTTTAATTTAAAAATTCAGACAAATTGTTGAACAACGTTAACAGAGAGATGGATTTGGAGAATGAGCATTGCTCAACTTGCTAGTTCTATAGTTTCAGGCAAGTCACAGCTCTCCAGCCTCAATGTTCTCATCTATAAATAGGAGCATTAGCACTCATTGACAAGCTCATATGATCATTTTGTGCATCAAAACACAAAATAAATATGAAAATAAACTAAAATATATGGCTTAAAAAGGATATATTGGACTGTAGGCAATCAGAGAGAAGAGAATCTACCTGCCTCACTGTTAAATCCTCTGCAATGCTTATTATGATGCCTTACACATAGTTGGAATTTTTAAAGTAACTGTTAACTTCAATTGTTCCAGACACCCCCTTAAAGCTATGTGTCATGTGTTGCAAAAGCTGCTGCTTACTGGTATGCATTTGTCTAAAGGCCTAGAGGAGCAATAATGAACAAAGAAATCTGAGTCACGGGCCACTCTACAGCTCCGAGAAGACCTCTGTTGACTCCTCTGCAGGCCAGCTGGCTAAAGCACCATGTCACATTAGCACACAGGGATCCTATCTGGGCCCATGACTCACTCTGGATAAATGAGGGTTGACTAGGAGGAAAACTTCCTGAAAAGCTTAAGCCATGCATAAGTGAATACCTGTTCATAAAGTTTCTTCTGTTTCTTCTCTGAAGAAATCCTACAACTGTAGAATGTAGCTTTCATGTTATTTTAGGCATGCAAATGAGGGTGACTCAGGAATTGTTAGGGAAAAAAAGCATCCTGTGCCACAGTGGTTCTAGTATTGTAATTTCTAGGATACAAGGACTCCATAAAATGTGGTAATAGAGCTCCAAAAACCAGGCCCAGCGACTTTTAAAAGCCTAATGAAAATTGGACAGTTGCTATTCAACACTGAATGTCCCAAGACAGCTCAAGACAGCTCAAAATTCAACTTTGCTTATCCAGGCACAGCTCTGCGGCTGGTAGTTCCACACCAGTTACTTGCAATACACAGATTGTCACCCGAATTTATGACTAAGGGGAGGCATTTACCTCAACTGAACTAAGGTAATCTGTGGGCAGAAGATTTTCTGGACTTTAACCATTTGTCTCCTTGCCTTTAAGGGACATGGTCATTCTAAAGGGATGGAGTAGATTGCCAAGGACACTCTGAAGCAGATGCCTGAGGAAACTTGATCTACTAAGATTTACCATGTAGCTCCATATGCAAATACATGCAATATAATGAAATTATTTTAATAAGGTTAAAATGTAAATTGTGAGTCAGATATGCAATATCTGCAATATGCAGCTTTACTTTTTAAAACTGAATTAAACTTTGCTCTCAAATTTCCATCCATCTAAAATGGTTAACTTCTACTATTTCATTCTTGTCTACGCAGTCAAACCCAGTTATGTTTTAGCCATACTCAGGTAGTATTGTTTTAGAGAGTGTCCATATGGCTGTTTAATCACTTCTTGGAGAATAGTGTCTCAGAGTTTCTTCTCTTTCTTCCTAGCTTGGCCCTTCATTCTGGCAAAGATCTGAGTTTAGGAGCATGTGCAGAGAATGGGTTTGCCCACGTTCCAGGGAAGGAGCACACATCAGGTGCTTCCTGGTCTCATGGAGGTGTCTCTTCCTGACTGAGCTGAGCCTGTTTACTCAACACTCTGCCCTGTACCTGCTGAGTCAAAAACGAATCCTGCCTGCACTTTGGGTTATTGTGCTAACTAACACTTACTACTGATGGTAGAGGAGACTGCCAAAGTCTACAGTCTTGGGAGGTCCCTAGACTTTGTAGGCTTTTTGTATTTACCTCTTTGTGGAAACAGTTTATCACCAATGACTGTCAATATCTTAGACTATTGTTAATGGAAATTTTGGAGAAATATCCAAGGATTCAAATACACTTGTAAGAAATCATTCAGAGGGATCATTTGTACATTTTTTCATAGTCATTTGTACATTTTTTCATAGTTTTCCTCAGTAATAACACTTTTGCAAAACTATAGTATAATATGATAAAAAGTATATTGCTATGAATATAGTCCACCAATCTCATTGAGTTCCCCAGTTTTACTTGTATTCACATGTGTGTAAACATTAAGTTCTATACAATTTTATCATCTGTGTAGGTTAATGTATCCACCCCCAGAGTCAAGATGCTGAATGAACAGTTCCAAAATCATAAGGGTCCCTTATGCTGTCCCTTTAGGTACCATGCCCATTTCCCTCTCACCCACATCTCCCTATCTTTAGCACTGTGCGACCTCAAATCTGTCCTCCATTTCTAAAATTTATTATTTCAGAAATGTTATAAAGATGAAATCAAACATTATGTGACATTTTGGGTGCTTTTTGGTTTTATTTTTATCTTTTTTTTTTTTTTTTTAGTTTTTGTTTCTTTGGGTTTTTTTGCTCAGCATCATTCCTTGGAGAGCAATTCAAATTGTCACGTGTACCAGCATTTCATTCATTTTCATTGCTGAGTAGTATACCATCATATGTATATACCATCATTTGTTTAACCAGTCACAGCAGGACATCTGGGCTAATTGCAGTTTTTGATTAATACTAACACTTATACAAAGTATTTGTGTCAACATAAGTTTTCATTTTTTTTCTGGGATTAATGACAAGGAGTACAATTTCTGGCTGTTATTGTATTTTTATATTTAGGGTTTTTTTAAGAAATTGTCTTAAGTATTTTCAAAAGTAACTGTACTATTTTACATTCCCAACAGCAGTGTGTAATTCAATTTTCCCATATCCTCACCAGCATTTGAAGTTGCAGCTGTTTTACATTTTAGACATTTAGAAGGTATGTAGACATGGCTTACTGTGGTTTTAACTTACATTTGCCTAATGATTAATGATAATATAAAAATAACGTGCTTATTTTCCATCTATGCATCTTCTGCAATAAAATATGTTCATGTATTTTTCCCATTTACAGTTGGATGGTTTGATTTTTACTGTTGAGTTTTGAAAGTTTTTATATTCTAGAGTTTTGAAAGTTTTTTTTTTATATTCGAGATACTAGTCCTTTGTCAGAGATATGGTTCTCCTACTCTGTGGCTGCCATTCATTCTCTTCACATGGGCTTTCTTCACATAGCAAGGTTTTTAATTTTGTTAGGATTCAATTACTGACTTTTTATTTATGGCTCGTGATTTTGGTGTTATGTCCAATGTTTTTTCTAAATTTTTATAGCTTTACATTTTACATTTTAAATCTATATTCCATTTTGACATAATTTTTGTATAAGGTGTGAGATTTTGGCTTTTTGAACCATAGATGTCCAATTGCTCCAGAACCATTGGTTGAAAAGTTGATCCTTCTGGCACTTAATTGCTTTTGCAATTTATCAAAATCAGTTGGGCATATTTCAGTGGTCAATTTCTAGTTTCTCTCTTCTGTTCCACTGATCTGTGTGTCTAGCCTCCTGCCAATACTATACCATTTTGATCACTTCAAGTACATATAAAGCCTTAATTAGCAATGCAAGTGATTGCTCTCACTTTATTCTTTGCCAAGATTGTTGTTCTGACTATCTTAGGCCTGTGCCTTTCCATGCGCATTTTAGAATAAGTTTGTCTATATCTTTAAAAAATATTTGCAGGGAGTTTGATAAGAATTGTTTTAAACCCATTGATGACTTTGGTGAGAATTGACATCTTTACTATGTTCAGTGTTCAATCCATTAAACACATACATCTCTCCGTTTATGATCTTTTATTAGTACCTTGTAATTTTCAAAAAACAGATTCTGTATCTGTTTTGTTAAGTGTTTTATCTAAGTATTGCATTCTGTGGAGAAACTATAAATTTGTATTGTGTTTTAAATTTTGGTTTCTTCATGTTTATTGTTAGGATACAGAAATGTACATGTATTAATTGTGTACTCTGTGACCTTGCTGAACTCACTTCCAATTTCAGGAGCTTTTGGTAGAGGCTTCCTAGTTCTCCTTCCTTTTCTAATAGGAATTGTGATTATAGTATAACCTTCTTCTTGAATGGCTGATAGCAAAAAGGTCCCAAAATGAGGCTGGATTCTTTATTTTTACCTTGTTAAGGCTCAGATATGAGATTGTAAAATTTTTTCTCTCGGAAAACCTCATTTTTTCAAACAGAAAGCTTCGGACTACAAATATGCTTAAATTTGAGAAGACTATTTTGAAAGGCAGAGTTAATATTGAATTTTTTATTCCTATCTGTAGTCATCCTTTTCTAGGAGTCATAAAAATTTTTAGTTTAATGGGTACAGAGCAGGATGACAACTCAGAATAATCAGTGGATTACTGAAAATGAAAATACTTTGGTTTAATAAATTCCTATTATCTCTGTGACATACTAACGGGTCTTGCAGGAACATTCTCCATTCATCCTTATTAATTGAAATGTGCAAGACAAACAAGAATGGAGACTGCATTTAGACTTTATTTTTATGACACAAGCTAGACTTATCAGAAACTCCAGAACTGAATCACATTGATTTCTCATATAACCATGCAAGATTGTGAGCACAGACTGACCAGTGTAGTATGTAGGTTGACTGATTGTGTATTTCTCCCAACATAAATTGACAATGGAAGAAGCACTAGAAGCATGTTTTCTAGATGAAAGATTGGCAAATTTTCTGTAAGGATTCAGAAAGTGAATATTTTAGAGTCATGGGCCCTACTGTTTCTGTGAAAACTACTTAGCTCTGCCACTGCAGCACAACAGAAACCACAGACAATATATAAATGAATGGCTATGGCTGTGTGTCAATATAACTTCATTTATAGGCACTGAAATTTGGATTTTATATAATTTCCACATTCCATGAACATTATTATTCTTTTGATTTTTCAACCATTTAAAAATTTCAAAATCACTCAACTCCTAAGCTGTACAAAAATAGATGGTGGGCTGAATTTGACCTATGGGCCCTAGCTTGCCAACCCTTGGTCTAGAGTCATAAGACACTGAATCTCCCTGAGAATCCTTAACACTGTACTGCAAAAAAAAGCAATGTATCTTCTGTTAGTATTCTAGCCAATATTTTTTCATCTCATTAAAATACAAAGACACGTGTACATGAAAAAAACAAAAACATGTCTCTTACTAGTTAAAACATTTTAGTAACTGACTGGATAAGAATATTGTGTATATCAAGGGACACTGCAATTCAGTCATAATGGTTTTATCATTTTTACACGATTTTAGTGATTCTTTCCTTTTCAATTCTGAAAATAATAAGCTACATAATTTTTTTTTTTTTTTTTTTTTTTTTTTTTTTTTTTTTTTTTGTGGTATGCGGGCCTCTCACTGTTGTGGCCTCTCCCGTTGCGGAGCACAGGCTCCGGACGCGCAGGCTCAGCGGCCATGGCTCACGGGCCCAGCCGCTCAGCGGCATGTGGGATCTTCCCGGACCGGGGCACGAACCCGTATCCCCTGCATCGGCAGGCGGATTCTCAACCACTGCGCCACCAGGGAAGCCCTACATAATTTTTTGATAATAAACAGGCAACAAAATTAGATTTTGCCTTAATAAAGAATGGCTGTTCCAGCAATCTCAATAAAACACAGAAGTTCAGTAATCTGCTTCCTTGACAAGTACACCTTTCTCTTTAGTGAAACCAAGCAGAATCTGTTAAACCAATTTTTCCATAATGTATTTCTGAAATTTAGAGTGTTTAGTTTTAATTGGTAAACCTATCTAGTGATTACTATGTGTTAGACACTGTGCTAGGTTCTTGAATTCAAAGAGGAAGAGGAAGTGGTTTCTGCTTTTACCAAAATGTGCCAACCTAATTATTTGTTATAGTTATGAATACATATAATCAGAAATACAAAGACTCACAGTCAGAAACAGATATAATAGAAAACGGAGATAAGATAAAGAAAGTGGAAGAGGGATCATGAAAGTAATGCCCATGCAGGACTGTGAAGAAGGAACAAATATTCTTCAGAAAGAACCAGAGGACGATCCCTTCAGGCATAGAAAACTGATGGACCAAGCCCTGGAACTGGGCCACCTGATGTCCTCAGGGAATACAGAGGACAGACATAAGTGTTCTGGTTTAACATCTTCAAATTGCAAAATCCAAGTCCATTCAAAATTTTAGTAAACAAGCTTTAAAAATATTTTCAGAAATATTCAGGATAAATTTCTCCTTTCTCTTAAGAACACACATAGTAGCACTGGTAGCTCAGGGGAGATATAAGTAACGTCAAGTAGGCTGACTCTCTAAGTGAAAGTCATCCTGCATTATAATACTTCAAGAAATCTCAGCACTGGTAAAAAGACTCAATTAGTATATAAAATTTAAAATAATAGTGTACACAGGTTCTTGGTTTCACTGGGCTTTTGGATTTGATTTGGAGGTATTATTAGCTTAAGCTCAGGAGGAGAATACAAGACTGAGGCACTAAATACAAATATCCACTTAGACTTCAAAAATGTCAACAAAGATATAAAATATGGTCTTTGTTAGTAAACTGTCAGTAGAAATATTGCTTCAGTTGGAAAAAAAAAAGAAAATTCTAGGAGGAAACAAAACAGTTTTCTAGAAGGTAAATATATTCAAATAGCATAGTATGGTCTTAACAGTGAGTAAACCTGGGCTGGAATCCAGATTATACAACTAATAAATGTGATAAGCAACAAGCATGATACGTAGTTTCTCTGCATCTTCTTTATCTGCAGAAACACCTACCTCATAAACATGTTGTACAAATTAAATGGGATTGTGTTTATAAAATAGTTAGCACAGGCAATGTGGTCAGGATGGCAGAGAAGGAAGACCCTGAGCTCACCTCCTCCCACAGGCACACCAAAATTACAACTATTTACAGAGCAACTATTGATGAGAACAATCTTAAGACAAGCAGAAGAGATTTGCTAGAACTAAAGATACAAGAAGGAACCATAACGAGATGGGTTGGAGGGGCAGAGACAAGATACAACAAAGACCCACACACTTGAGCAGGTGACCAACAAACAGTAGGATCATCACAATTACAGAGCTTTTCCCCAAGGAATCAGGGGTCCAAGCTCCACATCAGGCTCCCTGGACCTGGGGTCCTGAACAAGGAAGATGAACCCCCAGAATGTCTGACTTTGAAGGCCAACAGGGCTTGCATACGGCACAGCTGAAGGGCTATAGGAAACAGAGACTCCACCCTTAAAGGGCACGTGAAAATCTCACATGCTTGAAGACCCAGTGCAAGGGCAATAATTTGAGACGAACCTGGGTCAGACCTACTTGCTGATCTTGGAGAGCCCTCCAGAGAGGCAGGAGGCAACTGGAACTCCACCTAAGGATATAGACTCTGGCAGCAACCATTTGGGGTAGCTTGTTCTACCATAAAAACATTGGTATTGGTAACCACCATTCTGGAGTACTCCCTCTAGTGAATGAGCACAAAGGGATTACCCACACACCAGCTGGATGGCACCACTCCTGGGACAAGCCAATCCAAGAAGCCAGCCATGCAGGGACCCAGCCCTGACCACCAGTGGGTCAGCAACAGCTATAGGCCCAGCCATGAGCTGCTCAGCCAGCTGCCCCAGAACCTACCCCTGCATATCAGTGGGCTGCCACCAACTTCAGGATCCCCAGACCCCACAGTCAGCCATGCTGGAATGCAGCCCCACATGCCAGTAGGCTGGCACCAGCCCCAAGACACTCAGGAACCAGCCCCATCCACCAGCAGGCCAACACCAGCCCCTGGACCAATGACTAGTGCTGGGACTTCCTGGGACCTGCTGCCAGATATGCTGGGAGCCCCACCCACCAATAACTGGCAGCCTTCCCACAAGGCAGGGCCTGGCAGCCAACTAGGATGGGGGCCAGCCTTAAGAACCAGCCCACCCACAGTATCATCCCCAATACAATAGAAGAGCCCATGCAACCTGCATGGGGGCACCCCTAGAGCATATAGTTCTGGTGACCAGAGAGGAGTACGCTGTGGGGACCCACAGGACATCTCTTACATAAGGCCACTTCTTCAAGATCAGGAAACATAACCAACCCACCAAATACATAAAAATAAAAACAGAATTAGGCAAAATGAAACAACAGAAGAATATGTTCCAAATGAAGGAACAAGATAACCCCAGAAGAAAAACTAAACGAAGTGGAGATAAGCAAAGCTACCCTATAAAAAGTTCAAGTAATGATAATAAAGATGCTCAAGAAATTCAAGAAAAGAATGAATGAACAGAGTGATAAGTTTAACAGAGAGTTAACAAGAAGAACCAAACAAAGCTGGAGAATACCATACTGGAAAAAAAAGTTTACATCAACAATAGATTAGATGGTACAGAGAAACAGATCAGTGAAATGGAAGACAGAGTAGTGAAAATCACCCAAGTGGAACAGAAAAAAGAAAAAATAATTTTTTAAATGAGGACAGCTTAAGATACCTCTGAGACAACATCAAGCATACTAACTTCTGTACCTTTTCCAAAAGGTGAAAGAGAGAGAGAAAGGTGCAGAGAAATTATTTGAAAACATTATAGCTGAAAACTTCCCTAACCTGGGAAAGGAAATAGACATCCAGGCTAGGAAACACAGAAAGTCCCAAACAAGATCAACCCAAAGAGATCCACAACAAGACACATTGTAATTAAAATGGCAAAAATTGAAGAGAGAATCTTAAAAGCAGCAAGGGAAAAGTAAGTAGTTACATAAAAGGGAACTCCCAAAAAACAATCAGCTGACTTTTGAGTGAAAACACTTCTGGCCAGAAAGGAGTGGCATGACATATGCCACTGTGATGAAGTAAAAACCTACCAACCAAGAACCCAGCAAGGCTAACATTCAAATTCAAAGGAGAGATAAGCTTTTACAGAGAAGCAAAACGTAAAAGAGTTTGACACCACTAAACTGGCTTTATATGAAGTGTTACAAGAACTTGTCTAAGTGGAAAAGGAAAGACCATAACAAGAAATACAAACATTAGAAAAATCTCATTGGTAAAGGCAAGTATATAGTAAAGTAGTAGATCAACCATATATGAAGCCGGTAAGAAGGTTAAAAGACAAAAGTAGTAAAATTATCTATACCCACAATAGTTAAGAGATTTAAAAAACAGAGAGCAAAATATAAAGTCTAAATCATTAAATGTGGTGAAGGAGAGCCACTATGGAAAACAGTATGAAGGCTCCTCAAAAAATTAAACTAGAAGTACCATACAATTCAGCAATTCCACTTCTGAGTATTTTTCCAAAGAAAACAAAAATACTAATTCAAAAAGATATATGGACCCTTATGTTCATTGCACCATTACTTACAATAGCCAAGATATGGGAGCAACCAAAACAACCATCAATAAATGAACAGATAAAGAAAAAATGTATATACATATATGGTATATTACTCAGCCATAAAAAAGAATGAAGTATTGCCATTTGCGACAACATGAATGGACCTAGAGGGTATCATCCTAAGTGAAACAGTCAAACAGAGAAAGAAAAATATCGTATGATTCACTTATATGTGGAACCTAAAAAACAAAACAAATGAGGAAACATAACAGAACAGTAACAGACTCCTAGATACAGAGAACAGACAGGGGGTTGTCAGAGGGAAGGGGGTGGTGAGGGGATGAGTGAAATGGATGAAGAAGGTTAAAAGGTACGAACTTCCAGTTACAAAATAAATGAGTCATGGGGATGAAATGTACATCACAGGGAATATAGTCAATGATATTGTAAGAAATTTGAATGGTGACAGATGATAACTAGATTTTTTGTGGTGAACATTTTGTAATGTATAGAAATATTGAATCATTGCCTTGTGTACCTGGAACTAACATAGTATTGTCAGTCAAGTATACTTCAACAAAAATAAATAAATAAAAATTAAAATAAAATAATCAGTTCAGTAGGTTTTTAGTAAATGGCATTTACAACCACGTAATTCCCTACAGTTGTACATCCCAGAAAAATGAAGGATTAACTAGTTCTGAAGAGCTCAGGCTCTTTGGCCTCCTATAAACCATGTGGGATTGAAATGAAAACAGGGTATATTCTCAGCTAATTAGGAGGGTCTGTATTAGAAATTAAACGGTGGAGAATTGCTTAGAAAACTTTATAATTTTCCTTTACAACCCAAGATTCCACAATATTCCAGTGCCAGAAAATGAGGAGTCTTTCACATTTTTCCTCACTGTTACATCTTTGCTGCATTCCATGTTTTGCTGCAGCAAAGAAAGAGAGGTTAAAGGCCTGGCAACACAATTCAGATTGATAACCAGCCCAGGGGCAGAAGTCTGCCTTATCAAAGACAATGCTCTCACCCTTAGTTTTGAGATCAAACTCAAGTCTCAATGTCTTGATTTAAGAGAGATCAATAGCACCTGGGAGGAAGGAAGGGAAACATATTTCTCCTTAAGATTCTCCTTCTCTCTCTGGAGTTACTGAGTTTTCATCTTGTGTGTATTTTCCAGTTGCCAAACTGTTTGTACAAAACACAAAGCAGGTGAGTAAAAGCAACCACCTCTTGGAGTTCTTTCCATGGAGGCTGCCTCTGAAACAAGCTGTCCATAGTTGAGTAAAAGGTAATTAAAATAATTCCATCACCACCTCTCAATAAGAGGCCCTAGCCCTCTTCAGCACTAACCAGCACTGCAGAATGACCCATAGAAAAACCCGATTGTGTGGCCATGATGCCTGCATAGAGTAGGAAAGTTACATGTCTTTCTCTTTCATCAAGGGTCAGATGACTACTTCATTCATGTCTCAAAGAAATTCCAAAAACATTTAAAAATCCAACACCCAAGAAATAATGTTTCTAGGTAAACTCAGAGAATTCTATAGAAATCAGAGTCTGGTAGAAAAGTGGTCCACTTCTCAGCTTCACCAGCTAAATGACCTTAGCCAAACAAATTAAAAATTGAAGTGTCAGTTTCCTCAGCTGTAAAACGCAGAGACACCATGTTCCTACCTGTTAATACAAACTACAAATTATAAAGGATATTATGAGTGGTACTTCCTCATGGAAGACAAGAAAGCAAGAAAGTGTACTCAGCAGAAAACGTCTGTATTTCTTCATTTTAATACACATACAAGTTACACCAAATCAAGCTGCTTAGTTGCAAAGAAGTGCATGCATTCCACAACAGATGAAATTGGGCATTTTTTTTGTTGTTCTTAAGCTTTTATTGGCAAATCAACATTTCTATCCACATGGCTGGTGATAGGCATTTCTCTCCTAGGCTTTGAGTAAAACAATGGAAAACTCTATTGAACTAAAATGCTATCTCCTCGAACTGATAGACTCCCCCAAAGAAGTTGTAGCTTCGTAATAGTATAATGTATCCAGACGAGTAATGAAAACTTCATCATTTAGACTTTCCTTAAATGACATTTGATCTCTGAATACAACTATTGAAAATATTCAAATTTTGCAGCTATTTGGAGGGTGGAAGTACACTGAAGAATATATAAAAATCAAATGAACTGCCAGAAACTCCCAAAATATTTCACACACTGGATAAGTGGTGAAAATGCAACACTCCTGACCATTTAATAAAACCAACAGTGTCTTGGGTCTGTCAAATAACCAGTTGGCCAATCAATATTTTCCAAGCATCTACTACATGCCTAGTACATGAGATGAAACACCGAATGAATATAATATTAATTCTTGCTAACAAAATATATAAGCTCTAGAGGACAAAGAAACGTAGAGCATGTTTCCTGTGATACTAAAGAAAAACCTAAAGAACTAATAATTTTGATTATGTGACAAATGCAAGCAAACAGAGTTAGCTCCCTTATTC
The DNA here is from genome assembly GCF_026419965.1 of Kogia breviceps. NCBI lineage: Eukaryota > Metazoa > Chordata > Mammalia > Artiodactyla > Physeteridae > Kogia > Kogia breviceps. The sequence goes on along the minus strand of NC_081311.1, from coordinate 110,980,017 downwards.
AGGCCAAGGCAGGAAATTTGGTGGCCAACTAAACCTGACCCTCAACTATATTATTAGTATTATTTTTCCACAAAATGGCCACAAAAACTCCCTCTGACCTTGTCACAATTTCTTTGTTAAATTAATGGAAGCATCCTTCCTAATGAAAACCCCAAGATATCTGCTTGAGGGGAAGATAATTCTGATCTGCCAGCTGCCTATCATGTCTCATCTAGATGCTGAGTAAGCAAATGAAGGGAAACTGACCTTGGTGTCTCTGACACAAGAAACAAAGCTCAGACTCCTGCTGCCATGTCTGCATGATTAGATTTATCCATCTAGAGCAGTGAGACTGAGTCACAGGTGCGAGAGCCTCCTCTCCTCAGTTTAATAATACCCTACTTCGTTAGACACCAGGGTGTGCTGTAGAGATAACCGGAGGACAAAAGATGCCAGGAAATTACTGTTTTTACTGGGGAGGACAAAGAATGATTATTATGACCTAAGTGCCCTACAGGATCATAAAAACACTTTCAAATTGAAAGACGGCATATATAAACCCTACGTAAAGGCATGTACAGGAGATTTAGTCAAGGTACTAGAAAACGAAGGCTTTGCTTTAATGAAAGCCTATTAGCTGAGACGTATATGCCTCAGGTTTCCTTCAAAATGGAAATAGGTATATGTAATACACCGCCATCGTCAGAGTAATATAACTTTGTCCCTTTTCCCTTTGCAATTTAAGTGCTGCTGTCAAACATGCCTGAACTGGGCTTGTTAGCTTTTAATTCGCTTTAGAGACCATCGGCAATCTTAACCATTTTAAAGACATGCTATATCACAAGTATGGTTTTCCAGTTAGCTGGGATGCTGGATCAGATTCAGGAGCCCCACCCAAAATCAATTTTACAATTGCCAAAGCCAATTGCCAGGGGCAAACGAATCTGTATGATTTAAAGATTTTATAGTGTCTGTAAACCCTAGAATGTTTACAGCTTCCTCTAACTGGACAACCTATACAGAAATCCCTCTTCTTACCAACCTGAAAATGATACATTTAAAACATGATATAGAGGCTTTTCTCTCTAAAATATAACACAAAAATTAGCTAAATAGATATACCAACCATACATATATTTTTTTTAATGCTAACTGACTGGGAACATCTTCAAATTAACAAATAACAGATGAAAACTGGTTAGCTAGCCTGTTAATACTAACATGAGCCAAGTATTCTTCCACACAGTAAGTTCTGTGATTAAAATTCAATAGTGTTTACTATTGTATTTCCAGGAACTATAACATCTATAGAATGTTAATATATTCTAAATATTTATATTGTAATTATATTGAATTTGACTCATTTACTTAAATCCTCAAAGTATCTCGTTGCTAGGAAAGTAGGATAAACCTTTAATACAATATTTTTTTTTATTTAGTGATATATCAGGTGGCCTAATTCTCACCTAAAAGGATTTTTACATTTTTCTTCTATTCTTTGACTTTTACCATTTCAGCTAAACTTTAGACTCTGCCTTGCCCACTACCACAATTTTCATTTTGACCTATGGAAACCCTATTGAATTTCAATGCCTAGCTTAAATTTTTTTTTAAGTGCTTTTTCGCAAGAAAGCTATCAAAGTAACTACTAAGGTTTAGCCCATATGGTACTATTAATAGCCATTTAGAAAGGAAATTATAAATCTAAAATATCAATGTAATTTTTTTACTCTCTACAAGAGACTCACTTTATTATTTTTGTGTAAGTCTAAGTTGTATAATAATGATTTGATATACGCATATTTTGCAAAAGGATTACTGGAACGGGGTTAGTTAACACCTCCATCACCTTACATAATTACCTCTTTTTTTTTGTAATGAGAACATTTAAGACATACTCTGTTAACAACTTTCAAGTATACAATACAGTGTTGTTAACTATAGACACCATGGTGTACATTAGATCCTCAGAATATATTCCTCTTTTAACTGGAAGTTTGTACTTTTTCACCAACATCTCCCTCATTTTCTCCACCTCACAGCTCCTGGAAAATTATGTGTGCATGCCTATTACCCACCATAGGGGTGAGGTGTATGGTGCTGATGACGGAACCAAAGCCAAATGAGGCTGTAGCTGGGTCACCCAGGGGTACAGAGCTGTTTCTAGGATTATAGCTGGGACAGTGGTAAACAAATCAGCTGCCTGGATGCAGATCTCTCTTCTCAAAACGACTCCCCTTGTTGCAGCCTCCTTGGACTGCCCTGAAGTTTCACAGTCTCCTACCTCAATCCCACAGTTGCCACAAAAGCACTTCTGTCTGTGGATGAATGTCAAGTTATTGACATGTCAAGTTATTGGGGATACAAGCGAGAAATGTCTTATTCAGACAACCGGCTGACATCACTCCTCAGATGTGCTATTTCTAAATTGAACCTCCAATGATATAAAAAGGAGTCACTATAATCCCAGAGCCTTGGTACTAAATTGTTGGCTATTAGGACAAAGAAATCTGAGATGTCATTGAGGGTCATGGGTACCATTAGCAGGCGCCATGTTGCTCCCCCAGCTGCCACTTGATTTAGTCTATGTAGGGTTATTAATAATATGAAACATCTAAATAGAGTATTGGAAACAGCACACTCTCCCACTGTCAAGACTACCATCACTATTTATTCAGCTTAACACACCTTAGTTAAGTTTATAAATAAATACTAAACAAAACTTTTCTGATCAAACTAAATTACTTTGTTATTGTCAGAGACATGACTACATAGAATGAGAGGAGTCATCAGAGTTACTGGATCAATCAATCAATCGTGGTGAGTTATGAAAAGATTGACTGTGAACTAATGTATCTCTTCATTAAAAATTGCACAGCTTAGTTATACACAAGACTGCAGCCTTTCAAAGAGTTACCTTGTAAAGCTATATTCTTATTCCAATGTAATTTTCATTGTTCAGAATTCCATCCTAAATCTCTTTTTGGCTTTGCCTCCTAAACCAGACCCATTATATTTTAACCACATCTAGATATTCAGTCACCTATTTCCCAACTTGATCTCCTATTTTATGAATGAATCTAAAAGATTTTGGCAGTTTCCTACAATCAAATTCACTTTTACTTATTAAAATAATGTGGCATCCCTGACTGTGTGTAAAATGCTCTCTCTTTGCTATATATCTGCTCCTCTCCTAAACAGGAGGTACGTGAAATGAAGGACTTTAGAGGATGGAGCAAGAAAGATAAGTGACAGTGTATCAGTTGGACCTAAATGTACACAGGTCACCCTTCAGGGTCTGGAATACAAGAGACAAAAATTTAAACAACACTTTTTTTTTTTTTTTTTTTTTAACCAAAGATAGTACTGAAGGAAGCACCTGCTCTGACTTGTCATTTAGAAAATGAAAACTTGGAGGAATTCCATTTTATCTCTCCTAGATCTATTGTGACCCTGTCAGTGAAAAGAGGGAGTGTTGGGGAGTGTTCCTCAGAACACTCAAAATCTCTTGGGGAGTGTTCCTGAGAATGCCTGTGAATGAAGCAAATGCTTATCCCACACTGAATTGAAGACTGAGAGTTTAAATGAGATAGAGGGACTCGAGGCCTCAGCTGTTTGTTACTACAACAGACGACAGTATTTAAGAACATAGAATAACTCATAAATTCCAATACACACAGTTAATCCTTTCACTTATTTTACAGAGAAAGTTTTTAAATACAAACTAATCAGGTCTTCTTCTACAAGTGCAAACTAGTTCTTGATTATTTAGAAAGAGAATCACTATTCAGAGAGATAATGCCTCCATATAGGACTATGCTGTTTAAATTTAGCAAAACATCTTGCTTTTATCACTGAACATATTCAGGCCAACAAAAAAATTCCAACATTTTCAAGTACACAGTTATTCTAAAAGTGGAAAAAATTTTGATGCAGTAATTGTGAAAAACATATTCAGTAGAGGCTGTTTCAAAATGTTCAGACCAATAGAAGCCCCATGGGACTAAATTGATTTCTGAGGTAACGTTTAAGGGCAGTGAGCAAGTTGGTGGTTCCTTGTTATAAAATATGTCTTATGACCTCATACTATATCTTTAATTACATTCACTCTTTGATTAAAGACACTACTTCTAGAATCTCAGTCAGTAGCAGGGAATTGTTTTGTGGCTTCCTCTTTGGCAGCAAACATGGTCACACTGAATAAAAGTGATCACTGACTGGTTAACAGCATCAACTGGGAGACACAAAACTAAAATAAACTATTTTTGGTGCTCTTCTTATATAAAATTGTAACACTGAAGCATCAAAATTTCCTAAGGAGATACAAAACAAATTTTGAAGGAGATGAGTTTTGGTTCCATAATATCTCCTGAAAGATGAGAGATGATAGATAGACAGATGGATAGATAAGCAAATAGCTTGATAATCCATCAACACCAGTGTTCCACTTTATTATATCATAAAATATCTCCAGACTTGTGCTTCCTTCCATGGAGTTTTTTTTTTTTTTTTTTTTTTTTTTTTTTTTGGTATGCGGGCCTCTCACTGCTGTGGCCTCTCCCGTTGCGGAGCACAGGCTCCGGACGCGCAGGCCTAGCGGCCATGGCTCACGGGCCCAGTAGCTCCGCGGCATGTGGGATCTTCCCGGACCAGGGCACGAACCCGTGTCCCCTGCATCGGCAGGCGGACTCTCAACCACTGCGCCACCAGGGAAGCCCCTTCCATGGAGTTTTTGCCTCCCCAACTACTTATTAGTTGCTTATAATCATGTGCATGCTCTAAAATAGCTTGTTGTATAAAGTGCATAGAAGTGTATTAAAGCAAGAATGTTACTGAAAAGTGATATAAATGGGTACAAAGTTGTGGTGCAAAACACATGAGTAAGAGCTTGAGACAAAGCAAAGCGAATGACTGCAGGAGCAAGTTTAGTCTTAAAGAGAAGGAGATGGTTCCTTTGCAAAAAGTTCCTCTTGTCTGACTGCAGAGGAATCTTTAGAGAACTGGCACCTTCATTTCCTTTCATCCCCCTTCATTTCCTTGTGTCCACGTGAAGTCTAAGGATACTGTCATCATTCAAACATCATTATTGCTCCCCTTATCACTCTTTCCTAGACTTGACCTAAGTTCCCAACGGTGGAAGATCAGTGTGAGAATTTGGAAAGCTTGGGTTACTGTATCAGAAAAATGTAATGGCTAAATCTGTTACCAAACTCATCTCCCCACTTAGGGATATCTGTATACAAACAGAAGAGCTTACATGACCCTGCCTAATAGCTGCCTATTGAGTGGGCTTTATACAGAAGAAACTAGAGAAGGAAGGCTCGGGAAAAGGAGCGTCTCTTTGAACTTTCAAAAGCATTTCCACTTCACAAACACAAATTCAAATACAAATTGTGAGTTCGTCACTTCTGCAACTGAGGCAAGGGTAATTAGAAGAAGAGAATACATTTCTGGGCTCATCCCTTTAAAAGAGTAACCCAAACACAAAGCCATCATGGATGCAACCCTGTGCCTGTTACTAAACCTGCCTGGTCATCCATTGCCTCTTCTGCAAAAGAGAGGTAAATAGTATTACCTAAAGCATATGTTTGTGTTAAGGATTCAGTGAGTGAATCCAAATAGGGCACTTTGTCTGGCACATAGGAAGGACTCCATACAGGACAGAGAAAGTGAAAAGGTAGAGGAAGACACCAGCAGAAGGGGGAGAAGGAGGAAGAACAGGTCACTGGCAATTCTACCAGAAAAGAAGGAGGCCTTTAATGCCTCCACAAGATCCCTGTCTGTCCCACTCTTGATCAATGTGCTCTTCGCCCTCGATTCTGATTCCAGGAACTCACAACCTTAGCTGTGCGTTAGAACAGCCTGGAAGACTTAAAATCCTGCTGACCAGGCTGCCCTTCAAGCCAGTGAAATCAGAAGCCCTGGGATGAAACCCTGGCAGCAGGAGTCTGTAAATCTCTATAGGTGATTCCAACATGAGCTAAGGTTGAGAACAATTATTCTGTTCCATCCTCATCTTCATATTCTTAGCTAACGTTAGTTGAGTTCTCACTGGCTCTGGTGTGGCACTTTAAGCCCAGTAAGCCTAAAACATGCTGGAAAGAATTTTTTTTTTTTAATGAATATATTCTTTTAGCAAAAGAGAAGTGTATGTATGAAAACACATAACTTCAGACTTCTTGGCATTGTTAGCTATGTTAAGCTTATTTTTAAAAAGAGGAGCCAAGTTACCCCATAACATATTGACTCACAAATAAAAATGTCCTTCCTTACGGGGAGAAGAACACATAATACGATGTGGAGCTCAATGTCAGCCTAATCTTTAAGGTTTATATGCATTTCCAGGAGAAGAAGTTTCAAAGTCCGGATCTATAGGGATTTTTTTCAAATGCTGCTTCAATAAAACCTTGCCCTGGATCACTTAAATGCTTGAATAGAAAGTGGCTGTTTATGGTAAAATTATGTGCCGTAAAACGCACTCGTAAAATTACACGATCAAGCAAGAGTTCTCAGAGTCTCCTCTCAGAAATATCATATGCAAATTTTTGTTTCACTTGATGCTGATTTGGGTAAAATTTATTTCTATCATCAATTAGAGAAATGCAAATAGATCTGAGTTTTGAAAGCATGTTTAAAAAGAAAAAAGAAAAACATTACCTACCTGAGCATGACAGAAACAAAGATTTATCTTTCCATTATGTTACCACAATGGGAAAATGGTTACAATTATGAGCAAGTCCTTTAAGGTAATAAATGAATTTTTCATAAGACATCAGTTTTTACTAGCTGTTATAATCATTTTCTTCTTACTGTGTTCTCCAACTTGCCAACAACATCATTTTCACATTCTTATGCAACAAGCCATGTGCTACTATGTGGCCTAATATTTCATTCTAATATCTATTCATTTTCAACAGCTCGGGCTCTCCGAGGCCTTGCAGAAGCACTGTGTCTCTGGTGAGGTGTCAGTTTAAGTGTGATGTATTATTCAGCTTGGTAAAGGAGGTGTAACCTCTCAGTGGCAATCATGAGAATCACAGGGAAAGAAGTGTACAAACATCTGGGACCCAAAAGTCATTTCACTGGCTAATAGTGTCTGGGCTTTCCTAATGGATCTTATTTAAAGTGCAGGACACCATTTACACATTTTTTAAAACCCTATACTATACAACTAAAAAGACATTCCATTTCAATTACAGTATTGTACACAGTGCAGAAAGCAAGGTCCCCAGTGTGACTTGCTGATAGCACTGAAGCTGGCATCTCAGGGGAGGCAGCCGGGAGCACGACCCAAATCCCACTTTCTTCTCTTCTCAAGACCAAATGCTCAGTATTCATCCTAACAGATGTAGGTGAGTGCCCTGGCAGTCGTCCTCATATAACAAGACAGTACAGTAGAGGGTTAAAAACACAGGCTGTGGACTCAGGAAGACCAAGGCAAAAATCTTACTTTGTGACCATGGGCAAATCCCTTCTCTATGCCTCGGCTTCCTCATCAGGTACATGGTATTATTGCTCAAAATATGTGCTGCTCCGTCCTGGGGGAGAATTATACTCTCTTACCTCATTGTCTTCAGGCCTGGATGTGTGTCTTGCTTCGGCCAATGACATGTGAGATAAGGTGGCATGTGCCATTTTAAAGCAGTAGCATTAAGAGCCATAACATAGTGCCACCATGATCTCTCTTACCTGTACCACGAGACTCGGGATGTCCTGGATGGAAGCTGCTCCCTTTACCAGGTTCCATGGAGCAAGACTGCTGCTTACCTGATAGACACGGTGTGAGACAAAAATAAACCTTTGTGGGTATAAGCCCAGACTGAGTTATACATCTCATATATGATGAGGATAATGATAGTACTTAACAAACTAGGCTGTGTCAGCACTAAATGAGAACATACCCATAAAGAAATGATAAAGTGTCTGGCACACGGAGAGCATTCAATATTACCCATTGTTACTATCGGCATACCTCACAGGTATGGTTCTACACTACCATAAGAAAGTAAATATCACAATAAAGTGAGTCACACAAATTTCATGGTTTCCCAGTGTATATATGTTATATTTACACTACACTGTAAATCTATTAAGTGTCAATAGTATTATGTCTACATAAAATGTACATATCTTAATTTTAAAATATTGCTAAAAAATGCTAACCATCATCTGAGCCTTCATTGAAGTTATAATCTTTTTGCAACAGTAACGTCAAAGCTCACTGATCACAGATGACCATAACAAATATAATCATAATGAAAAAGTTTGAAATATTGCAAGAACTACCAAGATGTAACACAGAGACACAAACTGAGCAAACGCTGTTGGAATAATGGACGCAATAGACTTGCTCAACACAGGGTTGCCACAAACCTTCAGTTTGTAAAAAACACAATATCTGTGACGTGCAATAAAGTGAAATGCAATAAAACAAGCTGTGACTGTATTAACATCACAAATATATCTAAGTCAAAGATGAGGTTGTAATGATGATAATATCTGCCCTCTACAAGTATGAGACTTTTATCCCTTCTTCACAAAAAGTCACAAACTTCGATTATGTGTTCTATCCTACTCATCCACATGCGAATTGATAATCCAATTATATTCATTCACTGATTAAATCAACTGTGACTGGATAGGACTGCCAGATTTAGCAAATTAAAATACAGGATCCTCGGTAACATTTTAATTTCAGGTAAACAAGGAACTTTTTTTTCAGCTAAGTATATCCCAGGTAATATTGGGGGCATACTGAGTTTTAACAAATGTGTTGTTTATCTGAAACTCAAACACAACTGGTGTCCTGTACTACGTTTGGTAACTATAAACTGGAAGAATGTGCATTCCTGGGCTGATAGTCACAATATGTCCTTCTTTCCCTCTTTTTCTTTAAACTTTTGGATCCTGAAATATGTCAGAAAAAAATATTTGGAACGATAGACACATTTGGTTGTAGAAATGTAATTGTGTCAGTACTGTGCACCAAAAGAAACAATAGGCCAAAGATCAGAATATTTAGGTTTTTAGTCCAAGTTCTGTGACTAACTAGTTTTGCATTCTTCCATAGATCACTATACTTGTCCAAGCTTCAGTTTTCTCTAATGAGAAAAGTAGGAAAGTTGGATTTTAAATTTTCTAAGATACCTTTTTGTCTAAAATTTTAACAATCTTCAATGGGATATTTACAATGAAAACTTTCTATTTAAATTATAGGATTCCTTATAAAGCTTTCTAAAAAGAAAGGTATACAACCATGCCGATTAAGTCTTAGACCATTAAGGTCTGTTCTCCTTCGCAATTATAATTAACAACTGATTACATGGGCTTTCTCCACGCCAGACACTTTATAAATATTAACTGATTTAAACCTCATAATTGTTCTATGAAGCAAATACTATTAATGTATCCATTTCACAGATGAAACTGAGACTAAATAACTTGTTAGGATCCCACAACATGTGTGGAAACCTGAGAATTTGAATCCAAGTAATCTGGCTTTACCTCCTCTGTAAGATAATATCACATACATAAGCATAAAACCAAACTAATAAGGGCAAGCCTTTAATAATAATTGTTTTTTGGAGAAGAGCGGGGAAGTTCTAGTTTCAACAACTGACCTTCAGTATAACTGAGTCACTTTGAGTGATAAAGAAGTACCCAGACCTAGGTGTTAAATAAATGCTGACAGACAAACATTTCAATTAGTTAATAAGGAAGCTTATAATGAGTTGATTTCCCCTTCAGAGTTTTTAATATTTTGACTAAGTTGCATAGAAACTTTGAAATTGTATAGAAAAACTTTGCACGGCAATTACAGTGTATCATATGTAATGATGATAAAATTGAGATTTTGAAAATTCTCAAAGGGGCATCTATTTAGACTCAGTCACCATCTTTCATTGCATTTGAGCCAAGAGCAACTGAAACAGTGGCCACTAGTGAATAGTTCTGTTTGCTGCCTTGGCCTTTGAGACGAGTGAAAGAGACACTTGGAAAAAGAAACTTAAAAGCTGTCTGGCCCAAGGTCCTTTTGGCTAAGTGGCAGCGTCAATATTTGACCCCAGAGTTCTGAAGTCCTTCATCTTTCCCCTATAATCTAAGGCAGGAGTCAGCTATGGGCCAAATCTGGCCCACCATCTATTTTTGTATGACCTGCAATCTAAAGATGATTTTTACATCTTTACATACTTGTACTTTAAATGGTTAAATGACTGCATGCATAATATCTGTGATTCTTTTCTCTTGATCCACAAAGTCTAAAACATTTACTATCTGGCTCTTCACAGAAAAAGTTTGCTAACTCCCAATTTAAGGCTTCAAGAGCTTTGCACAGGGCTGCCATTAGGAATATTAATGTAAGCTACACATGTAATGTGCAATTTTCTAGAAGCTGTATTTTTTAAAGGTAAACAGAAACAGATGACAATAGAAAAGATCAATAAAACTAAAAGCTGATTCTTTGAAAAGATAAACAAAATTGATAAACCTTTAGTCAGACTCATCAAGAAAAAAAGAGAGAGGGCCCAAACCAATAAAATCAGAAATGAAAAAGGAGAGGTTACAACCGACACTACAGAAATACATAAGGATCATAAGAGACTACTATGAACAACCATATGCCAATAAAGTGGACAACCTAGAAGAAATGGACAAATTCTTACAAAGGTACAATCTCCCAAGACGGAACCAGGAAGAAATAGAAAATATGAACAGACCAATTACCAGTTCTGAAATTGAATCAGTAATCTTAAAACTCCCAACAAACAAAAGTCCAGGACCAGATGGCTTCACAGGTGAATTCTACCAAACATTTAGAGACCAGTTAACACCTAGCCTTCTCAAATTATTCCAAAAAATTGCAGAGGAAGGAACACTTTCAAACTCATTCTTTGGTGCCAGCATCACCCTGATACCAAGACCAAAGAAGCCACAAAAAAGAAAAGTACAGGCCAATATCATTGATGAACACAGATGTAAAAACCCTCAACAAAATATTAGCAAATCGAATCTAACAATACATTAAATGGATCATACACCATGATCAAGTGGGATTTATCCCAGGGATGCAAGGATTCTTCAATATATGCAAATCAATCAATGTGATACACCACATTAACAAATTGAAGAATAAAAACCATATGATCATCTCAATAGATACAGAGAAAGCTTTTAACAAAATTCAACACCCATTTATGATGAAAACTCTCCAGAAAGTGGATATAGAGGGAACATACCTCAACATAATAAAGGTCACATACAACAAACCCACAGCAAACATCATATGCAATGGTGAAAAGCTGAAATTAATTGTAATAATATATTTAACTTAATCTGATAGATCCAAAATGTCATTTCAACATGCAATCAACATAAAAAACAACTGAGATATTTTATAATTTTTTCATAGTAAATCTTTGCAATCCAGTGTGTATTTTATTCTTATAGCACATTTCTACGTGAACTAGCCACATTTGAAGTACTCAGGGTCCGTGCCAACCAGTGACAGCTACATCAGACCACAGAGGTCCAGAGGTTAATAGCATTTTGTCCTCACAACTCCTCTTTTTCTCATTAAGGATGTTTTATTAGTTTCTCCATTAAAAATTTAGCCCCAAATAGGAACCAAATTTAACATTAGAACTTCTATGTTAGCACACTATTGTCACATTCTCCCCAATGGCAAGAGTTTTTGTTATTATTCCTTTTGTGTCGACTTTAACTGATGTTAAATGGATGAAAATGATTTCATTAACATTCTTTAAGTTGATATTTAAGGTTTTTAAAAAAAATAATAAATCTGATTTGTTTTGGGGTAAGATGTATAGAGCCCATCAACCACTCTCCAGGTCTTACCCCTCTTTTAATTTCTCCATAACACTTACCATTTGGTCATGTTCATGTATCTTATGAAATCTCTTTGTGTGTTTTCTGTCCACCATTAAAATGTGAGCTCCAATGCAAGAGGGAGGGGATATGGGGATACATGTATACATATATATACATATATGTATACATATATATACATATATATGTATACATATATACAAAGTGCTGATTCACTTTGTTATACAGCAGAACTAACATAACATTGTAAAGCAATTATACTCCAATAAAGATTCTGAAAAATAAATAAATAAATAAATAAATAAAATGACCAACGTGGGGGGTGGGGAATGTGAGCTCCGTAATGGCAGGGATTGTAAGGTCTTGTCTGCTTCTATATTTCAAGGGCCTAGAACAGTAGCAGGAATATAGTACATGTTAAAAATATATATATTTTGAGGAAAAGGAACGATAAAACTATTCACATATATAAAGCAAGATAAACAGAAAACGTCTCTGAAAACAGCAATACAGTAAAAGGCATTAGCACCCTGGTGTGAACTGCTTTACTCAATCAATTTGGGTAAAACACTGGATTTGTTGAACAGGAAAGGAAAGAATTTTGAAAGGAGAGAGAAAAAACTGACCTTGGTGGATATCTTCTTGGTAATTGTTTTCTACAGCTAACTAGCAAAAGAAGTTGCAAATGTAAAAGATTCTTAAAATACCACTGGTCTCTCATTTTTATGGATGGCTGTATCTATTTTTAATTAGATTAACAATATTTTCTACCACCAATTCTTTCAGTGGAACAGCAGGTGAGTGAGAAGAGAGCCCTATTTTTTTAGTTTATTAAATTCACCAGCTATTTCTCTTCCTAAAATTTCTGCCAGCACTACGTGGTGAAGTTAGACTAGCAATATGGAAGTTATGTTTCAATACCCAGGAGAAAAGCCTTGAGATAACTTCACAAAACAAAAACTTTAGTTTTCATTATATCCACCAGGCCTGCAGGTTCACCTAAGTTTCCCTAAGATCCTTAGGGACCTTTTAAATGCAGTAAAATGCCTGCCTCAGGTAAAATCGGCAACACTTTAGAACAAAGGTTTCGTAAGTGGTGGTTTATAACGCACTAGGATTTGAAAAGTACATTTTTCCTTGTCTTGAAGATATGTCTTATTAAGATGGTGTACCCCCTTGGAGACAATATTACTTTTTCAGAAGCTCAAGCTTGCAATAACACTATTTCTTTTGAGGAAGGCTGAGGTATTTTTATCTAGAATAGAGTGATGCTATTTGAACAAATATTATTTCAGGAGATTGTAGATTTACAGGTAGAAAGAGCTCATCAGATTTTCACTATAGAGCTGTGCTAAAAGTGGAGTGAAAGAAAATTGTCAGCCCATAGACAGCAACACTCTATGTGAAAGTCTCTTGAAAATGGTACCCACATCAGCACTAAACCTCCTTATTTTAACATTTCCTTCAGATTCTCCTCACTGCAGCTATTAGGGACATGTTTATATTCTTCTCAAACAACAGACGTTAATCACACAATAAGTAAAAATTACCAAGTATGTGTATGCAGTTTGTTCAGAATGCCATAGACTCACTCTATCTAGATAAGCATAGCAATTTTTAATAATCTGTGAAGCCAAATTATATATATATGTATATACACATAATATATAAAAGTATTTATTCATCTGAAGTTTCTATCTTAATGAGGTAAAACTTTGAATACTGAATCAATTAATGTGTCTATTATTTGTATACATTATATTATGCATTTACATGAATAAAACAATACTAAAATATATATAAAGGAGTGAATGTTAATAAGTCCTGGCAATGAAAACAAATAAGACCACTTACTGGATTATATTTATAATGATTATATTTATAACTGTCCTGTATTGGCCAGTCCAAGTTGTCCATGACTGGCTCCATTTTCCATTATCCCAAAAGTCATTCTAATCATTCATCTCATTTCTTTAAGTCCCTTGCCTGCCAATCTTACTCTTAGCATGATGCTCCTTAATTTACAGAGAGAATAGATACTATCACATAAATGCTCTCAACTTCCTGCCCCTCATTTACTAATAGGTTAACACTTGAATGTGTCTATACATCTTTACCTCTGATATTTTCTACGCAAAGTGAATTGTTTCATCTATGTGCTGAGACCTCTCTTTCTTCACTTTCCATGCCATGATTTTACATCTCTTTTTTTCCTTCCCCATTGGCACCATATCCTTCAACCTACAATATAAATGTATTTATGCTTCTACCATCACTTAATAACAATGTTGCCTTTACCTTGCTCTGAGCCTAGGTACTCATTTATTTCTTCAACAAATATTTACTGAGAACCTATAATGTGTTAGACAATGAACTCTTGTTAACTTTTTCTTCAACCATGCTTTCAAAGGCTGGACTATCTTGCATACCTTCCCTTGCATCCAGCCATTTGTACATCGCTCCCCTAAAACTACACTTTGACCCCCACCACACCACTGAAACAGCTCCGACAAAGATAATCAATATGTTGAACACATTTCAACTTGTTTGTTACATGCTTTGCTGAATTTGAAAATATCAACCACTCATTTATCAACATCAAGAACAATCTCTTTTCTCTAATTCTCTCTTCACTCCTTCTCAAGTTCCTTTAAAGTCTCAAGCTCCTATACTTCTTCGATGCCAATGTTACCCTGATCTTTGTCTTCCATGCTTTTTCTCCTCATCATAGGCAAAACTTTTGTACCATATGTGATTAGGATTTCCAAAGCTATGGCTCCATCCAGAAGCTATCTCCTGAGTTCCAGGTGTGTATTTTCACTGTTACAGCATTCAAACTTAAAACCAACATTGTCCACTTTTTTCCCTATTTTGTTTGATGTCCAAGCCAGAAACTTGGGACTTTCTTTTTCCCTTGAATTTACTCTTTTTCTACAAAGAACAAGTCGACAATATTTGTGGATTCTACTACCTAAACTCTACCTTGAATCCTTTCTCTTATCTCTATCCTCACTTCCTTGCTTTAGATTTTCCTCATCATTTGGCTCCTAAGTTACATAAATTGCATCCAAATTGGTCTCTCTACCACCCATTTAGCTCCTCTTAATCCAAATTCTATACTATTACAAGATAAATAGTTTTAAAGTGTAAATCTAAGCATAGTACTTCTCTGTTGAGAGACCTTCAAAATGAAATCAAAATTCTTTATCATTCTTTTATTCATTCACTCACTCAATATTTATGAATAGTTATGGACCAGAAAATGAACCAGGCACTATGTATGCAATGACATAAAATTGACCTGGTCCCAGTAGAGTTTACACACTGGACCCTGTAAAACTCTTCATTCTGGGCTTCCCTGGTGGCGCAGTGGTTGAGAGTCCGCCTGCCGATGCAGGGGACACAGGTTCGTGCCCCCTCTTCATTCTGAGGTTCCCCACAGAAACAAATGCAGCTTTTATTTTCCAAAACTATATTAAAAACAAAAGAAAACAGAGCTTTTGGTTTTAGAGACAGCTATCTTAATCTACTGTCTTCTTTCAGCAGAAATTAAAATAACTTTTACTTTCTTCCCTAAATCTCTCTGGATTGTTTTTGTTTTGTTTTGTTTTTTCACACTGAGCACATATGCAATCAAATGAATAAACAAACCAAAACAGAATATGGGTGTACCTACATCCATGTGCATACACAACAATCCTTAATGTCAGTCTATATTTGGTGAGTCAAAATAAGATGAAATATTGAAAGCATTCTCTTCATTGCCTAAAGTTGGTCTGTCCTTCTTGAGAAAATGGTACAAAATGCTTTATAAATGCTATGTTAGAAAGTAAGTCTGTATGTTCCATTAGAGACAGTCCAAACATGAGTTGAATCATTGAACATCATGGGAATAGAAGCAAATAGCAAGAGGAATAAGTTAAATTTGCCAAGGGCAGAAGGTGGAATGTTCACAGAAGAGATGGAATTATGTGAAGGTGAAGATGATAAGTCACATTCTGTGACATCTGTTCTAAAATCTGCTAAGATGTGGAATTTGAATTCTTCAAAATTGACATCATACTTTTGCATAAGTACTTATATGTATACTTTGAAGCCTAGCATGTAGATCACAAAATGCAAACCTACATATATATTACCATATGCTTAAAAATTCTTTATCTCTTCATGAGGGTAAAAAACTATCTTGAATAAAACATTAAAAGGATAAGTCCTGGGCTTCCCTGGTGGCGCAGTGGTTAAGAGTCCGCCTGCCGATGCAGGGGACACGGGTTCGTGCCCCGGTCCGGGGGGATCCCACGTGCCGCGGAGTGGCTGGGCCCGTGAGCCATGGCCGCTGAGCCTGCGCGTCCGGAGCCTATGCTCCGCAACGGGAGAGGCCACAACAGTGAGAGGCCCGCGTACCACAAAAATAAATAAATAAATAAAAATAAAATAAGGATAAGTCCTTCAAGGAGCTAATCATTTAAATCTTTTTTTCAAAAACTACAAGACCTGGTTCACCATTGCAAAATCCAATACAGAACAAATCAGTATCTATAGAGTAATCTTTCCAGCCTTAAAAAACTGTTTGTATCAACTACTGACATCCGGCACCTTTAATACTTCATTACAGAAAGTATTCATTTTTGTGCATACTGATCTCTGTCAAAGGGTTCAGTTCTTCCTTTAGGATAAAATACAAATGATAATGAATCTGATGCAAGTCCCTAAGTTCATTCATTATGTCTGAAGGACCAGGGGATTGGTCTGGGGGGCAGGGAAACAGCCTTAGAAAGAAGTGCAGACTGTTGTGACTACAGATACTCTATGTTCATCTTTCCCTGGTGGTGTATTCAAGGACAGAGAGCAGACCTTCTCTAGAACTGTCTACATTAAAGGATGAATGCTGTCTTTTATTATAGAAAAAGATTAAGTAGATAGATTAGATAGATGATGATGATGATGAATATGGATGGATGGAGAGATAGATTAGATAGATAGATAGATAGATAGATAGATAGATAGATAGACAGACAGACAGACAGAAGGGAGGGAGTAAGGGACGGAGGAAAACGATGAAATGAAAACTATCGATATTCCTCCTGTGGAAGCTTATAATGGTATGATCACTTTTATTTACATATTCAAAGCAACTTTATAAGTTTTAATAAGGCTATAAACTTCCTGCCCAGTTTTTCAAGTGTCTTTGGTTTTAAATGGGTCATTAAAAAGTTACTTTTGCCTTAATAATGTACTCATTTTATTCTTACACGAACCTCCTGGATTTTCAATTAATTATTTATGCATTAAGCTTACTGAGTTGCTATGCTAATGTGCTTTTATCATTTTGCCAAAAATAAACGTGACTGGTTTACAGGAGGATGGGATGCCTCTGACTTTCATATGTCTCCTGTCATTGGCATTCTGAATATAAGTACAAGTTCCACTGCTCTGTAAACACCATTAATCTGCAGCTTATGCAAATCAGAAAGCTATTATTTTAACTGTTTTAATAAGCAATGAAATCAGGGCTATTGTTAGCCCACTCATCTTGAAGAGATGTATTCTGTAACTGCAAAATATTATTCCACTATTGTGAATGATACTATTGTTACTACACTAATAAAATATTACGTGATATAGAGAGATTTCTGGATAAAGTAAGATTACATCTGAGACAATTCTCTTTCTCAACAGCAATGGTAAAGAGGTTACAGTGATAACACCACAAATATTTTGTTTGTTGATTTAATGCCATACTGTTTATGGTTTATAAAAAAGATTTTATTTATCTTTTTTTCCTTCCTCATTATTTCTGATTCATTTCATTTTAGAGGTGGACAGGAAAAGAGAAGAGGGAAGGAAAAACTTGGGTTAATTTTTCTGGGGAGGATAATAGAAAGAAAGTATTGCAAAAAACAAAGACATTGGATCATCAAGAGATTTCAACTGCTGTATTGCAAAAATAACTGAAGATTTCCTGAGCTCCAACACATCACTATCCTTTTATTAATGAAGAACATAACAGAAAGTGATATTCCAAAGATGCCCATGTGTGGCCTATAGATCCCTAGAGCTCAAGACACTCAATAAATTATTGCCATTGAAAACAAAATTGTTTCTCTTACTCAGAATAACATGGTGGATATTTGGTTTATGCAAGTCCATGAGTACATGTTTCAACCCTGGTTTTGTGTAAGGTATTGAGTCTGACTGCGCTGGTATTTACTGTGTCTGGCACAGCACCTAGAATACGGGCACTCAATATGGGGTGAATTTACTGAAATATTAGTTCAGATTAAAGTTTAGGTCCTCGGAATTTCATGGGCCCCTTCCAAAGCTCTTACCGAATTGTATACTTGTAATTATATATTTGTATTTTTGTATTCTTTTCTTAAGGGCCACAAAATTGCATGTGCTTTAGGCCCCACAAACTGGATCCACTTCTATCTATCTATCTAATATTTTAATTTTTCTACTTTTCTTGAGATATAATTTATATACAGAACTGGATAAATTTAAGGTGTATAGCATAATGACTTCACTTACGTATATTGTGAGGTGATTAACACAATAATCTTAGTTAACATCCATTATCTCATATAAATAAAAAGAAAATCCTTGTGATGAGAACTCTTAGTGTCTACTCTCTTAACAACTTTCAAATATATCATACAGCCGGGTTAACTATAGCTATCCCATTGTACATGATATCCCTAGTACTTATTTATCTTGTAACTGGACGTTGGTACCTTTTGACTGCCTTCATCCGATCAATTCCCCCTCCCACATTCCCCACCTCTGACAACCACAACTCTGATATTTTTTCATGAGTTTCCTTTTTTTTTTCTTGTTTTTTAGATTCCACCAATAAGTGAGATGATACTGTTTGTTTTTCACTGTCTGACTTATTTCACTTAGCATAATGCCCTCTAGTTTCATCCATGTTGCAAATGGCAGAATTTCCTTCGTATACATATATATATTATACATATATTTTATATATATATATATATATATATATATATATATGGCCAGACCACTCGACCACATCAATAACCTTTAGAATATATATATATATATATATATATATATAGTAATATATAACTTCTTTATTCATTCATCCGTTGATGGATACTTAGGTTGTTCTCATGTCTTGGCTATTGTAAATTATGCTGATATAAACATGAGGTGCAGATACCTTTTCAAGTTAATATTTTTGTTTCCTTCAGATATATTCCCAGAAGTGGAATTGCTGAATCATATACCATAGTTCTATTTTTAATTTTTTGAGGAACCTCCATACTGTTTTCCGTAGTGGCTGCACCAATTTAGTCTCACCAACAGTGCACAAGGGTTCCTTTTTCTCCACTTTTTCACTAGCATTTTTTATCTCTTGTCTTTTTGAAGCCAGCCAACTCTAATTAGGTGATATCTCATTGTGGTTTTGATTTGCATTTCGCTAATTATTAGTGATGTTGAGCACCTTTTCATGTACCTGCTGGGCATTTGTATATCTTCTTTGGTAAAATGGCTCTTCAGGTCCTTTGCCCATCTTTTAATAGTGGATCTACTTCTAGAGTCAATAAATCTTTGGTATCTAATTAAATGCATGAATGAACAAATGAAGAAACCAGGCAATCATTGCCTGAAGATAATATTTTATCTGTAATCTACCTCACTTACTGATCATCAAGGTACATATGGAATCTATCTTTTTCTCTGAAAATATTTGATATCTAAAATTCTCTAGATCTAAACTTCTTCTACTTATCTATAACCTCCTGGGTCACTGCCCCCATTTTTACTCAATCTGATACACCCATCTGCTTATCTCTTACAGAGCTATAGGCTGAAAACCTTTCCTACGTTCCTAGCTTTTTGTTTCCTTTTTGAGAAGCCTTGTTCCCACAGTCAGCAATTTTAGAAACATTATGGAGACACTTCTGGCCCCTCTATTAAGTCAGCCTTAGGTGGCTGAGTCTTGCTGAAGTAAACTATTTGAGAATCTGTCTTGAACTTTAATATATCCTTTTATCCATATCTTGTTAACCACCTAGCTAATCCCCTACAATACTATTCTAAATCTTTTCCAAATGTTTGAGACTCCAGCATCCTCCACTTACCCCTCACTCTCAGCTCTTGTTTACTCCTCTCACCTTGCAACAGGTACTGTAGCACTTTGAATGGGGAAGGACCCAATATCTGTAGACGAAAGTTGAAATTCCTGAGTCTATGTCCACTTGATGGGAAAATCTTCAATACAGAAATCTTCAGATGGAATTGATTGTGAAAAAAATAAAATAAAAACAGAAACCTCATTTTCATCTTACTGGGATTAATTAATACCATCCCCATAAAGAAGAGTCTTTAGTTAAATTAAAAAGAAATGTTAAGGAGACAGGTCACTGAAATGTTACCAGAAGTTACTTATTAAGAAGTTAATCATAAGATTTAAGTGTTCTTCATAGAAGTACATAAATTATTACTAACTTCTCTGGCTTTGAATTTCAGAGTATATTTCATATAGTGTTGTTATCAGGTATATTTATGTATTCATAGCATTCCAATATAAATTTAAATCACCAGTAAGAGGTTCAGTGCTGATGTCAGTAATGGATTAGAAAACAGCAAAACACAGGCACTAAAATTCCAATGGGAACTTTAATTTTAGAAAAATAATTTTAAAATTTGTATTTCATTCAAGTAGACAGAAATCTCATTAAAACTGTCATATGCCTCTTAGCTTTTCACAAATTGAAGGTATAAAAAATGTTTTGCTATAAAAAAGCACAGCTGCTAATTAGAAAGGACTTTAATTAACAGACCCACTTAGAAAAAGGTAAACAAATTGCATTTCACAAATTTGAGAATTTTGTTGCCATATTAAATACTAAATATTCTGTCAATTATAGACCAACTGATGCAAGATATTTCCATATGGATCATTTGAATAACACTGGCTAACATGTATTAAGCTCCTTACTAAGTATCAGATATTATTCTAAGTGCTTTATACGTATTTGCTAATTTGTATCACCAAACTAATCAAGGAAATATTACTTGATCTTCATCTTGCGGATAAGCAAACTGAGGCTCAGAGAGGTTAAGTAACTTGTTCATGGTCACACCAAGTTAGGTTTTGAGCCCCAGACATTTGATTCAAGAGTTAGTTCTCTTAACCACCTCTCTGTAAGCAAGCATGCAGAATTAATTCTGTAATTTTTATTGTCATAAATCAAGGATGTTACTGGAGTACCTTACATTGTATGTAATATAGAAAAGATCATCATGACTAATTGCCTCATCACAGAAAGCTCAGTAGTTGGATTGATTTTATTGGCAGCAGCAAGACCCAGTGGAAAGCTCAGAGTGTTTGGAATCAAACAGTTTCAGCTTTCAAAGTTCACTTGTCAGTCTCTAGCTGAGTGACTGTGGGCAAGTTTCTTAGCTTTTCTAAATTTTAATCATCTTACTTGTGAAATATGGAAAATAATGCCTACTTTTCAGGTGTTGCATAATTATAGATGTAAGACATCTATATTTTATGTAAGACATAAAATAGTGTTTCTGTATATTTATATGGTACCTCATGACCTAAAAACAGATAAAGAATTTTTCACCATCATGGAGGAATGTTTAGAATGATCTGATTTAAAGTAGAGTACGGATTGTATCCTTGAAACTTAGTTAATGCTTCCAATTCTGAAGTAACAAGGACCCATCTTCCTCTTTCTCAAAGAGGATGAATCCTAGAAAAAATAGTCAAACAGTAATAAAAGTAACAGTATTCATACAAGTCCTACAGCACAACAAACAAGCAAACAAAGAAAAGAAAAGAAAAATGAAATCCCCTCATGCCAGAAGTGAAGAAACCTGTAAAGTCAGGCTTCTTCCTAAAAGATGGGCTCCAAGACTTTGGCTATCTTGCTCGGGGAAGTGACAGGAAATTGTTAAATTTATACACTTGATGGTTGATGGCTATGGAATCAAATACTTCCTACCGACATGAGGAAGGAATCCCAAGCTATGAAATTAATGTAAACTCTGTCCTGAAACAATGAGCCCCTGGGTCCCAGAGCAAAAGCATGAGTTAAACTCGGCAGGGAAGGTTCTACAATGTGGAGCACACAACACTCCCACAGAGGAGAGTAGGCTCTGCTGAATGTGGGCTCACAAGGAAAATCCATAAAGCAAGTGAGAAATAATCTCACCTGAAGGAAAGACAGCAGACACTAATTAATATTTTCTGAATCTTTATCTACAAAATACTTTTAAAAAATGCAGCATGCAGGGTCAACACCCCTACTCAGCCTTGAAGCAGTTACAGAAGATGAACCATCTCCCCTCTGCCTCCCATATGGGAGTAAAATCTGAGGGGGAAATGAAACAGGAGGGAAGAGGGCAGGGCACAACCTTTCAAAGAATGAGATAGCCGTAGGACATGACAAAAACTGGTTAGAACCAACTAGGTCCAAGATGGCAGAAGATACGACTTCCAGTGGAACTTGAGCCTCACTATATGCTCATTGTAATACATTAACATAAGCTAAGGCCAACCATCAGTTCCAAGGCCAACCATCAAAAATCAAAAAGTAGGTGGTGGCCCCGTTCCTGGAAATCTCCGCTCCTTCCCCTAAATAGTTGGAAAATCCTCCCACTCATTGACTGAAATTACCCAGCCCATAAAAACTAACCACCCCGTATTCTGGGGCCTCTCGCCTTCTGAGATGGCCCACACTCTTGTCTGTGGAGTGTGTTTCTCTCTAAATAAATCCACTTCCTACCTAAAAAAAAGCACCATGATTTTGGACAGTTGCATAGGATTCTATGGTATGAATATGCCTATATTAGTCAGGGTTTTCCAAAGAAACAGTGCCAATAGGATATGTACAGGGAGAGAGAGAAGAGATTTATTATAAGGTATTGGCTTACATGATTATAGAGGCTGAGAAGCCCCAGTATCGATCATCCACAAGCTAGAGGCCCAGGAAAGGCCAGTGGTGTCGTTTGAAAGCCAGAGCTGATGGTGTAGATTCCAGTGTGAGTTTGAAGGTCTGAGAACCAGGAGCACTGGAAGTGCACAAGGAAGTGTAATGTCTCAGTTCAAGCAGTCAGGCAGAGAGAGGGCAAAACTTCCATTTCCCCACCTCTTTGCTCTCTTCCAGTTCTCAACATATTGAAGGATGCCCACTCACACTGGAGAGGGCAATGCACTTTATTCAGCCTACCAACTGGATTGCTAATCTCCTCTGGAAACATCCTTAGACATACACCCAGAAATAGTGTTTAACCACATACTTAAGCATCCCTCGATCCACTCAAGCTGACACATAAAATTAGCTATCACAGTGTCATAAGTGCTTCACTCATCTGAAGGTTCTTTGATTCTTAGGACTAATGGTTTCTGTAGAAAGAAATTATGATTTCAGAGATGTAACTAGAATAAGACACACTGTACAGAAGACATGCTAAGGGTTTTTTTTTTCTAACAGTCAATACAGTTAAGTAATAGCATCTATAAAATTTTCCAAATCATTATTCTCAATCATGTAATTTGGGTCCCCCATGTCCACATTCACAGGAGAGTGCAATTTAATTCCACGTGAAAAAACATATTTGTAAATAACTTATATTTTTAAAACAGATTGTCCATGCCACTATTGACATTTCAGAAAGCTAAAGCATTCTTATCTGTCTTAAATTAACAGTGTATAATATTGACAATTCAGGAGTTATCAGAATGTTTAACTGAATTGATGATCCAACATTTACCAAAATCTTAAAGACATTTGAATGGGATGGACTTTAGGATATATTATACTGTGGCATTTGCATTTCTCTCTGTATTGTGTTAACTCTAAATAAAGCAGTGTCTCTAAGCTTCAGTAAAATAAAGTTTGACTTCACTAAAATACAATTTAATGACAAATTGCCTGCTTTCTCAATATAACAATAATATAAATGATCACTCTAGAATAGCTGCATCTTTTGAAAACTGACATTCGAACCTTTTGTTCTCTATATTGGTCAAAGTCTCTTATTTAAAGATTCACATGAAGAACCCAGGGTGACATGGCAGGAAAGAGGCCATCCCTTCAGACAAACTGAGGTATATTCATTTTGTTTTCATTTTCCGGTTTTACTTCTTAAATTTTCACACTAAATCTTTCTTAGATCATAAATAGTTAAGATTTAACATAATAGCTGAAGAGCTGGTGGACACTGTGAGTATATGCTTTTGCCATCATTCATTTCTATTAAAAAGAGAATAAATTGATTCACAACAGAACAAGGAAACATACAGTATCACTAAACAAAGTCAAACTTAAAAAAAAAAAACCTCACTGCTAGCATCCTGAATATTAAAATATCTACATATTCCTTTTCCTAACACAAATTTGCTTATGTGTTATACAGCTAGAATGTGGAAATTCAAAATGTGGAACTCAAATCTTTCAGAACAGAAATAAAATACAATTCATGAATGATATCTACTGGTTTTTCCCCTCTTGTGTGCTGTCTGCCTGCTAGTGTCTCTCATCAGTTTGTGATTCAACTGGGATGCAGAAAGAGGCAGATGCAAGTAGACTAAATCTTTGACAGTTCCTGTCCAGTGTTATATTCTTTTAATAGAGCTTCAAGAGGCAGCAGGCACACACAATGCATGCCATGTATGATTGATAGAAAGTGTAGGTTTGCTTATCTAGTGCTTGGCAATGAGGAGTAACACCTCCTCTGGCATCACAAATTTGAGCACTGACAGCCAAGGCAGCTTACAGCCACCTGCAGACCTTCAAGCCAAGCACAGGTTTAATTCTCATCCATCATCAGAAATATAGATTTCTCTGGAAAACGTGAATGCATCTCATTTTGTTAACACATGATGAGTTTGATAGAATCTGTGTTTTTCTTTTTTTTTTCTTTCTCAAATATGAAAGCCGGTTGTCAATTTTAATTCAACAACTAATTAAAGTTGGAATTAAACTAATTAAAGCCTCTGACTTGCTAGACATTGTTTCAAGCACTAAAGAGATACATTAATGAGTTCCTGCCTTCCTATAACTTTTAGTCAGGGAGTGGGTTAGGGTGGAGATAAAGCGAGTGTAAATATCACTAAAATACAAGACAGCATAGCTGAGTTTCAAAAGACTGTGGGTTCATCTCTAGTTAAGGCAACAAAGAACATCTTCATAGAGGTTATCTTTATGTGGTACATAGCAATAACTGTACATTTAAAAAGCAGTAATCGTTTTACACTTATGTACATGTTTTCCTTGCAAAAAAAAAAAAAATCACTTAAGGGAGGTAAGGACTCCATCTTACAAGTGGTGAAAACATATTCCAGGAAATAAAGCAAGAAACAAAGCTAGAAAGTTGTGTAACTTGGATGAAGGCTGTGACACCAAATTCTGTTGCTTGAAAAATGCCATTGGTTCTTCTAGCATGGATTTGGGAACCCTGATCTGGGTGTTAATGATAGAAACTAGAATATGGAAGTAAAACTGATGGAGGCTGATTACTGAAATATGGGAGTGGGTAAGATATCAAAGGAGAGAACCTAAAAGAAAAGAGAAGAAAACTGAGGAAGCTTGGAAGAAAAGTTATATTCAAAGAGAGTGAAAATTAGGAGGGCAGGAAGTAACAAAAACAGTCGTCAGAGAATATGGAGAGAGAAATAGGAGAGGATCATGATTACTGAAAAAGAGGAAGCATCACAAGAAAAATCAGTAAGCCATCAGTGAAAACTGCTGTATCCCCAAAGTCACCACAGTGTCTAACACTTGAGTGTATCTTAATAATTACTAGTTAAATGAAAGAATGACCCTGATCTACATACACTGACTTTCTTTCTTCTCTTTACTATTTAAACTTAAAAACTTAAACATGAAACACAACATTTTGCCCTTAATTTCATCCTTTTAACTCATGGCAACTGTATATCCTCTTTATACACAAAACACCACTCAGTCCAAATCATGATCTTGAGCATGTTGGCAGCTGTAGCTGTACCTTCCCCATAGCCTTGACCCTACTCCTAGTCTGAACACATCTTGACCTTACTTGGTCTTATTCCACCTTATCCCAACTAATAGGAAAACAAGTTATGTCAACAAAGGGAAATACATTATGTATTTAAAAATAGAAATACTAAAGAATTATGAATCCATACTTCCAACTTACGTGGTAGAAAGGAAACTATGTGAGATATCCAAGTTAGTTATTTAGTAGAAAAACTGAAGTGGAAAAATATTTTAAACCAAATATTTGTAATTTATTTTCTTTGTACATAAATAGTCGAACCCAACTAAGTTTAATTTTTGACCTTCAATTTTTATTGAAAAGCACTTTTCTCATCCCATATCAGCACTTGAAAAGAGAGACTTAGGCTCAAATTCACCAGATTTGTCTTCATTACAGTACCTTTTACTTTAATTCCCTTTTCAGCTGAAATCCACAAAATCATATTGCATTATTTTATAGCTAGAAAGTTGTAGTGAGACAACTTAAAATGCATATACCATAGTTTGTTATAAGTATTATAGACAGTAAAGATATTGGAAATTCAAGAGAATATTAATTTTCTCATGTTTTAGGCTGTCTTTACGCACAAATCTAGAAGGACTGTTCACTATTTTGAATGTCTACTCGGTCATATCACAGTTTAATTTTATCAAGTTATTTGTTGTTTCAACTCAAGAAGTGACTCAGATCAGTTTTGTATCACATGGATTGAATGAAATGGTGATTTTTAGGGTACTTGTGGAAAATGAACAGTCTTGCCTTTAAAGTAAAATAGATATAGTAGACAACTAGGAACAGGCATAACCAGCAAGGTTAGGAGGAGAACACCTTTAGAACTTGTGACAGAGACCCATACACTATGCATGAAATTAACAATCCAGAGGCATTCTCAGAGGCAAACACAAGATGGGCTATTATTGAATGTTGAGTTATTGAATATTGTAGAAGTGTCACACAGTTGTCACTGTGTGCTGGAAATATGGAAATCAGAGGTGGAGGTCAACAAATAGTTTAATAAATGAATTCTGTGAGCTGGTTAATAACTAAAGGAGAAGTTTGATTTTAGAAAATAAATTTGTGTGGTAGGGCTAGTAGCATCCATGCAGTGGGGAAAAGTAAGTTTTCGGGTCCAAACATGTAAAAAGTATATTTTTAATCTTCTCCCAAGTAAATGTGATTATAGCTCCAATAAATGTGGTATTTAAAAAAATTTTATTAAAGAATAAATGTGTCTTTAGGCAAGCAATTTTCTGATTTGTTACTTGGTTTACTGAAAGGACCTAATCCCTAAGAAGGATGAGCCTTTTATGAACTACAGCTTCAAAAATGGAGTAATTTGATAACCTAATCACAATTAATTATTTTTCCAATTACCATCATTTTCACATTAAGCCATTAAGAACCTGTTATAGACTGAATATTTGTATGCCCTTCAAATTCATGCATTGAAACTCTAACCCCCAGTGTGAGGGTATTGGGAAATGAGGCCTTTGGGAGGAAATTAGGTTTAGATGAGGTCGGGAGGGTGAGGGCTTCATACATGGGATTAGTGCCCTTATAATTCGGAGAATTTGTTCCCTCTCTCTCTCTCTCTCTCTCTCTCTTTCTCTCTGCTCTGTGAAGATGTGAAGATACAGTTTGCAAACTAGGAAGAAGGTCCTCACCAAACACCAGATCTGCCAGTGTCTTGATCTTGGACTTTCCAGCCTCCAGAGCTGAGAGAAACAAATGTTTGTTGTTTGAGCCATCCAGTCTATGATATTTTTGTTATAGAAGCCCAACCTAAGACAGAGCTTTTGTTCCCCTCAGGACACAATCATACCCAGATAAAATCACAACCACAGTTCAAAGATCACCCTCCCCTGGGACTCTACCAAGGGCCAGTTTATCTCATAAGGGATTTCATAACACTATATATTTGGATGGTGTCCTTAAAAGAAATTATGCCCATAAGTAATGCAAAATCAAATTCAAACATTTACTATGTTAATATTTTTAGCCCATAGAATAAATTCCAAACTAAGAACGTAACACTTAACATTAACTCTCATTCTCTTACTCCAAACTACATTTCTAGCACAGTCCTTACTCTTCATGCAAGTAAGACCTAAGCTTTCCTTCTCATGTGTATTGGTTCTCAAAAATGCATTCCCTAGTAGGATGACCAACCTTTCCAGTATGCCTGGGACTAAGAGTGTTTCTGGAATGTGGGAATTTCAGTGCTAAAATGGAGACAGTTCCAGGTAAACCAGGAGGAGTTGTTAACCCACCTTCAAGAATGATTTTAAATGCCACTCTCATGATGAGTCTTTCTTTGTTTCATCATACAGTCTCACCGCCATCTTCTAGCCTCCTCTTATGACACAACATAAACTTTTCCTCTGCTATGTGGTTCTCCTTGCTCTTACCTGAAAACCCTAATGAATTTCCTTTACAGGTCTTATTCATTCCTTCTGATCATTTTTGTACAGAAATACTTTTTATTTTTATTTATTTATTTATTTATTTTGGTTAATGTGGCTGAGATTCTTGCTAAAAAGTATTGCAAATATACTTTTACTTCTGGTTCTATATGATTGACCAGACACACATATTTATGTTTTTGCTTTTTCTAAAGACTCACTTAAAAATAACAAAAGACATATCCAGAAGAAAAACACATCTCTCAAAGTACTGGATAACTGGGCAGTTTTCAGACGCATCCGTGGAGCAGAAACATTGAGAAATAGTTGCAAGATAAAGAAGAAGTTTTTAAGAAAACACAGAAGCTCTATACCTATAACAGAGGAGACCACTGAAAAGCAGAAGAAAAGAACATCACCATAAAAAACAGATTCTGGAAACAGAGTGGGTCTCACAAAGCCATTGTAGGGTAGTTGATTAAAACACTAAAGAGTAGTTGGACTGATCATCAAAGCATCTAAAAGTAGTATTTGCTCTCAGGCTAAAGGCAGAAGAAAAACTTTCTTAATCAGACACATCTTCTACATAGATCAGATGAGATGAGCCCTGGGGGACAGAAAAAAATTAGGTGATAAAAGGTAAGTATCTCCTCAAGAAGAGTTTCCATCTCTCGTTTACATTACCCATCCTTGCATGTTGTATACTGTTTCGAATACATCACTTAACATGTTAATTATAGTTATTTTCAATTCCCTGCTTGAGAATTCCAACATCTGTGTGATATCTAAGTCTGGTTCTGAAGAAATCTTTATCTCTTCAAAGTGAGCATTTTCTTGTCTTTTAACATGTCTTGTAATTTTCTGTTGAAAGCTGGACATGTTGTATCAGTTAATAGGAACTGAGTTAAATAATCCTTTAGTGTGAGGACTTACATTTATCTTGCTGGAAGTTAGACTATTTTAATTTTTTTTCAGCTATAGGTACCAGAGGCTTCAAGTTCTTCTAGTGTCCTCATTTTGTCTCCCTTACTGTCTTTGGGATTACCTAAGAACTGCTTCTTAAATAGAGTCTGTGCCTTGAAGCTCTTTAAGCTGTAATCCACTGTTATTATACTGGAGCCCTGCTGGTGTGGTAGTGTGGCACTTTCTATAATCTTCCAACCAAATTCCAATCTTT
Organism: Kogia breviceps; assembly: GCF_026419965.1. Taxonomy (NCBI): domain Eukaryota; kingdom Metazoa; phylum Chordata; class Mammalia; order Artiodactyla; family Physeteridae; genus Kogia; species Kogia breviceps. The sequence goes on along the minus strand of NC_081311.1, from coordinate 110,950,605 downwards.
CAGTGGGCCTGTGTCTCAGTGAAAGGACCATCACAAGTGTTTCTCTAATGACGTAGCATTTTCCCCCTGCTTCCTACTCCCTTCCTTGGCTGCAGAATTACCAATCTGTTTCCATGAAGTATTGTCCCTTGTTGACTTTTTCCCCCTAGGTGGAGACAGGAAAGCCAGAGGGGGCTGGAGTGGGGAGGGATTGCCTTTCTTCAGCTGGGATAAGGTGTCAGAATTGAATTTTGTCAATGTCTTAATTGGAGAATAAGTCTTTCTTACTCTTCTCTTTCCCTTGCCAGAGCCATGAGGGGATTTTTCTCAGATCTTCATGGAAAGAACCCTGTAGGGCTCCTGGAAGAAAAACTCATGAAAGTGTACAGACCCTCCTAAGATTCAGCTCCTAAGAGAATGTCATTCTCACACTAGTCTGCACTCAGCTTCTGGGAATTCACCAATATTATCATTTACATGTTCCAACCAGCTTATGGCTGCAGTAAATTCTGATCCAGGTAAGTAAATCTCGGTCTCTCTCTCCCTATCTCTCTCTCTCTCTCTTTCTCTCTCTCCCTCTCTCTCTGAATGCATCTATTTCTCCAGATTTCAGTGTGGCAGATGCCCTGTGACCTTGGTTCTCACATGGGTCTTGATTTTCAGTATGTCTGCCTTTTTCTTGTTGTGAAAGTAAGAGTAAGAAGTCTCAAGCTTTTTATGTCAAAGCTAAAGCTAGAAGTCCCAGCAGTGAGATTTTAACAATTTTGTTTTCATTTTTTATGTTATTCTCTTTTACTTTTTAAGTAAATTTTAAAAATCATGCTTGAAAATGGAATTGGTATTTGAGGAGGTAAGCAACAGTTGTCTGGAAAATTTATGTATGCACAAATCCTTATTCTCTAACAATGCTGAAATGAATAATGATGTGCTTAAAGTATAAAGATTTCAAGAATATAGCAGGTTACCTTCTCCAAAATTATTTATCACTTTCACACTTGAAAGAATCACTTCAACTGAAGAATGCTCCTCAGATGTGTTAACTTGCTGTTTTTACTCATACAGAGTACACTTTCCAGTCTGATTTTATCAGAGTTAATGGTATTTGAGTGTATCTACTCCATGAGATAGTCTGAAATTGTATCTTTGCATTTCCTAGAGCTGAAAACACAGTATTTTTCACATACTGGGTACTTAATAAACATTTTTAAAAATTGAATTGAAGCCAAAGACAAAAATGACCATTTTCCACATAAGTAATATAGTTTACAAAATGTAAAATAATTAGCACATTTTATCCCAAATTTCTTATTCCTAGTATGCAGGACAAGGTCTACAAATGATTTAGGGGTTTCTTAGCCTGATTTTCAGAAATACCTGAAAATTCGACCCCCATTTAAAAAAAACCTGAAAACTTGACCCAAATTCTACAATGCTCAGGTCAACAGTGACAACAGATCCCACTGTTTTGTCCTGGGACAGTTGAGAATGACAAAACTTTGTTCATTTCTGAGTATACTGTGGTTTTAACTTCTAATCGTATTAAGCATTTGTGTAACTCTGAGAAGGATGAAGTAGTTTTGGCCTAGATGTGGTCCTTGTCACCTACCCAGAAAACCCATGTGCCAAAGTGTTTGACTTGACTAAAGAGTCACCACTGTTTTTCCAGAAAGTCTAACTTGACCCTCAGCTACCCAGATGTTATCATCTGCATCCATGTGTCCACTGAGTTACTAAAACAAGAAAGCTTCACCATGTGAATTTTGGGAGAACATAAACATTCAGGCCATAACATAGATGAAATTTTATTTCAAAATTTTCTCTTGAAGTGGTATCATATGTTATGTCAACCTTTCCTTCCTATACATCTTTTCTTAAGAGTATATAAAGTTAACAATTCCCATACATGAAAACTCCAATTCTTTCTCCCTAATTCCTACATGTAGACCATTGTCTCTCAGTATTAAAATAGGTCAGCATACAACCTGCCTCAGAATCACCAAGGGTGCTTGTTAAAAATGTAGACATTCTACCAAACTCTGACCCATAGGATCAGAATAAATGAGAATATATCACAACCCAAGAAATAAGCATTTTCACCTAATTCCCCAGTTTACTCTTTCTTACACTAAATTTTGTAAACCACAATTTAGATTTTAGAAATAAATGCAATCAGAATTATTTTTAGAATATTATAACTGTTTTCAAAACTATATTTTAAAATTTCCATTCATTTTTTTCATCCTTTCATGCATTTATCTGTCCTCAACAATTTCTAGGAGCCCTGAACTCTCACTCCATCCGTTTCTGTATAAAGATCTTCTGTATAGACTAAACATATTTTCACTGCTAAAGGGAGCATCCTCATAATGTGTCTCATTTTCCTTTGGATCTTTTGACAGCTACTTTTCTCTCATTTCGTGTTAAAGGTGACTTAAGTGGAGATTCTTTTTTCTAAGTTCAAAAAATATTTAGTGAGTACTTACTAGGGACTATGCTAGAGACAGCTTCTTTACCATCATGGGAATTTCTTGGAAATAAATCGGAAAGTTATTGTAATGCCTTATATCTGGGTGGAGTTCAAAGCAACTAAGGTCAACTCAAATAACTAGGAAAAAATAAACATCACTTTGAGACGCCGTTCTTTGTGGATTTATATAAAACAATATACTTAAGGAGTATTCTGGTAGATTATATGCTCTCATTTGCCAGAAACAGTCAGTCTAAGGTGCAATGTCTCAGGTGTTAAAAGGTCTGTGTTTTGAAACAAATCTTCACTATGACACTCTCCTAATCCTGTAAATTACTGACACTAGAATCATGACATTATGCTACTGCTGATTATCTTCAAATCATAGTGGTAAAAATACCAATATGCCTCTCAAGATGATTTGACATGGAGATGCAACTCAATTTGGATGTTTATCACCAAAGACAAACATGTTATTATTTTAACATTTTTGCCAAAGTCTAGCCCTAGGCTTTCCTTACAGCAGCACTGAGAGCACATCCCCACTGTCTCCTCATGATCACAGATTTCCTCCAGGCTTCACTGGATTGCATTAAAATTGATATTAATCAAAACATAAATATTAAGATTGTATGAGAAAAGATCAGCCTCCATAAAGCCTATCCTGCATGAAAACTAAATACCCACTACTATTTTCCAAGAGTGTGCCAACTGTAAATCTCAGAGTAGTAAAATTGAGTATCTAGTAGAGTTTGGAAGACACTCAATTGTATAGTATGCATATTTTTACATTTGAGACCAAGTTTAGCTGGGAGCAAGTTTCTGTTTCTAAATGTCATGCTTTCCAAAACAATAGGCATCCTTTGTTTAGTAAATGAAGTGAGAATCACAGAACTATAGAGATATAGTAGATTTTTGAGGTGACTTATTCCAGATTTTCCAAAACTTCTGTAAAACTAGATAAAATTCCTAGGTACTTATCAAATATGATTACACTTAAAGTATCCTATGAAATTATTAATTCTTTGAAAATTAGAGAAAGGTTATTTCTCTCTCCAGTTATGTTTTGTTTTTTAAATCAAAAATATACTTGCATTTTAAACTATTTCACAAACTGTTTTCCCTAAACAGACATATTTGATCCCAAATGCAATCATGTTACTCAAGGATATAGAGCATATTCAGAAAGTAAATGATAAAAAAGTGAAAGTGCTTCAACTTATAAATTATATAACATTTGTTATATGTATCTAGGAGGCAAAAAAATGGAAAAAAGTTATATGATAGTACTTATTATATTCATGTTTTACCTTGTTCACCAATATTTTACCATCATTATTTAATTTTATAAGCCATGCTATTTAAAATACATCATTGGCAAAATAAAAGTGTCTAATTCTCATCTTCATTATTAACTGCTTGTTAGATTTTATTAAATTACACTAATTACCTTTTCCTTAATATAACCACTTAAAAAATTTTTAGTTAAAAAAAATTTTTTTAATTACAAATTCCAAATCCAGTTTGTTTCCTTCCTACTAAGATATTATATTGGGTTGCTGACCCAATATTCATTCTATCCCCTTCCTCTTACTTAAATTCACAGTCACCCACCTCCACAAGGACATATAGGTCAAGAGAACATGATGCCATCTCAGGGATTCTAATGCTGGCTAATGAGGCAGTAAAGTCAGTCTTTTGGGGGGCTTCTAGGAACGTGACACAGGAAGAGATGACTTCTCCAGACATTGGTATGCCTGTATGATATCTGGAATCATCATAGCAATCTATACACAAGTTTTAGTACTTCTGTATAGTACATGGAGTAGGGCATATCCAAGACAATGTGGAACCCGTCCTACCTCTGTCCTTTGGCTTAAGACAGTGTAAAACAGGTTTCTTTATTACTTAAAGCAAACATAACTGAAACACCAATTCTCCTTAAAAACATTCAGACAATTGTACAATATTTAAAGACATTTAGATGATATGCTATTTCTTTCAGAGATCAAGAACCATTTACCTAAAACAAATTCTTCACGGTCTCTAGCCTAATCTTGCCTAGTGCTACAGGTCACTATTGTTATTTTTGACAACCAGATGGAAAGCAACTAAAACTCTATTAGAGGTAATGTTGTTTGATTTTCACAACATGCTAATTGGGCCGCAAGCTAGCAAAAATAAAACCCCAAGAGGTTACTGCTTTTTTGTATTTTTTAAGCCAGGCTTTTTTTTAAAGAAAACATTATTGGACTTAAATACAAAAGAAATGTGTAGTCCTTTGGGAAAGAAGCACTCTTGGGCAGATTGCTTTGTACTGTTTACAGATTACTGATACAGCGAATTCCTTAGTAGACTTTTAGTATTGCGAATTCAGTAATTTTTTAGAGAAGATAAAATCATACTGATTGTCAGAGTAAGTAAAAGCACTTCAAAAAATGTTTTTCACCAGTAATCTTATAATCCAGATTTTGCCTCCAGAGACTGTGCTAATATTAAGTGTTGAAATGTGGATGAGATCAAACAAGTATCTTTGCTAAAACAGCTAAAAGTAAAGTAAGATCATGGAAAGGCAAACTTAATAGTGGACAGGTTTAGCCTCCCCTTCAATTTCCGACACAGAACAAATATAATCACATAGTTTCCATATCTTACTTATTTGCTGCTCCCCTCTGTCATGTTCTGGTATTTAATGTAACTTTCAACTTTTAAACATTGATTTCAAAGCCAGCCTGTACTTACAAATACCATGAAATAACATGCTGAATTATAAAAAAAGAAGAAAATCAATAAGAGGAGGGCTAACAACAGAGAGAGCCATCACCAGAACAGAAAGTTCTTGAAGAATTGTGGAAAGATATAACCCATGAAAAAACAAACTTCAGAAAACCATGATTAGAATGTTTAAAAATATTTTATGTAAATAGGGGAGGCTCAGGGACTTCTTAACTCAGAATATGTAAAATTAATACCAGAAGAAGAAAGAGTTGCTGAGAAATCTGTCACAATGATTAATTAGGGGACTGCATTTGAAGCATCTAGGCCAGGTAGCTTTGCCCCTTCCACCTGTGATATTCAGCAGGCAGCACTAGCCTTTGTCCTTAGGCTGGAGCAGTGAGAGTTAAGATGGAGAGGCAGGGTAGTGTCTATGACAACAACTGACCACAGGAAGGTTGGGAAGTCCCCACATGCTTTTCATGCATACTTGATCTGCCACTGACATCTGGAAGAGACACTTTGCAGGAAAAACTGTACATCTAGACCTACTAGGATCTGGAAATCAAAACAGATACATTTAGATAGGTAACAAGTATTCCAAAATCATCACTTAGACCTAGAAAGATCAATCTGAACAAACAGAATCTTTATTCCCCAAAGAAAAAAAACCATTATGGTGAAATTTCAAATCATGAAGGAAAAAAGAAAGCCTAGAAAGTTTTCAGAGATTAAATAAAGAAAATCAAATTGGTATCGAACATTTTTATTATCAACACTGGGTGCTAGAACACAACGGAGCAACATCTTAAAAACGCTAACAACAACCAAAAAGATCCTCACATAGCAATCCTATACTCAGGTGAACATACAAACAGGAGGAAAAATTAAGAACATTTTAGAGACGGCTTAAAGATGGCGGAAGACTAAGACGCGGAGATCTCCTTCCTCCTCACAGAGACATCAGAAATACATCTACACGTGGAACTTCTCCTATAGAACACCCACCGAACGCTGGCAGAAGACCTCAGACCTCCAAAAAGGCAAGAAACTCCCCACATATCTGGGTAGGGCAAAAGAAAAAAGAATAAACAGGGACAAAAGAATAGGGACGGGACCTACGCCAGTGGGAGGGAGCCGTGAAGGAGGAAAGACTCCCACACACTAGAGGCCCCTTCGCGGGCGGAGACTGCGGGCGCCGGAGGGGGAAGCTCCGGAGCCGCGGAGGACAGCTCAGCCACAGGGGTGCGGAGGGCAAAGCGGAGAGATTCCCGCAGAGGATCGGTGCTGACCGGCACTCACCAGCCCGAGAGGCTTGTCTGCTCGCCCGCCGAGGCGGGCGGGGCCGGGAGCTGAGGCTCGGGCTTCAGGGAAAGGTCTGGAGTTGGCAGAGTGAAGACAGCTTGAAGGGGGCTAGTGCGCCACGGCTGGCCGGGAGGGAGTTCGGGAGAAGTCTGGAGCTGCCGAAGAGGCAAGAGACCTTTTCCTCCCTCTTTGCTGCCTGGGCGCCAGGAGAGGGGATTAAGTGCGCCGCTTAAAGGAGCCCTAGAAGCGGGCGTGGAGCTGCCGAAGAGACAAGAGACTTTTTCTTGCCTCTCTGCTTCCTTGGGTGTAAGGTGAGGGGATTAAGAGCACCGCGTAGAGGAGCTCCAGAAACGGGCGCGAGCCGCGGCTGTCGGCACGGACAGTAGAGACGGGTGTCGGACGCTAAGGTTGCTGCTGCCACCACCAAGAGGCCTGTGTGTGAGCGCAGGTCACTCTCCACACCGGCCCTCCCGGGAGCCCGTGCAGTCCGCCACTGCCGGGGTCCCGGGATCCAGGGACAGCTTCCCCGGGAGAACGCACGGCGCGCCTTGGGCCTGTGCAGCGTCACGTCGGCCTCTGCCGCCGCGGACTCGCCCCGCCCCCGTGCCACTCCCTCCCCCCAGCCTGAGTGAACTGGAGCCCCTGAATCAACTGCTCCTTTAACATCGTCCTGTCTGAGCGAAGGGCAGTCGCCCTCGGACAACCTACACGCAGAGGCGGGACCAAGTCCAAAGCTGAACCCCAGGAGCTGTGCGAACAGAGAGGAGAGGGGGAGGTCTCTCCCAGCAGCCTCAGAAGTGGCGGATTAAAGCTCCACAATCAACTTGAAGTGCCCTGCATCTGTTGAAAACCTGAATAGACAACGAATCATCCCAAGTTGAGGAGGTGGACTTTGAGAGCAAGATATACTATTATTTTCCCCTTTTTTTTCTTTTTGTGAGTGTGTATGTGTGTGCTGCTGTGTGAGATTTTGTCTGTATAGCTTTGCTTGCACCATTTGTCCTAGGGTTAGACCGACCCATTTTTCTGTGTTTGTTTTTTTTTTTTTAAAGGAAATTTTTCTTCTTAATAATTATTTTTTATTTTAATAACTATACTTTATACTACTCTGTCTTCTCCCTTTCTTTCTTCCTTTCTTCCTTCCTTTCTTCCCTCCTTCCCTCCTTTCTTCCTTCCTTCCCCCCTTCTTTCTTCCCTTCCTCTCTTCCTTCCTCCCTTTCTTCCTCTGCACCTTCCTTCCTTCCTTTCTTGCTTCCTTCCTTCATTTCTTCCTTCCTTTCTTCCTTCTTTCCCTCCCTCCCTCCTTCCTTCCTTTTCTTTCCTCTCTATTTATTCTACCTTTTATTTTGAGCCGTGTGGATTAAAGGTTCTTGGCGCCCCAGCCAGGCACCAGGGCGGTGTCCCTGAGGTGGGAGAACCAACCTCTAGACACTAGTCCACAAGAGACCTCCGAGCTCCACGTAATATCAGACGGCGAAAATCTCCCAGAGACCTCCATCTCAACACCAAGACCCAGCTTCACTCAAGGACCAGCAAAGAACAGTGCTGGACACCCTATCCCCAACAAAGAACAAGACAGGTCTACAGCCCCATCCATTAGCAGAGAGGCTGCCTAAAATCATAATAAGGTTACCAACATCCCCAAACACACCACCAGACGAGGACCTGCCCACCAGAAAGACAAGATCCAGGCTCATCCATCAGAACAGAGGCACTAGTCCCCCCAACCTGGGAATCTACTCAACCCACTGAACCAACCATAGCCACTGGGGACAGACACCAAAAACAACAGGAACTACGAACCTACAGCGTGCAAAAAGGAGACCTCAAACACAGTAAGATAAGCGAAATGAGAAGACAGAAAAACACACAACAGATGAAGGAGCAAGATAAAAACACACCAGACCTAACAGATGAAGAGGTAATAGCCAATCTACCTGAAAGAGAATTTAGAATAATGATGGTGAAGATGATGCAAAATCTTGGAAATAGAATAGACAATTTGCAAGAAACAGTTAACAGGGACCTAGAAGAAATAAAGAGGAAGCAAGAAACGATGAGCAACACAATAAATGAAATTAAAAATACTCTAGATGGGATCAATAGCAGAATAACTGAGGCAGAAGGACGGATAAGTGACCTGGAAGATAAAATAGTGGAAATAACTACTGCAGAGCAGAAGAAAGAAAAAAGAATGAAAAGAACTGAGGACAGTCTCAGAGACCTCTGGGACAACATTAAACGCACCAACATTCGAATTATAGGGGTCCCAGAAGAAGAAGAGAAAAAGAAAGGGACTGAGAAATATTTGAAGAGATTATAGTTGAAAACTTCCCTAATATAGGAAAGGAAATAGTCAATCAAGTCCAGGAAGCACAGAGAGTTCCATACAGGATAAACCCAAAGAGAAACACGCCAAGACACATAATAATCAAACTGTCAAAAATTAAATACAAAGAAAACATATTAAAAGCAGCAAGGGAAAAACAACAAATAACACACAAGGGAATCCCCATAAAGTTAACAGCTTATCTTTCAGCAGAAACTCTACAAGCCAGAAGGGAGTGGCAGGACATATTTAAAGTGATGAAGGAAAAAAACCTACAACCAAGATTACTCTACCCAGCAAGGATCTCATTCAGATTTGATGGAGAAATTAAAACCTTTACAGACAAGCAAAAACTGAGAGAGTTCAGCACCACCAAACCAGCTCTACAACAAATCCTAAAGGAACTTCTCTAGGCAAGAAACACAAGAGAAGGAAAAGGCCTACAAGAACAACCCGAAACAATTAAGTAAATGGTAATAGGAACATACATATCAATAATTACCTTAAATGTAAGTGGATTAAATGCTCCCACCAAAAGACACAGACTGGCTGAATGGATACAAAAACAACACCCATATATATGCTGTCTACAAGAGACCCACTTCAGACCTAGGGACACATACAGACTGAAAGTAAGGGGATGGAAAAAGATATTCCATGCAAATGGAAATCAGAAGAAAGCTGGAGTAGCAATTCTCATATCAGACAAAATAGACTTTAAAATAAAGACTATTACAAGAGACAAAGAAGGACACTACATAATGATCAAGGGATCGATCCATGAAGAAGATATAACAATTGTAAATATTTATGCACCCAACATAGGAGCACCTCAATACATAAGGCAAATACTAACAGCCTTAAAAGGGGAAATCGACAGTAACACAATTATAATGGGGGACTTTAACACCCCACTTTCACCAATGGACAGATCATCCAAAATGAAAATAAATAAGGAAACACAAGCTTTAAATGATACATTACACAAGATGGACTTAATTGATATTTATAGGACATTCCATCCAAAAACAACAGAATACACATTTTTCTCAAGTGCTCATGGAACATTCTCCAGGATTGATCATATATTGGGTCACAAATCTAGCCTTGGCAAATTTAAGAAAATTGAAATCGTATCAAGTATCTTTTCCGACCACAACGCTATGAGACTAGATATCAATTATAGGAAAAGATCTGTAAAAAATACAAACACATGGAGGCTAAACAATACACTACTTAATAACGAAGTGATCACTGAAGAAATCAAAGAGGAAATCAAAAAATACTTAGAAACAAATGACAATGGAGACACAACGACCCAAAACCTATGGGATACAGCAAAAGCAGTTCTAAGAGGCAAGTTTATAGCAATACAATCATACCTTAAGAAACAGGAAACATCTCGAATAAACAACCTAACTTTGCACTTAAAGCAATTAGAGAAAGAAGAACAAAAAACCCCCAAATTTAGCAGAAGGAAAGAAATCATAAAGATCAGATCAGAAATAAATGAAAAAGAAGTGAAGGAAACAATAGCAAAGATCAATAAAACTAAAAGCTGGTTCTTTGACAAGATAAATAAAATTGATAAACCATTAGCCAGACTCATCAAGAATAAAATGGAGAAGATTCAAATCAATAGAATTAGAAATGAAAAAGGAGATATAACAACTGACACTGCAGAAATACAAAAGATTATTAGAGATTACTACAAGCAACTGTATGCCAATAAAATGGACAACCTGGAAGAAATGGACAAATTCTTAGAAATGCACAACCTGCCGAGACTGAACCAGGAACAAATAGAAAATATGAACAGACCAATCACAAGCACTGAAATTGAAACTGTGATTAAAAATCTTCCAGCAAACAAAAGCCCAGGACCAGATGGCTTCACAGGCGAATTCTATCAAACATTTAGAGAAGAGCTAACACCTATCCTTCTCAAACTCTTCCAACAGATAGCAGAGGGAGGAACACTCCCAAACTCATTCTATGAGGCCAACATTACCCTGATACCAAAACCAGACAAAGACGTCACAAAGAAAGAAAACTACAGGCCAATATCACTGATGAACATAGATGCAAAAATCCTCAACAAAATATTAGCAAACAGAATCCAACAGCACATTAAAAGGATCATACACCATGATCAAGTGGGGTTTATCCCAGGAATGCAAGGATTCTTCAATATACGCAAATCAATCAATGTGATACACCATATCAACAAACTGAAGGAGAAAAACCATATGATCATCTCAATAGATGCAGAGAAAGCTTTTGACAAAATTCAACACTCATTTATGATAAAAACCTTGCAGAAAGTAGGCATACAGGGAACTTTCCTCAACATAATAAAGGCCATATATGACAAACCCACAGCTAGCATCATTCTCAATGGTGAAAAACTGCAACCATTTCCACTAAGATCAGGAACAAGACAAGGTTGCCCACTCTCACCACTCTTATTCAACATAGTTTTGGAAGTTCTAGCCACAGCAATCAGAGAAGAAAAAGAAATAAAAGGAATCCAAATAGGAAAAGAAGAAGTAAAGCTGTCACTGTTTGCAGATGACATGATACTATACATAGAGAATCCTAAGGATGCTACCAGAAAACTACTAGAGCTAATCAATGAATTTGGTAAAGTTGCAGGATACAAAATTAAAGCACAGAAATCTCTGGCATTCTTATACACTAATGATGAAAAATCTGAGAGTAAAATTAAGAAAACACTCCCATTTACCATTGCAACAAAAAGAATAAAATATCTAGGAATAAACCTACCTAAGGAGACAAAAGACTTGTATGCAGAAAACTATAAGACACTGATGAAAGAAATTAAAGAGGATACAACTAGGTGGAGAAATATACCATGTTCTTGGATTGGAAGAATCAACATAGTGAAAATGACTATACTACCCAAAGCAATCTATCGATTCAATGCAATCCCTATCAAATTACCACTGGCATTTTTTACAGAACTAGAACAAAAAATTTCACAATTTGTATGGAAACACAAAAGACCCCGAATAGCCAAAGCAATCTTGAGAACGAGAAATGGAGCTGGAGGAATTAGGCTCCCTGACTTCAGACTCTACTACAAGGCTACAGTAATCAAGACAATATGGTACTGGCACAAAAACAGAAATATAGATCAATGGAACAGGATAGAGAGCCCAGAGATAAACCCACACACATATGGTCACCTTATCTTTGATAAAGGAGGGAAGGATATACAGTGGAGAAAAGACAGCCTCTTCAATAAGTGGTTCTGGGAAAACTGGACAGGTACATGTAAAAGTATGAAATTAGAACACTCCCTAACACCACACACAAAAATAAACTCAAAATGGGTTAAAGACCTAAATGTAAGGCCAGACACTATCAAACTCTTAGAGGAAAACATAGGCAGAACACTATACGACATAAATCACAGCAAGATCCTTTTTGACCCATCTCCTAGAGAAATGGAAATAAAAACACAAATAAACAAATGGGACCTAATGAAACTTAAAAGCTTTTGCACAGCAAAGGATACCATAAACAAGACCAAAAGACAACCCTCAGAAATGGGAGAAAATATTTGCAAATGAAGCAACTGACAAAGGATTAATTTCCAAAATTTATAAGCAACTCATGCAGCTCAATAACAAAAAAACAAACAACCCAATCCAAAAATGGGCAGAAGAACTAAATAGACATTTCTCCAAAGAAGATATACAGATTGCTAACAAACACATGAAAGAATGCTCAACCTCATTAATCATTAGAGAAATGCAAATCAAAACTACAATGAGATATCATCTCACACCGGTCAGATTGGCCATCATCAAAAACTCTAGAAACAATAAATGCTGGAGAGGGTGTGGAGAAAAGGGAAACCTCTTGCACTGCTGGTGGGAATGTAAATTGATACAGCCGCTATGGAGAACAGTATGGAGGTTCCTTAAAAAACTACAAATAGAACTACCATACGACCCAGCAATCCCACTACTGGGAATATACCCTGAGAAAACCATAATTCAGAAAGACTCATGTACCAAAATGTTCATCGCAGCTCTATTTACAATAGCCAGGACATGGAAGCAACCTAAGTGTCCATCAACAGATGAATGGATAAAGAAGATGTGGCATATATATACAATGGAATATTACTCAGCCATAAAAAGAAATGAAACTGAGTTATTTATAATGAGGTGGATGGACCTGGAGTCTGTCATACAGAGTGAAGTAAGTCAGAAGGAGAAAAACAAATACCGTATGCTAACACATATATATGGACTCTAAGGGAAAAAAATGTCATGAAGAGATTAGTGGTAGGACGGGAATAAAACACAGACTTACTCGAGCATGGACTTGAGGATATGGGGAGGGGGAGGGGTGGGCTGTGAAGAAGTGGGGGAGTGGCAGGGACATATATACACTATCAAATGTAAATTAGATAGCTGGTGGGAAGCTGCTGCATAGCACAGGGAGATCACCTCTGTGCTTTGTGACCGCCTGGGGGGGTGGGATAGGGAGGGTGGGAGAGAGGGTGATGCAAGAGGGAGGAGATGTGGGAGCATGTGTGTATGTATAACTGATTTAGTTTGTTGTAGAGGGAAAACTAACACACTATTGTAAAACAATTATACTCCAATAAAGATGTTAAAAAAAAAAAATAAAGAAGTTAATTCCATCTTAAAAGTCAATGAGGTTTAGGGATTAAGAGAGAGGAAAAAATAATGTGTTTTTCTTTGTCACACATAAATCTTTTTGTTAAAATAAAAATAAACCAAAGTAGTGTAATAAAAAAAAAAAAAAAGAAGAACATTTTATAAGATGCAGAGACTGTGTGTAAAGAAACTGCTAGAGAACATACACAAACATATAAATTATGGATTCAAGGTTATAAAATACTAGAGCCTTTAGTGGAAAAAATGAGTCCTCTAATAAATTTATGTTGAAATCATTCTTGATGAACAATGTGAAGAAGTAATAACTGGGAAATAAAATTCCACGTGACCAAATAAGTAGTAAGGGAAATGAGATGAAAAGAAAAGTAAGTGTATAGAAAACCCTGTGAAGTTTCATGAGTGCTTTCAATTGTCTGACCCTGTGGAATTGCTGCAGATGCTCACACATCTTCAAATCCAGATCAAATGTGTGATTTCCTAGAAGAGTAAAAATTACCAAAACTGCCTAGGGAAGAGAAAGAAAATATGAAAAAATACAATACACCTGGAGGAAAATGGAGATACAGATAAAAATCCATCCCTCATATCGGCATTAAGCTGAATCAGTTTTATTGTTTTTTTCTAACAAAAAGATTACTCATTTGTTATACAAACCACTTTAGAGAATAATGAGTAAAAAGATGGAAGGCATTCCAGCATAATCTGTGAACTTTCTACTATGATGCCAAAAGAAGCCTATATATATATATATATATATATATATATATATATATATATATATACTGCTATTAGTTATAAACACAAATATAAAAACTTAAATAAAATACTGAAAATCATACCAATGAGTTCCTAAGAATTTCAAGGCTTATTTAACATAAAATGACTTAACAAATTAATTCATTGCATTTAGACATTAAAAGAAAAAAAATCATTATCTTAATAGATGCAAATATCTATTCCTAACTAAATAACCATACTAATATAGGAATAAATGGGAACATCCTTATTTAACAAATATTCACCAAAAACTACAGCAAATATCAACCTTAACATTGGTATATTAGAGACATAACAAAAAGGAAAGGTATGAGACCATTATAATTTTTTTTAATTTAATTTTTATTTTATATTGGGGTATAGCTGATTTACAATATTGTGTTAGTTTCAGGTGTATGGCAAAGTGGTTCAGTTATACATATATATATATATATATATATATATATATATATATATATATCCATTCTTTTACAGATTATTTTCCCATATAGGTTATTACAGAATATTGAATAGAGGTCCCTGTGCTATACAGTAGGTCCTTGTTGACTACCTATTTTATATATAATAGTGTGTATATGTTAATCCCAAACTCCTAATTTGTTATGATTGTGATTAAAAAGAAGAAAAATATAAGAATATATATTAAGTACTACTACTATTTAACATTTCCACTCTGTGTTTAGTGTGTAAATAAAATGAAAGAGAATAAGACAAGATATATAAATATTGAAGACAAGGATCTCACTATTTTAGATGCTATTAACTCCTTTCAAAATCTAAGAAATGAACTGAATACCTTTTAAGATAAAGGAGAGACTTTATATGATTGTGAAAGGATAAACTATTTACATGTGACTTTGTGCAAATGGGATACATTTGAAAAATAACAAAATTTAGACTTCTACTTCATACCAATAAAAAAATTATAAAGTTAAAAATAAGGGGCAAACTTAAAACACAAACTTGGAAAATATTTAAGATTAAATAAAAACATACCAAAACCAACTTTAAAGATAGGAAAAAAAGACAGCAGAAGAAAATGGTTAGAGGATATGACTGGGTAATTCAAAGAGAAGAATTTAAAACAGCCAACAAATATGCAACAGAATGGTAAATATAGCTTTTCTGTCTCAAATTTTTCAGAGAAACTCATTAAATTAAGACCAAACAATATGTGTTAAGTATTCTTCATTCTAAAGAGAACTGCTATAAAGAGATCTGTAAAGGTGCCAGCCAAAAATGTGTTCTGCCACAGTAGCCAAGCACATGTCTCCAGTCTATATGAGACATGAGTCTAAAGAGGCCTTAGGGGAAATGTATCTGGACAGTGTGTCTTATTTTTACCTCAGATAGGTTGGGGGGCTTCCAGAGTTCAACAGAAATAGATCATGGGGGAGAGAATCAGACTGGGATTATCCTAAAGGTAAACCTATATGCTTTCAGTTAGGCTAGATTAGTAGTAGGCCATTAAACTCATCAAGAATAACTAGAACAGAACGGGAGAAGACACTTGCAAAGGATGTAATGGACAAGGGCTTAATTTCCAAAATACAGAAACAGCTCATACAACTGAACAATAAAAAAACAAACAACTCATCTGAAAAATGGGCATAAGATCTAAATAGACATCTCTCCAAAGAAGACATACAGATGGACAATAGGAACATGAAAAGATGCCTAACATCACTAATTATTAGAGAAATGCAAATCAAAACTAGAATGAGATACCACCTCACACTGGTCAGAATGGCCATCATTAAAAAGCAACAAATAAAAAATGCTGGAGAAGGTGTGGAGAAAAGGGAACCCTCCTACACCGTTGGTGGGGATGTAAGTTGGTGAAACCACTATGGAAAACATTATGGAGGTTCCTCAGAAAACTAAAAATAGAATTACCATGTGATCCAGCAATCCCACTCCTGGGCATATTGCTGAACACAACTATAATTCAAAAAGATACATGCACCCTTATGTTTATAGTAGTACTATTCACAATAGCCAAGACATGGAAACAACCTAAAATGTCCATGGACAGATGAATGGATAAAGAAAATGTGGTATATATATACATACATACACATACACATATATACACATACATATATACATACATACATACATACATACATACACACAATGGAATACTACTCAGCCATAAAAAAGAACAAAATAATGCCATTTGCAGCAACATGGATACAACTAGAGATTATCATACTAAATGAAGTAAGTCAGAAAGAGAAAGACAAATACCATATTATATCACTTATATGTGCAATCTAAAATATGGCACAAATAGAGCTAGCTACAAAACAGAAACAGACTCACAGATAGACAACAGATTTGTGGTTATCAAAGGGTAGGGGGTTGGGGAAGGATGGATTGGGAGTTTGGGGTTAGTAGATGCAAACTATTACACATAGAATGGATAAACAACAAGGTCCTATTGTACAGCACAGGGAACTATATTCAATATCCTGGGATAAACCATAATGGAAAAGAATATTAAAAAGAATGTATATATGTGTATAACTGAATCACTTTGCTGTACATCAGAAATTAACACATTGTAAATCAACTATACTTCAATAAAAAGTAAATTTAAAAATAACTAGAAAAGCTGAACAAAATACAAAAATCACCTGATCAAATGCATCAGAGAAATATAAAGTCAGCATAAATGTCAGGTGCTGAGATTGCAAATAGAAAAGAAACTCATTGAAGTCGATCATACATTCCAGGCTACTTTTCACCTCTATCAGCAATGAAGGAAGAAAGACTAAGAGGTGAAAAGAGAGAGAGAGTGAGAGACGGAGAAAAGCAGATGTTTTAGGGTAGGAAAATCTTTGCAGAGCTTTTAGAAGTACTATGGAGCAGGAAAAACAAAAAATGGAGTTCAGAGATACCAACAAATCAAGACTTGTAAGTGCATGATCCAGAAGTGAAGCCAAGTGCAGACAAGGAATCCCAACAGTCTGATCCTTTCTCCTCAACACATCACTGATTCTTAGGCAGCTCAGGTTGAGAGGCAGAGAAGCTGAAGAAGCAGCTAAGAGGATGAGAAGTTAAGCAGATTTATGGGCAATCTCACCTGGTGAAGAGACAAAAATTGAATGAAGATCCAAGATGGAAAGACCCTTGTGAAAATCTCAGGTTTTCAATTGGGCTCACTTAAGGATGACCCTCTAAGAATAAAATCAATCTAGAAATAGAAAAGTTTTTACAGAGCTTTAAAACTAACTCCAAATATACTTTATCACTGCTTGTATTAATGAAATGTGATCCTGATCTAACTACCTATTAAGAAATAAAGAAAATATTCTCTAATGGAATAAAGCAATTTAGATCCTTTATAGTTATTAATTTATAACACCTGACATTCAATCCAGAAAATAGCAAGTACGTCAAAAGATGGAATGAGACAAAACCAGAAAACAGAAAGAGCTCTTCAGGTGATTCAGATGTTTCAGTTATCAGATATGGACCTCAAGAATGATTAATATGTTTAAGAAAAGAGATGGTAATATAAAGACTTTCTCCAAAGCAATGAGAACTATAAGAAAATATTGGTTACATTAGAAGTGAAAAATATTTGACTGAAATTTAAAATGCAGTTGACGGGATTAATTAACATCTGTAAAGAGGATTAATGCTCTAGAGGACAGGCCAATGGAAAATATCCAGATTGAAGTACAAAGAAGAAATAATATGGAATATAGAAAGAGGTTAAAAATCTTAAAGTCTGTAAGACAAGATGAAAAGATCTTACATAGATATCATTGGCATCTCATTAAAATTCTAGAGAATGGTAAGAATATTGGAAAATACAATAGCTAAGAATTTGTAGAACTGATAAAAGATATCAAGCCACAGATTCAAAAAGCATCATGCACTCCAAAGAGGATACAAAGAAAACTATACTAAACATATCATATTAAAACTACACAAAACCAAGGAAAAATAAAAGAAAATACACTTACCTTGAAAGACACAACTTTACAACTAAAAGCTGACTTCTTAAAAAAACATGAGGGAAGCCAAAAACAATAAAATGACTTTGCTAAAGCCTGAATGGGAGCCAAATAAAAACATTTCCAGATAATAAAACATAAATAAATTTTCTTGCCAGCCAATGCAACTAAAAAAAAAAAAAAGAAGAAGAAGAAGAAAGAACCAAAAGGATTCCCAGGGCTTCCCTGGTGGCACAGTGGTTGAGTCTGCCTGCCGATGCAGGGGACACAGGTTTGTGCCCCGGTCCGGGAAGATCCCACATGCCGTGGAGCGGCTGGGCCCGTGAGCCATGGCTGCTGAGCCTTTGCATGCGGAGCACTGGGAGAGACCACAACAATGAGAGGCCCGTGTACTGAAAAAAAAAAAAAAAGGATTCCTTCAGGCAGAAGGAAGATGATGCTTGGCCGAGCATAGGAATTTAGGAAAGAATGATGTAACTGCTTAAGAAAAATGGTGAATATGTGGGTAACTACAAGTGAATATTAATTCCATTAAATAATAATATACTAAGAGATGTGAAATAGAATTAAAATCTATGAAACC
Organism: Kogia breviceps; assembly: GCF_026419965.1. NCBI lineage: Eukaryota > Metazoa > Chordata > Mammalia > Artiodactyla > Physeteridae > Kogia > Kogia breviceps. Next base: position 110,931,803 of record NC_081311.1, on the reverse strand, counting down.
AAAACCACAAGGCAGGAGGGCTTGAATGGAATTAAAGTGCTTTAAGATAGTTGTGTTATTCAGAATGCCTAAGAGGTAGTAATTTATAAAACATTTGAGGAAGTCAAGTTTATGCCTGCTGTAATCTCAAAGGTAAGTACTAAAACAATAGTAGCCAAAGAATATAAAACTAACAACATAATAGAAGAGTAAATGGAATAACAAATTAACTGAGTAACCCAAAAAAACAGAAAAGAGAAGGAAAGACATAAGAGAGGTGGGAAATTTTAAGCAAACAGTAGGATGATAGATTTAAGCTCAGTAGATAGACAATTACATTACAAAGTAACATTCTGAATACTATAATTGAAAGACAAAAATGGCAAGACTATTAAAAATATGACTATATGCTACTTTATAAAGATACATGTTGAATATAGGGGTACAGAAGGTTGAAAGTTAAAGTCTAGAGAAAGATGTGTAATGCAAATAGTAACCAAAAGAGAGCTGGTGACCCTACACTAAATGAAATAAAGTAGACACTAAGATCACAAGTGTTTTTAGAGATAAACAGGCAAGCTATTTATAAGTCATGGCAGTGATTACTTTGAGGACCGATGGTTGCTGGGTGGGAAAGGGCACAAAGCAGTCTTCTTGCTCAGCTGAAAAGGTTCTATTTTGTGATCTGAGGGGTGAATATGTGGATATATTCACTTCGGGGAAAATCCTGACATACATTACGTATGTACTTTCCTATATGTCTGATAAGCTTTAATAAAATTTTATTTAAAGGAGGCATCCTACTATTTGAAAACTATTTGAAGCTACAAAAGGGCTCCAGCAGAAATGTGGACCACTGGAAACCCAAAACCTGGAAAAAAATGTGTCACTGGGGTTCTAGAAGCTGGAGCAGGGTTCCCTCATAGGGGAATATCAAGGATATGAGAAAAGCCTCTCACAGAGGAAAAACAACTTTATACCTGCTACCAAGAGGGCACACGCCAGAAATTATAACTCTACCAGGACCACAGGACTGTGTTCTTTTTCCTAACACTTTCTCTCACTAAGCCCAATCCTCGAAGGGTTAGAAAAGTAGGTGGAGAGTAGGGAAGAGAGAATGAAAAGATGAGTTCACAAAATATGTCTCTCTTTACCAATGAAGTTTACCAGTTGGGAGAGAGGAGTAGTTTCAAAATGAACCACAAGAATTAGTTTTGATCTTACACTGTGCATAGAAGTTCTCACACTACTGAGATGAGAATGTTCTGATGACTGAAATGACTGAGAAAAGCTATGACACCTACCCCTGATTTGATCCAGGGCAGAAAAGAATGATTCCAAGCAGTAGTTTTGAAGGGTTGGCAGGGAAAAAAAGAATGTAACTGGTTTCTGCATTGCATCATCTATACTACAGTTCACTCGATAAACTTTTTATGTTTGAAAAGATGAGGTTGCATAAGAAGGAATCGGGAAAATGTAAATTAATGCACTGACATCATTTTTCACACTTCATATTGGCAAAATTTAAAAGACTGATACAACCCGTTTTTGTAAGGATGAAGGGAAATGAGAACTCTACCACAGTGTTGATAGGAATGTCAACTGATGAAATATTTTGGGAAGGCAATTTTGTATTTTTCATACATTTTAAATGCAAACCATTCGATTCCATACTTTCAGTTCTGTGAATTTACCTTATAAAATTCTCATATGTGTGAAAAAGATATTTACATAGAGATATTTTAAAACTATATCCTGGAATCCATCTAAATTTTCATCAGTAATTAATTAAATTAGAGTACATATATTTATGAAATATTATGAAGCCATTAAACAAAATAAGGTATGCACAGATAGAAACAGAGGTGGAGTCAGACAGAGATGGAGGGAGAGATACAGACATAGACATAGATATAGAAACAGAGATATGCAAAAGTCTTCAAAGCAAGTTTGTTTTGTACAAGAACCAAGACATCCTACAAGCATGCTTGGAATGTGGGAGGCATCTATAAGTATTTGTTGAATGAATAATAATGTCCTATTTATTTTAAAAATGGAGGAAAAACAGAAGTGCATTTAAATATTTCACTTTAAACAGTTCTATACATTTTCACATAAATTTTTGAAATAGAAAGTTTACTCAGGTAGCACTCAAAGTACAATAAGAAAAGTTTCTCAAATTAAAAGTATATACTTCCTGTATACTAGTTTTGACATTCTCTAGCTTACTGACTTTGGACAAATCTACTAACCTACTAATTTACTAACCTCTTTGGACATCTCTAAAACAAATTAATAAAATACAACTTATGGGATTTTGTTAGAATAAACAACACGTACATAATTAGCCAACTGCTAGATGCATAGGACATAGTCATTAAATTTTAGTGGGACATTATTTATCACTCTCCTCATCTCTAATGTAATCCAGTGTCCTAGGGCTGACCTTTTCTTAATCGAAGTTTCTCAAATGTGGAACTTCACCCAGGTCTGATATAACCAGCTATGCCATCACTTTAAAATATTCTCCTATTATTCTAGCCTCCAGAACTGTGAAAAATATGTCTATTGTTTAAGTAAAAAAAAAAAAAAAAAGACATTAAGACATATTGGTAAATACTCAAAAATAATTTATATTTTCTGCTTTAATTTTTATTAGTTTCTCCACCATTTGAACAATCCATCAGTCCTCACTGGTCATCACCAAAGTGCCTGGCCCTGAGTGAGAAGTTGAAGGAGAGATAAAAGAATTAGGAAGATAAAAAGAATGCCCTCCCCATTACTAGAGACATTGAATCAAGCACTGGATGACCATTACTCAGGGATTTTATTTCTTTCACATTTTCATGTGCCTATTTACTTTGCTCATCCTAGGAAATGAATTCATCTTCTCCTAGTTCACACTATCCTTCACAGACAGTGATAATTTCAGTGAATGAGAAGAACAGGCCAAAGTGTTAAAAGCTGAAATGTCTAGTGCTTCTCACACATTAATGTCCATAAAAGTTACCTGGGTATCTTGTTTAAATGCAGATTCTGACTCAGTAGCTCTAGGCTGGACCTGAGACTATTTGTTTCTAACAAGCTCCCAGATGATGCCTGACGCTAATGCATTGAGTAGAAAGGGACTACATTGGAAGGTCTCTGAGTGCAGTGTCTCTGGCTGTCTTTCACACCTCATTCTAGCCCAGTGTCTGGCCCACTGCTTAGCATGTTGTAAATGCTCAATAGATATCTTTGATATGAATAATTAGTTGTTGAACAGACATAACTAAAGAAGAAAAGAATATAGGGAAGAAGTACATTCAACTGAACTCAATTTTTATCTTATATAGTGTTGGTCAAATCATTTTTAAACCCAACTTTGCATCCTGGCCATCAAACCGATCCATATTTGAATATTCCTCTCCTTCCCCTCACATTAGGCCATTTTCCCCACTGCATACACATAAATGCATGCTCATCTTTTAAATCACGCCATAATCTGTTCCTCTACCTTCATAAACCTAGGGCCACCAGCCCCTTCAGCTCAAGTCCCACTTCTTCCAGAAAGTTCTGCCCAGCTTCTTCAGCCATAACCAATACACCTTCCCAGGAGGAAGGGTCCTCACAGTTCTTTCTGGACAATGAAAGTAGAGAAAAATGACACAGGAGCAGCTCCATAGCAGAGACAATTAGTCAGATTGATGGCAAAGTTGTGAAATGTCCTTTTGTCAGAGTAGAATTCACTGAGAGAGCTGTTTTGTATTTGCACAGTCCCTGCTAAGTAAATAAAGAAAATGAATCATAAATAAATAAATAAAATAAAATACCTCCTATTCATTAGCGCTATTATTAAAAGCCTGTTTAATAGAGAAATAAAAAGATCTAGATCCCATATATACCTCAAGCCATACAACAAAATATATTACAGGGAGATCAAAGGTTAAATGTAAATATCTTAATAATAAAAATAGAGAAAAGTATAGACAATATCAATATGAACTCTAGACGTATAAACATTTTTTTAAAGTTAACTAAAGCAGATCAATAGAAGACAATTAATAGACTTGACTACACAGAAATTGAAAACTATTTACATTAATGCCAAAAACAAAATTCAAAGCAAACATTACACCTAAAATTTTTTAACAAAGATGACAAACACAGGTATAATATACTAACTTTTTAAATGGTCCTGTATATCTATTATAAAACATAAAGAACCTTTTAAGGATCCTTGGACAAAAGACAATATAATCTACTCCTCCCCAAAATTCAGTCTGATACTTAGGCTTTAGAAAAACATTCAATACTTTTTAATATGAAAAACATTTTACACACCACATTTTCCCAATGAAATCAGCCAATATATTAAAATGAAAATATCCAATGTGCCCTCATTCATTGTCAGTATTTTGTTACAATCCTGATTAAAAACTTGGCAAATTTTGTGTCAGGATCATTACAAACAGCTCTAATATGTGACTATATCATTTCGCCTTTAGGAATTTATCCTAAAGAATTAATCTTAAGGTCATCAAAATATTCACAAAAAATATCTTATGAGGTACTATTTATTATAGTAAAAGCAGTGGATAGAGCATAAATTTCAACCACTAGTGGAATGGAAAAAGAATATTACAAAACCATTACTAAAGATGTGGGGAAATATGACATAACATTGAGGAAAAAAAAGACTGCAATAATGCATACTATAACTCAAATACCTATTACAAATGCAGATTGATATGGAGAGGCTGTATTCCAGAGTGAGAAAGCATGAAAACGGGAAGCAGATATATGGCCTTGAATCCCAGTACCAAATTCTGGTACTTTGAGTAAGTTACTGAATATTTCTGAATATCAATTTCATCATCGGCTTAAAAAGTACATATATATGTAATTTGTCATTTTTGGAGCATTTGGGAACTAAAATATGTAAAAGAATCCAGTCTAATTTCTGGCATGGAAAAAGATGAATAAATATTAAGAATTTTACTTTCTTTATAAATTTTTATATTTTCCAACTTCCCTACAGGTTACTTTATAATTTTGGGGGGGGGGAATTAGAAAATTTTCTGAATGCTAATTCTCCTATTTCCACCTGCTCTGCTATTGCATCTAACCTAAAACAAACAAAACTCCTATACCCTGGCTTTACTAATATTAGTTAACAGCTCAGTAAGAAAAAATATATATATATAAGCCAATTTATATGATTGCTTGTATGTTGCATAAATCTATTAACTCCCTGGAAATACATAATTTAAAAGACTTTGCTTGTAAGTTTCTGCCCTGCAGGCCAGGAAGAAAGAACGTGATTATTCTATTTTACATCCCAGCTCATAGCACAGAGCCAGCACGTAGATAATCATAAAAATCTATGAAATTAAATAGATCTGCAGTTATGAAATGCCAGACATTTATAGCAGATAATGGGAAACAGTTCACGGGCAAGCGTCTTTCTGCTATGCTATATCTTCAACCAAACAGGAGGCCACTTAGTCAACTGTATCAGTCAGGATCCAATCAGGAGACAGAAACCACACGGTAATTTAATCAGGGAAAGTTTAATATAAATGTTAATAACTGTAAAGGGAGAATGACACACCAAAGTGTTCTTCTAGTAATAAATGAGGAAAACCCTAAAAACGCAGGAAGAGCATATATAAGGAGAATATGCAAGGAAGGGGGACACACACACACACACACACCACCACGAACACCTTCAGGGCTTGAGATACAGATGGTAATATTTACTAAGTTGCCACATGCTCAGAACATGAAATGCCAGGGGAAGTCCTCCATGGGGAAAGATTGCACCTGGGAACTTGGGGCAAAGGTGTCCAAAGGCATGAGGAGGAAAACTGCTTGCTACTGGGTGCTGATCATCACAATGTCCAGCAGGACCCAGGGGAGAAACTACCTCACTGCAGGAGCCTGATGCTCTTGAATCTACCCACACACAATCCAAGAGCCTGGAGATAGAAAACCAGTGCACTGTGTAGGAGCCTGTCAAGAGAAGCACATCAGGGCCTCTTTCTTCCCCAGTGCCCTCTATTGACTGGCCTTCTCATGGCAGCTGCAAAAGAAAAATACTTACAGGGCCCGTCTCTGTTCTCACACAGTAAATAATGAGGGTGACTTGGGAACTGGCAGACAATAAATTGATTAACTGGCATAGTTCACAATTTAACTCCTCAGCTTCCACATTCACCTTTCTACACATATTTTTACTTCTTAACAATAACAAAACAGCTTTATATTTTCACCTAACAAAATAAAGTTAATTCTTTTTAAAAGTAAAGAAGTTCTTACTTGCTCCCCCAAATGAGGAGAAACACAGTCCCAACAGTCATTTTATCAGTTACTGGCTTTAATAAATACTCCTCAAATACTACCATAGTTCCAGGGAATATTCTGTTAACTAAAGACTAAATTTTAAAGTTAACTTCCAACAACTTCTATATGAAATAAAAATAAGAAGGAGGTGAGAGAAGAAAATTGAAAGTATATACCAATAAATGAATATGTATAATAAGCAAAAATTTGTATACATAGCTACTATATTCCTCATCTCTGTAACTGATCACAAGGATATAATTGATAAATTCTTTCCATTCTTCCACTACCCATTTGATATTTCCCCTGCCTTCAGCTAGAACTTCTCCTGGTTAGTGTTCTTTGTCTCCTGCAGTAAAGTAACTCTTTCTGGAAAGACCTGAGTTCTCAATTAAGCTGCCACATTTAATGTTTTTCACTACCATAGTTTTGCATTAACCTTTATCACTGAGCATGGAAGTACTAGGAAACACCATAGCAGATCCTCTGGTTTTCAGATTTAGTCCTGTATATCACCACTGTGTAGCAGCAACCCAATTCCCCTTTGGCCATTTGGATAAAGCATTCCAACAAGTACAATAACACCTCTTTCTGTCTATTGATTCAGTGCCATAAAGATCCCAAATGGGCCAGGTAGCAGTCACATCTTCCAATTCAATGGAACCATCTGGTGTGCCATAGTTGAAGCATGCCTGGTTTAGAGTCTAAGATTTCCAAAACAGCACACTTCAAGGTGGTTGGGACTGGAAGCAAATATTCTGCAAGAGGTTTACTGGGTATAATAGTGAGAAAATCCACTTTCATGGCCATCCCTTGACTCCCAGGTCCATGTCTTTTCACTCTGGCAGGGATAGCATCATATAATGGTCTCTGCTTCCAAGTATATACTCATCCTGTATAACAGAACCTCATCTTCTCATGGTGTTCTCTTCCAACTGGCACTGAAACTGAGTCTTCAGCAAGCCATTCCATATATCTATTAATGCTGTAACTTCTGGCTGATAAATTATGGGGAAAGACCAACTTACTACATGGTGGTGAAAAAGATTATCCACAAAGTGGATCATTCTGTCCACCTGATTATTAAGAACCTCCTCTGGAGTAGATGAACTTTGATCAGCATTCACATGGGTCACAAATACCTTCACAATCTGTGCCCATTCTGAGAGGTCCATCCACCTCTTACCCAGACTTACCTATTGCCGACTATCAGATCATGTTTCTTTCAAGTCCCTGACCATCCAGACAGATCATTAGCAATTATGCATAAGTTAATGAAAACCTTTACCTCTAGGTATCCTTCATTCTAGGCATAGTGGACAACCATATGTATTGCTTGAAGTTTTTTCAGCTGGGAGGAATTCTTCACTACTGTCATTCGGAGAACACCCCTGAGAGGAGCTGTAGTACAGGCATACATCATTTTATTGCACTTTGCTTTACTGCATTTTTTATAAATTGAACATTTGTAGCAATACTGAATTGAGCAAGTCTATCAGTGCCATTTTCCCGGTAGCATGTGCTTGCTTTGTGTCTCTGTGTCACATCTTGATAGTTCTTGCAATATTTCAAACTTGTATTATTATTGTTATATTTGTTATGGTGATCTGTGATCAGTGATCTTTGATGTTACTATTGCAAAAAGATTATGACTCACTGAAGGCTCATATGGTTAGAATTTTTTAGCAATAAAGTACTTTTTAGCTAAGGTATGTACTTTTTTTAGACATAATGCTATTACACACTTAATAGACTACAATGAGGAATAAACATAACTTTTATATGCCTTGAGAAACCCAAAAACTTGTGTGGCTAGCTTTATTGTGATTTTCACTTTGTTGTGGTGGTCTGGAACTGAACTTACAGTATCTCCAAGGTACGCCTGCACTATAGCTGCCCACTTTTGAGTGGTACCAGCATATGCAAATCACTCATACTTTCAAGACCTATCTGAGTTCAAACTCTTGTAGAACATTTTCATTTTATGATGTATTAATGATAAGCATGCCCAAATTTATGGCCAAATGTGTCAGACAACACCCAGCTTATGATGGAAAGCTCAGGCCACATGGATGGATGTCCCATGGTTAAGAATTCAATTGCTATCAAGGCCCAGTAGTAATTCACTGGCTCTTTCTCAAAACAGCTATAAGAGACAGCATAGATTTTTCTCCAAAATCCTAGAACTCTGAGCTATGATTCTTCTATTAGTGCTTGTCAGAGATTCCATACAGCATCTCCACTTGCCATAAACATTTCAAACACCATCAGATCTGCTGGACCTTAAGGCCCAAGTGCTAGCGTGGCCTTTACGACAGCTTGAAGTTGCTGTAGATAAACTCTGGCTTTTCAGACTGTGACTTGAGCTTAACGTTAAAGGAGTTGACCTTATTATTTTGTTTCTGTACATTCTCAAAGATACTCAAAAAACTCCATCTTACACCACAGTTCTTACAGATATTATTACTGCAATAATAGTTATAATTGGCACATTGGCCAAAAAAAAAAAAAAAGCATTTTAGTATCTTTATTTTCTCCTGATAGGTAAAATCTTTACTGTCAAAACTCAAAGCTTTTATTCAAAGTCAGTCCTTGATTTAACCCAATTTTATGTTTTTGATAAGGTCTAAATCAATTTAAGATAATCAGGATGATGCTGGTGATTTCATGTACACTGAATATCAATTAGGCCCATTAGCTGTAATTTTATAACAGTCCATATCCCACTTTTGAATCACAGGTTTCATAGAACAAGGATCCCAATAGTTATTGTACTATTTATACTTCAAAAGCACAGAGACTTGGAAGCCATTGTGTGTCCAGAACTGGGAAAGTATTTTTTCTCAAATTCTGAATACAAAAGAAAATTATTTAATACAATGCCCTGGATGTCCTTGCCTCCTGTTCTTAGGAAGTATTGCATCACTCAGTGAATGTTTAAATATTGCTCTCTACTCCCAGCCATCTAATAAGACAGGTTAATTGGCTTTACTCTGGACTAACATATTCAACAAGGACAAAATTTCTTTTCCTTCTTTTGCACTAAATGAAAACAAAAATACTTCCTTTTGACAGAGAGAAACTGGGGCACAAGAGGAAGGTGAGGAATTGTTGCCCATTTGAGGACATATATATCTATTTCACTCATCTTCTCACTGAACTGAAGACCAACAGGAAGAAAATGATTATAGCTCCATCTGGACCACTGAGAAAGTAGAATCATTAATAACAAGGCAATGTAGCAGGAGACTCAGCTCTAAACCTGACTCCTGGGAAGCACCGCAGGAAAAGGAAAAATATTAGAATTAAGAGAGGCATCTTCAACTGTTTTTTATGGCATTAAAAAAATGCTCAGTGTAGCTTCATCTTACAACAAAAAAACTCTTAAATGTTTGTCTTCTAAAATAACATGCTCCTGTGCTGACACAAGTATTCATGAAATGCCTCTTTTTACCCCAGTAACATTTCCTTTTCAGGGTGCAGATTAAAAAAAAAAAAAAAACTTCAAAAATGTTTGAACTGTCCTACCTTTGTACTTCCAAAGAAGAGGCTGTGAGTAATCTATGCTATTGCTAACCCTGAACCAAAAGAACTTCTAAAGCAAAAACTACCCAAGTGACACCCCTTTATTCAACATCTTCTAGTTGGAATAACTATATAACTCAGTATTGCATAGGAAAGGTATAGCTTAATAATGAGAAAAGCAAGTCAGTAATAAAACTTTAAACATGGTCATCCTTTACGATTGTTATTTGGCAGGCAATAATAAACCCTTATTACCTAATAAGCGCTTTTACATTTAAATTCATTTTTCTACAAAAAGTGAAAAAATATTGCATGTTAGCACTGTTTATTAAATACTGCAGATGAGCTGAGTTGGACACAGTGACTGTTTAGAACTAAAAAAGTTAGATAACCACACAAGGAGAAATGAATATAACCAAAGGTCAATAGAGTTTCAGTTTGTTTGCTCACATAGGCTCTAATCTAATTTAGAAGCAGAATCTCATAGATGAAAAACACAGAGAAGAAAGCGTAAGATATATGCTCATTTTTGTTTGTAGGAAGATTCTGGGGAAAAAAATATTTTGGAATAATTGGATTTACCTTAATTTGATTTTGTGAAGATAATAAAACACAGAAAGAACAAATCACCTGTATAACTCAGAGTTTAAATTACATGCTGACTGTAGAAATGTGTGCCCTTAATAATTTTTGTTAACCTACACAATGCCCCATCCTATTTCTGAACATCATAGGGAAGTCATCATACCCATGTACCTAGTTCTCAATACCAACCACATAGACTTCTTGTCTGAGATGGCATATTTCCTCACTCCAGAGGCTGACAATTTCAAAAATCATTCTAATTGGTACATCCACCAAAATGCCCTTATTCTCTTTTCTTCTTAACATTTCTTTTTTTTTCTTCTTTTTTTATTAATCATATAAAAGTTACCTTTTGGGGGTGATGTCACTGAAAATAACAGAGTAGGAAACTCCAAAATGGTTTCCACTAAAGCAATGATTAAGCTGGTAAAAACAGAATCAAGTTTGGGAAAATACTGGAACCTAATAAGAAAATTTAAAAGGAATCAAGGGAGTGCTTAATGAAGAAAGAAGCTTTTGAAAGTATGTAAGAAAGTATTGCGGTATTTAAATTACCTTCTTACCATCCCTCACCATACCCACCCCCCCAGCTGGGTGGTGGAAATAAAGTGGTAACCCACATTTCTGGTACAGCTTATTAATGTTAGAGGGAGAAATACAGACCTTGTCCTCAAAGAATTTTGGTTGTATATTTTGACTTGAGGGATCAGCTCAGAAACTCTCCTTTGTCTTACATTAACTCAGAGCTTGCTCAAGAATGAAGGATACTCCCAGGATCTGTTTATTGAAAGCACTGAAAGGCACATATACTAGCCACATTCCTTAGAGCAAAGGATAAAAGTCATAACAAGCAGTAAACACACCAAAAAACATGGGAAGGAAAAGTCTGAGAAAGGGAATACAGTGGGAGTAAAATCTTTTAAAAGATATTGCATATATTGGAGAATCTAGAAGGCCACAGACATGCCCAGGACCAGACACACGCTCAGTAAAGACCTGAGAACACCATAAGCTTTCACCTCTGGCTGACATTTAGGCTCCATGTAAGCAGGAAGTGAAAGCTAAGGAAAAGTGGTAAACAAACTGGATAAGCACTGAAGGAGTGCTCCAACACAGGGTTAATCTGCAAAGACCAGGAGAGGTTATTTTGTTGTAGTAGTTGTTGTTTTGACCACAGGCATTTAAGGAAATCCCTGTAGAATTACTAGCTAACAGAAAAAAAACTGAGTGGCTATGAATGAGAAAGCAGTCTTTACAAAAATACTTTAGAAAAGTCACTATACAAAAAAAAAAAAAAAAAACAGAAAAAAGAAAAGTCACTATACAATCAAACTACAACCCACAACTAGTAGCAACAACAAGCTCTGGGGAGAGGGGAGAAACTGAGTTCTAGAGTTATCATGTTAAAATATTCAAAGCAATCAGTTTTTTTTTGTTTTGTTTTTTTTTTTAACATCTTTATTGGAGGATAATTGTTTTACAATAGTGTGTTAGTTTTTCCTTTACAACAAACTGAATCAGTTATACATATACATATGTTCCCATATCTCTTCCCTCTTGCATCACCCTCTCTCCCACCCTCCCTATCCCACCCCTCTAGGTGGTCACAAAGCACAGAGGTGATCTCCCTGTGCTATGCAGCAGCTTCCCACTAGCTATCTAATTTACATTTGATAGTGTATATATGTCCCTGCCACTCTCTCACTTCGTCACAGCCCACCCTTCCCCCTCCCCATATCCTCAAGTCCATGCTCGAGTAAGTCTGTGTTTTATTCCCATCCTACCACTAATCTCTTCATGACATTTTTTTCCCTTAGAGTCCATATATATGTGTTAGCATACGGTATTTGTTTTTCTCCTTCTGACTTACTTCACTCTGTATGACAGACTCCAGGTCCATCCACCTCATTATAAATAACTCAGTTTCATTTCTTTTTATGGCTGAGTAATATTCCATTGTATATATGTGCCACATCTTCTTTATCCATTCATCTGTTGATGGACACTTAGGTTGCTTCCATGTCCTGGCTATTGTAAACAGAGCTGCAATGAACATTTTGGTACATGAGTCTTTCTGAATTATGGTTTTCTCAGGGTATATGCCCAGTAGTGGGATTGCTGGGTCGTATGGTAGTTCTATTTGTAGTTTTTTAAGGAACCTCCATACTGTTCTCCATAGCGGCTGTATCAATTTACATTCCCACCAGCAGTGCAAGAGGGTTCCCTTTTCTCCACACCCTCTCCAGCATTTATTGTTTCTAGAGTTTTTGATGATGGCCAATCTGACCGGTGTGAGATGATATCTCATTGTAGTTTTGATTTGCATTTCTCTAATGATTAATGAGGTTGAGCATTCTTTCATGTGTTTGTTAGCAATCTGTATATCTTCTTTGGAGAAATGTCTATTTAGTTCTTCTGCCCATTTTTGGATTGGGTTGTTTGTTTTTTTGTTATTGAGCTGCATGAGTTGCTTATAAATTTTGGAAATTAATCCTTTGTCAGTTGCTTCATTTGCAAATATTTTCTCCCATTCTGAGGGTTGTCTTTTGGTCTTGTTTATGGTATCCTTTGAAAAGCAATCAGTTTTTTCAAGAAATAATAAGGCATGCAATGAAACAAGTATAGCCCTTGCACACACATACACACACACAAATTACTTAACAGATACTGTCCTGAAGGGAGCCTAAACATTACATATGCTAGAAAAAGACTTTAAAATCAACTCTCTTAAGTATGCTCAAAGAGGTAAAGGAAATCATGCACAAAGAACTGAAGGAACAAAGGAGAGCAATGTTTCACCAAATCGAGAATATAAGAAGAGATAGAAAGTATATGAAGAAACCAAATAGAAATTCTGGAGCTAAAAAGTATAATAACTGAAATGAAAAATTTGTTAGAGGAGTTCAGTAACAGCTGAGAACACACAGAAGAAAGAATGAACTAAAAACAGGTCAATTTAAATTATCAAGCTGGAAGAGCAAAAAGAAGACCGAATAATGAAAACTGATCAGAGCCCATGAAAAACTCTAGGATACTATTGAGTGTACCAACATATACATAATGGGAGCATGGGAAGAGAAGAAAGGAAAGAGAAAAAGGTTCAGAAAGACTAGTTGAAGAAATAATGGTAAAACCCCAAATTTGAAGAAAGATGTGAATCTGCAAATCTAAGAAGGTCAATGAATTCAAAGCAAAATAAACACAAACAGATCTACACCTAGACATATTATAACCAAACTGTCAAAAGTCAAAGCTAGAGAATCTTGAAAGAAGCAAGAGAGAAGTGATTCATCATATACAAAGGATCTTCAATAAGATGAAAAGCTGATTTCTTATCAGAAAGGATGGAGGTTAGAAGCAGTGGGACGATGTATTTAAAATGCTGAAAGAAAAACATCATAAAACAACTTAATATTCAACAAAATAATTCACCCAAAATGAAGAAGGTCAACAAAGTGCTGGAGTAGACAGCTCCATGCTCTCACTCCTCAAAGAAAGATTGAAATACAAGTAGAAACTATCACAACTAACTTTGCTAGACTCCGGAAAATAGTCAAAGGTTTATAGCAACCAAGTGAACACTGAATCAAGAAAAAAGCAACTTAAAATGCTCCTGGCATTCAAGAGAGTTTTTGACCATATCTGTCAAATATTGGCTAATCATGAGCTAAAGGAACAGAGACTTCATTGACCACACATAAGGAATACAGTCTTTGCAAAAACAGTTTGGAAAAGTCACTAAATAAAAGGACTATCATTGCCTTTCAAAATAAAAACAAAAATACAGGAAAACCTGAGGAAGGAGTGAATTTTATTTCCAAAGTAACCACATTATAACACTAAAATGCCCAGTTTTCAACAAGAAAAAATAATCACAAAGAAACAGGAAATTATGACCCATTCATAGGAACAAAATACGTTGACAGAAGTTACCCTTGAGGAAGCCCAGATTTTGGCCTTACTAGAAAAGACTTTTTAAACAACTAAAGTACACTCAAAGAGTTTAAGAAAAACATGGACAAAAACTAAAGAAAAACAGGAAAATAACAGGATCAAAATGGAAATATCAACAAACAGGTCGAAAATATAAAAAAGAACAAAGCAGAAATTTTGGAGCTAGAAACACCTAATTGGAATGAAAATTTTAGTAGAGGGGATCAACATCAGTTCTGAGCAGGCAGAAGAAAGAAAAAGTGAATCTGAAGATAGAACAATTGAAATGATCAACTGTGATAAACAGAAACAAAACGATTAAAGAAAAGCTAACGAAGCCTAAGGGAACTGTGAGACATCATCAAGAAACCAGCATAGCCATTATGGGAATCCCAGAAGAAGAGACAGAGAAAAGGACAGAAAAAGTATTTGAAGAAATAATGACCAAAACTGTTTCAAAACTGATGAAATGCATGAATCTACAAATCCAAGAAGCTCAATAAAATTCAAGCAACATAAACACAGAGACTCACAGCTATACACATTATAATCAAACTGTTAGAAAACAAAGACAAAGGGAGGAGGTTGAAAGTTGAGAGAAGCAACTCATCATGTGTAATAAGAGATTTTTCATTTGCAATCAGGGTGGCCACAAGGAAGTGGAAGGACATGTTTGAAGAAAAGAACTTGTTAACCAAGAATTCTATATACAGTTAAACTCTCCTTTAAAAATAAAGGATAAATTAAGACATGCTCACCTAAACAAAAGCTGAAGGAATTTTTTAATACTGGACCTCCCTACAACAAATGCTAAAGGCAGTCTTTCAGGATGAAATTAAAGGGCATTAGACAGTAGCTTGAAGATCTCTGGTATTCATAAACACATATGTAAATATCAAAGCCATATTATTGTATTTTTTGTTGGTAACTCCACTTCTTTTCTACATTATTTTAAATAAATTCATAAAAATAATAATAAATCTGTATTACTGAACAAACAATGATTAAAACAAAAATGCAACATACCAAAGCTTATGAAATGTAGTGAAGGTAGTGTTCAGAGAAAATGTACAGATAAAATGCCTACATTAATAAAGAAGATCTCAAATCAATAACCTAACTTTACAACTTGAGAAAAAATGTTTTGCAGTCCCTCAGTATAGTAGCAAGTATTACCATATACCCAGCAGCACTACTCTTAGATATATATATAGATATAGATATGTATACTAAACAAATGAAAATAGGTGTTCAACAAAATCTTATATATGAATGCTCATAGCAGAACTATTTATAACAGCCAAAGATGGAAACAACTTAAATGTCCATCAACTATTGAATGGATAAGCAAAATGTGATCTATACATTCAATGCTATATTATTCAGCCATAAAAATGAATGAAGTCCCTCTCCTCGCGCACCATGAAACAAAGAGGCAAGGAAAAGTCTACTGCCTCTTTGGCAGTTCCAGACTTTTTCCCGGACACACTCTTGACTAACTGTGACGCACTTGCGCCCTTCAGGCTGTGTTCATGCAGCCAACCCCAGTCCTCTCCCTGGGATCTGACCTCTGAAGCCTGAGCCTCAGCTCCCAGCTCCCACCCGTCCCAGTAGATGCCAGAGCTGGGCAAAAGTCTTGATGAACACCCAAGCTGTGGATCTCTCCTTCTTTTATATGCTGAAGGAAGTTTTCTTTTTGACATGTAGATGTGGATGTCTGTTGGTCAGGTCTCAAACTTGCCGTGTGGATTAAAGGCTCTTGGTGCTCCACCCAGGTGCCAGGGCTATGTCTCTGAAGTGAGAGAACCAACCTCAGGACACTGGTTCACAAGAGACCTCCAAACTCCATACAATATCAAACGGTGAAAATCTCCCAGAGATTTCCATCTCAACACCAAGACCCAGCTTCACTCAAGGACCAGCAACAAACAGTGCTGGACACCCTATGCCCAACAAAGAGCAAGACAGGTCTACAGCCCCATCCATTAGCAGAGAGGCTGCCTAAAATCATAATAAGGCTACCAACATCCCCAAACACACCACCAGACGTGGACATGCCCACCAGAAAGACAAGATCCAGCCTCATCCACCAGAACACAGGCACTAGTCCCCCCAACCAGGAAACCTAAACAACCCACTGAACCAACCTTAGCCACTGGGGACAGACACCAAAAACAACGGGAACTATGAACCTGCAGCCTGCAAAAAGGAGACCCCAAACACAGTAAGATATGCAAAATGAGATGACAGAAAAACACACAGCAGATGAAGGAGCAAGATAAAAACACACCAGACCTAACAAATGAAGAGGTAATAGCCAGTCTACCTGAAAAAGAATTCGGAATAATGATAGTAAAGATGATTCAATATCTTGGAAATAGAATAGACAAAATGCAAGAAACAGTTAACAAGGACCTAGAAGAAAGAAAGAGGAAGCAAGCAACGATGAGCAACACAATAAATGAAATGAAAAACACTCTCAATGGGATCAATAGCAGAATAATTGAGGCAGAAGAACGGATAAGTGACCTGGAAGATAAAATAGTGGAAAAAACTACTGAAGACCAGAATAAAGAAAAAAGAATGAAAAGAACAGAGGACAGTCTCAGAGACTTCTGGGACAACATTAAATGCACCAACATTCGAATTGTAGGGGTCCCAGAAGAAGAAGAGAAAAAGAAAGGGACTGAGAAAATATTTGAAGAGATTATAGTCGAAAACATCCCTAATATAGGAAAGGAAATAGTCAATCAAGTCCAGGAAGCACAGAGAGTCCCATACAGGATAAACCCAAGGATAAACACACCGAGACAAATAATAATCAAACTGTCAAAAATTAAATACAAAGAAAACATATTAAAAGCAGCAAGGGAAAAACAACAAATAACACACAAGGGAATCCCCATAAAGTTAACAGCTTATCTTTCAGCAGAAACTCTGCAAGCCAGAAGGGAGTGGCAGGACATATTTAAAGTGATGAAGGAATAAAACCTACAACCAAGATTACTCTACCCAGCAAGGATCTCATTCAGATTTGATGGAGAAATTAAAACCTTTACAGACAAGCAAAAGCTGAGAGAGTTCAGCACCACCAAACCAGCTTTACAACAAATGCTAAAGGAACTTCTCTAGGCAAGAAACACAAGAGAAGGAAAAGACATACAAGAACAACCCGAAACAATTAAGTAAATGGTAATAGGAACATACATATCGATAATTACCTTAAATGTAAATGGATTAAATACTCCAACCAAAAGACACAGACTGGCTGAATGGACACAAAAACAAGACCCATATATATGCTGTCTACAAGAGACCCACTTCAGACCTAGGGACACATACAGACTGAAAGTGACGGGATGGAAAAAGATATTCCATGCAAATGGAAATCAGAAGAAAGCTGGAGTAGCAATTCTCATATCAGACAAAATAGACTTTAAAATAAAAACTATTACAAGAGACAAAGAAGGACACTACCTAATGATCAAGGTATTGATCCATGAAGAAGATATAACAATTGTAAATATTTATGCACCCAACATAGGAGCACCTCAATACATAAGGCAAATACTAACAGCCATAAAAAGGGGAAATCGACAGTAACACAATCATAGTAGGGCACTTTAACATCCCACCTTCATCACAGGACAGATCATCCAAAATGAAAATAAATAAGGAAACACAAGCTTTAAATGATACATTACATAAGATGGACCTAATTGATATTTATAGGACATTCCATCCAAAAACAACAGAATACACATTCTCCTCAAGCGCTCATGGAACATTCTCCAGGATAGATCATATATTGTCACAAATCTAGCCTTGGCAAATTTAAGAAAATTGAAATCGTATCAAGTATCTTTTCCGACCACAATGCTATGAGACTAGATATCAATTATAGGAAAAGATCTGTAAAATATACAAACACATGGAGGCTAAACAATACACTACTTAATAACGAAGTGATCACTGAAGAAATCCAAGAGGAAATCAAAAAATACTTAGAAACAAATGACAATGGAGACACGACGACCCAAAACCTATGGGATACAGCAAAAGCAGTTCTAAGATGGAAGTTTACAGCAATACAATCATACCTTAAGAAACAGGCATGCGCAGAGGGACAAGCCCGCTGACAGATTCGCGGTGGCGGCGGCAGTGGCCCTGGACTGCGGGGAATGGGAATCCTAGGTCTTTGAGCACCGCCCCCGCCTCTGTGCCCATGACATGGCTCAGGAGACGATGGAGCTGGACCTGGAGCTGCCTCCGGGCACGGTTGGGAGCCCGGCGGAGGGCGGCGGCAGCGGCGGTGGTGGCGGGGGCCTCAGGAGGTCTAACAGCGCTCCCCTGATCCACGGCCTCAGTGACACTTCGCCGTTGTTCCAGTTCGAGGCGCCGAGCACCAGGCGAAACAGCACAATGTTCCCGAACTGCCATGGCCTGCTACTACCAGCCTCCCCCGTCCACATACACAGCAGCCGCTTGCACCAGATCAAGCAGGAGGAGGGCATGGACTTGATCAATCGAGAGACCATCCACGAGCGCGAGGTGCAGAACGCAATGCAGATAAGCCACTCCTGGGAGGAAAGTTTCAGCCTGAGTGACAACGACGTGGAGAAATCCGCCTCCCCGAAACGCATCGATTTCATTCCGGTGTCGCCAGCACCATCACCCACCCGGGGAATTGGGAAGCAGTGTTTTTCACCATCCTTGCAAAGTTTTGTGAGTAGCAATGGATTTCCTCCAAGTCCTATTCCCAGCCCAACGACCCGATTTACTACCCGGAGAAGCCAGAGTCCAATTAATTGCATTAGACCAAGTGTTCTTGGACCATTGAAAAGAAAATGTGAAATGGAAACTGAATATCAGCCAAAGAGATTTTTCCAGGGCATCACCAACATGCCTTCTTCTGACGTTGCACAGCTGTCAGATCCTG
The DNA here is from genome assembly GCF_026419965.1 of Kogia breviceps. Taxonomy (NCBI): domain Eukaryota; kingdom Metazoa; phylum Chordata; class Mammalia; order Artiodactyla; family Physeteridae; genus Kogia; species Kogia breviceps. Next base: position 110,912,518 of record NC_081311.1, on the reverse strand, counting down.
GTGTGTGTGTATCTTCCAATACCCTTGATGGAAACAGCAGCAGTGCCGGATCTTCTTGTAATTCACCAGCGAAAGTCAGCACTACCACAGACTCTCTTGTGTCACCTGCCCAAGCGGCCTCTCCATTTATTCCAGTAGATGAACTTTCATCTAAGTGATTCACTCACCCATCCTGAGACTCGGTTTTGTTTTTGTTTTTGCAATGGAGAGAAAAATGAAGTTGGAACAAGCACTGAACTTTGTCGATTAATTTGAGGCTATTTCCTATTTTACCCTTTTCCTTTTTTGGAATTTCCTGAAATGTTGTTATTCTAGAGAACTTTTATGTCAGATTCCTGCAGGTGCCCTTGAATTCAGTGTAGTAATATTTTCAGAGGTTCCCCCCCAAAAAAAAAAAAAAAGAAACAGGAAACATCTCGAATAAACAACCTAACTTTGCACCTAAAGCAATTAGAGAAAGAAGAACAAAAAAACCCCAAATTTAGCAGAAGGAAAGAAATCATAAAGATCAGATCAGAAATAAATGAAAAAGAAATGAAGGAAACAATAGCAAAGATCAATAAAACTAAAAGCTGGTTCTTTGAGAAGATAAATAAAATTGATAAACCATTAGCCAGACTCATCAAGAAAAAAAGGGAGAAGACTCAAATCAATAGAATTAGAAATGAAAAAGGAGATGTAACAACTGACACTGGAGAAATACAAAAGATTATTAGAGATTACTACAAGCAACTCTATGCCAATAAAATGGACAACCCCAAAGAAATGGACAAATTCTTAGAAAAGCACAAGCTGCCGAGACTGAACCAGGAGGAAACAGAAAATATGAACAGACCAATCACAAGCACTGAAATTGAAACTGTGATTAAAAATCTTCCAACAAACCAAAGCCCAGGAACAGATGGCTTCACAGGCGAATTCTATCAAACATTTAGAGAAGAACTAACACCTATCCTTCTCAAACTCTTCCAAAAGATAGCAGAGGGAGGAACACTCCCAAACTCATTCTATGAGGCCACCATCACCCTGATACCAAAACCAGACAAAGACGTCACAAAGAAAGAAAATTACAGGCCAATATCACTGATGAACATAGATGCAAAAATCCTCAACAAAATACTAACAAACAGAATCCAACAGCACATTAAAAGGATCATACACCATGATCAAGTGGGGTTTATTCCAGGAATGCAAGGATTCTTCAATATACGCAAATCAATCAACGTGATACACCATATCAACAAACTGAAGGAGAAAAACCATATGATCATCTCAATAGATGCAGAGAAAACTTTTGACAAAATTCAATACCCATTTATGATAAAAACCCTGCAGAAAGTAGGCAAAGAGGGAACTTTCCTCAACATAATAAAGGCCATATATGACAAACCCACAGCCAGCACTGTTCTCAATGGTGAAAAACTGAAACCATTTCAACTAAGATCAGGAACAAGACAAGGTTGCCCACTCTCACCACTCTTATTCAACATAGTTTTGGAAGTTCTAGCCACAGCAATCAGAGAAAAAAAAGAAATAAAAGGAATCCAAATATGAAAAGAAGAAGTAAAGCTGTCACTCTTTGCAGATGACATGATACTATACATAGAGAATCCTAAGGGTGCTACCAGAAAACTACTAGAGCTAATCAATGAATTTGGTAAAGTAGCAGGATACAAAATTAATGCACAGAAATCTCTGGCATTCTTATACACTAATGATGAAAAATGTGAGAGTGAAATTAAGAAATCTCTGGCATTCTTATATACTAATGATGAAAAATGTGAGAGTGAAATTAAGAAAACATTCCCATTTACCACTGCAACAAAAAGAATAAAATATCTAGGAATAAACCTACCTAAGGAGACAAAAGACTTGTATGCAGAAAACTATAAGACACTGATGAAAGAAATTAAAGATGATACAAATAGGTGGAGAAATATACCATGTTCTTGGATTGGAAGAATCAATATTGTGAAAATGACTCTACTACCCAAAGCAATCTACAGATTCAATGCAGTCCCTATCAAATTACCACTGGCATTTTTTACAGAACTAGAACAAAAAATTTCACAATTTGTATGGAAACACAAAAGACCCTGAATAGCCAAAGCAATCTTGAGAACAAAAAACGGAGCTGAGGAATCAGTCTCCCTGACTTAAGACTATACTACAAAGCTACAATAATCAAGACAGTATGGTACTGCCACAAAAACAAATATAGATCAATGGAACAGGATAGAAAGCCCAGAGATAAACCCACACACATATGGTCACCTTATCTTTGATAAAGCAGGCAAGAATATACAGCGGAGAAAAGACAGCCTCTTCAATAAGTGGTGCTGGGAAAACTGGACAGGTACATGTAAAAGTATGAAATTAGAACACTCCCTAACACCACACACAAAAATAAACTCAAAATGGGTTAAAGACCTAAATGTAAGGCCAGACACTATCAAACTCTAAGAGAAAAACATAGGCAGAACACTCTATGACATAAATCACAGCAAGATCCTTTTTGACCCATCTCCTAGAGAAATGGAAATAAAAACAAAAATTAAACAAATGGGACCTAATCAAACTTCAAAGCTTTTGCACAGCAAAGGATACCATAAACAAGACCAAAAGACAACCCTCAGAATGGGAGAAAATAGTTGCAAATGAAGCAACTGACAAAGGATTAATATCCAAAATTTATAAGCAACTCATGCAGCTCAATAACAAAAAAACAAACAACCCAATCCAAAAATGGGCAGAAGAACTAAATAGACATTTCTCCAAAGAAGATATACAGATTGCAAACAAACACATGAAAGAATGCTCAACATCATTACTCATTAGAGAAATGCAAATCAAAACTACAATGAGATATCACCTCATACAGGTCAGACTGGCCATCATCAAAAACTCTAGAAACAGTAAATGCTGGAGAGGGTGTGGAGAAAAGGGAACACTCTTGCACTGCTGGTGGGAATGTAAATTAATACAGCCACTATGGAGAACAGTATGGAGGTTCCTTAAAAAACTACAAATAGAACTACCATACGACCCTGCAATCCCACTACTGGGCATATACCCTGAGAAAACCATAATTCAAAAAGAGTCATGTACCAAAATGTTCATTGCAGCTCTATTTACCATAGCCAGGACATAGAAGCAACCTAAGTGTCCATCGACAGATGAATGGATAAAGAAGATGTGGCACATATATACAATGGAATATTACTCAGCCATAAAAAGAAATGAAACTGAGTGATTTGTAATGAGGTGGATAGACCTGGCGTCTGTCATACAGAGTGAAGTAAGTCAGAAGGAGAAAAACAAATACCGTATGCTAACACATATATATGGACTCTAAGAAAAAAAAATGTCATGAAGAGATTAATGATAGGACGGGAATAAAACACAGACCCACTAGAGCATGGACTTGAGGATAGGGGGAGGGGGACGGGTAAGATGTGACGAAGTGAGAGAGTGGCAGGGACATATATACACTACCAAATGTAAATTAGATAGCTAGTGGGAAGCTGCCGCAAAGCACAGGGAGATCACCTCTGTGCTTTGTGACTACCTAGAGGGGTGGGATAAGGAGGGTGGGAGGGAGGGTGACTCAAGAGGGAAGAGATATGGTAACATATGTATATGTATAACTTTTTCACTTTGTTGTAAAGGAGAAACTAACACACTATTGTAAAACAGTTATACTCCAATAAAGATGTTAAAAAAAAATGAATGAAGTACTGATACATGTATCATATGAATGAATATTGCTAATTGAAAGAAGCCAGACACAAAAGTTCACATACTGTATGATTCCATTCATGTGAAATCTCTATAACAAGCAAATTCATACAGGAAAAAAAGATTAGTGGTTTCAAGGGTCTGGAGAGAGGGGAGAAACTGGGAGAGACTGCAAGATTTCCTTCTAGAACTAGATAACGGCGATGGTTGCACAACACTGTGAATGCAGTAAATGCAGGTAAATTTATGCTCAAATAGTTAAAATGGTAAATTTTATGTTATGTGAATTATACCACAAAAAAACCAAGCATCTTTCCTCATTATATAGCACCTTTTACATTTTATAGTTTAATTTTCAGGGATATGTTTCAACTTGCGTTGTCTCTAATTCCATGACCCTTCTCTAGTGCCAATAATTTTCTATCAATATCTGCCTTTTCCAGGACAGCCCTCATAAATCAAAGTTCTTTACCTTTAGGAGACAAACACTACAGGAGAAAAAAGTTTGACTGTTACATATCCAGAAACAATTAAACCAATGTCAATGTCATCTTCTCTAGTTGTATGATGCTGATTCACATTTGCTTTCAAACTCATTTTCAAAAAGACATTATTTATGAAAGATGGGAACTTTCTGTTTCTCTGTTGAATTGCACATGACTTGCAAACTGCTTCTTGTTTATATGTCTTATATAAAGAGGGGTCATATAAGCATAAGAAATACACGTGTGTTTACATACAGTCCTATGTTTTATATATATATATGCAATATATATATGTGTACATATATATACATACACACACATATATATCTCCTCTAGTGATTCATAGGGATCCCTAATTGTTATAAGTAGGTAGATTTCTACTAATGGGTCATAATATAGACCAAATATTATTTATCTCTTTCTGTATTAGTTGTTCTATTCTTTTTTTGTTTTTTTGCAGTATGCGGGCCTCTCACTATTGTGGCCTCTCCCTCTGCAGAGCACAGGCTCCGGACGCACAGGCTCTGGACACGCAGGCTCAGTGGCCATGGCTCATGGGCCCAGCCGCTCTGCAGCATGCGGGATCCTCCCGGACCGGGGCACAAACCAGCGTCCCCCACATCAGCAGGCGGACTCCCAACCACTGCGCCACCAGGGAAGCCCCCTGGTCTATTCTTTTTTTTTTTTTTTTTTTTTTTGGTACGCGGGCCTCTCACTGTTGTGGCCTCTCCCGTTGCGGAGCACAGGCTCCAGACGCGCAGGCTCAGCGGCCACGGCTCACGGGCCCAGCCGCTCCGCGGCACGTGGGATCTTCCCGGACCGGGGCACGAACCCGCATCCCCTGCATCGGCAGGCGGACTCTCAACCACTGCGCCACCAGGGAAGCCCCCCCTGGTCTATTCTTTATAACTCATTTTCCTTTATGCTCTTAAGATTCAAAATATAATGCCAATAAGCAGAACACTTTTTTTATTTTGCAGCAATTTACAGGTTTCTAAATATTTTCTGGAATCCAGCCTAGCCCAACACATTTCCTTTCCTTATCATTTGTCTTGAAATGTGTAGAAACAATTAAATGGATGAAATGATTATATATATGTGCATATTTGTGTATGCATACACACATTTATCTTTCACTCAAAATAATAGGTGCTCATTAAATATGTCTGTCAAGGATGGAGGTAGAATTTGATAAACTGTGAGTATGGTGCAGTCTCACTTAATGAATTTTAGTAAGAAAACTGCTGTGTTCAAAACCCTGTGATAGAAGTTTTAAAGAACAAAAAACTAAATAAGATATAGATCTTTTCTTCAAGGAACACAGAACCAGATAATACCAGGAATCTTCAATAGGGGTCACAGCACTTGAGCTAGGTATTGAAAGAAGTTAGTATTTTACCAGGTAAAAATCTCAACCCAGGTAAAGGAAAAAGTATAATTAAAGTCCTCAAAGCAAAAAAGCAGGTGCTGGGGCTTCCCTGGTGGCGCAGTGGTTGAGAATCCGCCTGCCGATGCAGGGGTCACGGGTTCGTGCCCTGGTACGGGAAGATCCCACATGCCGCGGAGCGACTAAGCCCGTGAGCCCTGGCCGCTGGGCCTGCGCGTCCGGAGCCTGTGCTCCGCAACGGGAGAGGTCACAGCAGTGAGAGGCCCGCATACCACAAAAAAAAAAAAAAAAAAAAAAAAAAAAAAAAAGCAGGTGCTGGTGGCAAGAAATGGATCCCAGAGAGTACAGTTAAAGTCAGCAATGGGGGTGGGGCTAGAATTTTGAGGCTTTGGGGAATTTGGTATCAAAAAATTCCAAAGTTGTTCCAAAGTAACAGCTCTAGAAATGTGGAAACCAAAGTTTGAAATTGCATCTAATTTCTCATGTGTTTTGTATTTAAGCTGCAGTGACTTTGGGGCATGTGTTCATAGTCACCAGGGATATGAAAGTTTGGAGAGTCCAAGCAAAAGTTATTTTCTGCCTTAGGGATGTTTAGGTCTATGCTCAGCTCAGTTAATTTAAGTGCTTAACTTTTACTGGTTCACTTAGTAGAAGTTGCTGTTAAAAAAAAAAAAAAAAAGAAACGGAAAGAAAGAAAAAACCCACTGAATCTCAATTATTATATGACCTTTTGGGGATTTAAGAGATAGTCTTGTCACTGGGTTCAAAAGCATCCCTTGCCCTTTTAGGAAACTTTTTCTTCATAGAAGGAAAGGCTTCCCTCTCTTTATTCACAGTTGTGTGTTCTCTAATAAGTGTGCCTTTTCCTTTAGGGCTGACCTGCTTTCACTTCAGTGCATGTTGTTTTCAAAGAGCCATTTGATGTACAAGAAACTTTTTGCTTAAAAATAAAAAAGGAAGCCGGAAGAGTGAAATAGAAAGAAAGGGATGGAGGGAAAGAGAAAAAAATTGTTCTGTCATGTTTATTTTTGTATTTGAGGATGGGTGGAGAGATAAATATGAATGCAAAATTTTGCACTAAAATGCTCAAACTTCCAATTAAACTGCAAACTTCAGGTATGTATTATTTCATTCTTCTGTAATTCTGTGCCTCACTTTGACCAGGCCAGAAGGATATAAACAGGCAAATTCCCAAGAAAATATTCTTTCTTTTAAAATGCAACAAGAAAGGAAGAGAAATTATCTCTTTATTGTCTATTTATAGAATTCAAACCGTTTCACTTGACCTTTGAATATCCCCAGGTATGTCTGTGCCCCACCCAAATATATTTCCTGTATCTTGCTCTGTGAATCTAGCAACCCTGATTTCTGGTATCTCTGCTCCAGTAGAGTTGATATATTTATTGTAGATACATGGCTTGCTTTTGATATTGCCATGGCTACTGCATAAACCATTCTCAACTTCAAAAATATTCTCTCCATTTTTTTCTATTCATCTAAACATCTACTCAACACCTATCTTGTCCAGGAGACCTTCCTTATTTTACTTTCTCTCTGTAAACTAACTTTATTTTCCTGCATAACAGAATTAATGAACTCCAGATTTCATATTCTATATACTATAAAGCATATTAAGTATTTTTAATTAATATTACATATTTGTTTTATTTCTTTAATCAGATAATAAGTTTTAAGAACAGAAACAATGTCATGTCCCTCTCCCAACTCCCTTCCCTAGCCCCTATTTAGTTTATAACTTGTTATTTTAAATTGGTGTCCTTCCATACTATTAACAGGAAAGAAACTGGTTAATATTTTTTAAAGGCTTAGAATCAACCAAACATAATTCACAGACACAAATACACACAGACCACTGAACTTATACCAGGTCTCTATTTCTTTTGTGCTTTCAAATTCTTCACTTAGTGTATGAGTTTCATACATTGATCCTTTGCAAAACTGTAATCAGGATTCACTTACAGAGACATTTGTATCCTCTACCAAGGATGGTATATTAATCACTCCTCCCATCACTCTACACTGTGCACTTTGCCAATAAACTTACAGGCAGCTTCAGAATCATTTTCAACACAGCAAAGTGCATTATAAGGTAGGCTTCAATAATTAACTGAAATTGACTTGAGAAATAAAACCTATTTTTAATTTCTGCAAAACTGCCAGCTTCTTGAGGTCAAACACCATGCATGTTTTATTCACTGTATCAGCCTGGATTGTATTTGGCTGCATATAAGAGACACTTAAGCAAGAGAAGCTTTTTTTTTCTCAGACAACAAAAAATCTGGAAGTAAGTAGTCCAGACATAGTCCAGATACTCAAGGAAGTAATGAAGAACCCAGGCTTCTTTTCATCTCTCTGTTGTGCTTTCTTTGCTTTTTACCTTTATGATCACAACATGGCTGCTACAGCCCCAGGCATTGCATGCCAGTTCTAGGCAGGAAAATGGGGAAAGGACAAATGACAAAAGCATGGGCCAGCTGAATCTAAACCTTTAAGTGGAAAGACCCTTCCTGAAGACATTCACTTCCATCTTATTGACCAATACTATATCACACAGACAACTCTAGTTGCTAAAAACCCTAAAAGATCAAGTTTTCTTTTGCTTTGATCTAAGCACATTACCCTAAACACATTCAGTTTTTTGTTAGTGAAAAAAACAGGAAAAAATCCATCTGGGTAGATAACCAATAGTTTATTTCACAATGCTGAACTTTGAGGGCATAGCACAGTGCCTGTTGCAAAGGACACACTCAAGAATATAATGAATGAATTAATGAGTAAATTATGAACACATATAGTGATTATGGTACATTTAACAATAGGCTTTTTTTTTTGTATCCACACAAGGTTTATTGAATTGTGTCTTATGGCTCAGATATCTAGAGCTCCAGGTATTTTATGTACCTTATTCATTCTTCTTAAACACTTATTTATTATGGGATTAAAAAATTTTTTTAACATATTTATTAGAGCATAATTGCTTTACAATGGTGTGTTAGTTTCTGCTTTATAACAAAGTGAATCAGTTATACATATACATATATCCCCATGTCTCTTCCCTCTTGCATCTCCCTCCCTCCCATCCTCCCTACCTCACCTCTCTAGGTGGTCACAAAGCACCCAGCTGATCTCCCAGTGCTACGCGGCTGCTTCTTAGCTATCTATTTTACATAACAATAGGCTTTTAAATGTGTTTGTCTATGGTGTCTCAAAGCCCAATTAAAAGATCCCAAATGACAAGTACTTAAAAAGTTGTTTAAGACTTTATTTTTAGTCCACATAGCACAGTATCACACATGATTAGGCATTTTTTTAAGTTTTCAGAATGATTATAATGGTGAAAATTCCAAAAGAAATTGTTTTCTTTCTCTTCAAACTCATCTCAGTAGCTCTAGACTGTATCTATTAGGAAAAGCATACTTTCTTTTTCTGTCCTGTGTTATGGATTCATTTCTAGTTAAAAGGACATCCTTATTCCTTCACAGAAGTATTTCAATCTATGTAATGATTACTTGTGTTTCAGAAAAGGACACTCATTATCTAAATGTGAAAGTATCCTTTACTCAGAGTAGGCAGGTGTAAATCTATTTGCTGATATGACACATCAAGATTCTTTAGTCTTGAACAGTTTCATTACTTTATGTTATCTCTTTGCAACTAGGAATTTTTCCCATTGAAGGGAACTATGTCCCTACTACTAAGTACAGACTGATTTAATTTAGATTATTCTTTTAAAATTCTTTTAAAAAAGAAAATGGAAAAGAATTTTAAAAATTTTTTTTTTTAAATAGAGAAGACATTTTCTCACACACACACATATTCACAGCAAAGGAAGTTACAGTAAAAATAAAGCATAGAAAAATCTAAGATCTATGGGAACAGATCCAGAAGGATAAGGCAAAATCACGTGTTTTTGTATAACAGTAAGAATAGGCAATGAATATAGATTTTACTGAGTAAGACAAAATAGAAAAGATAAGATAAAATTATTTCCCATGTCCCTCCACACTGGAGCTTTCTAGCAAGACCTCCAAGATACCAAAACTGCTGCCAGTATATTTTTAGTTTATCAGTTTTTCATGTCAATCAACTAATGAATGTAGAGGACACGGGGTTCCATGGGTCTCTGTCACTCCTGAATGCACAATTTCAAATGACTTATATATATCACGAGGCACTGTTTCAAGTGATTTACACATATCACCTCATTTAACCCACATAACCTTGCGATGTAGGTATTTTGTTATCACCATTTTACAATTGAAGCACTGAGGCTTACATCATTTGCCCATCTGCCAGATGGTAACGTGGCATGTAAACCCAGGAGTCTAGCTCTAGAATCAACGCTCGCAACCACCATACCTACAATGATGCAATGCTCTTAGTCACCATATTTGAAAAGTCATTCTTCAGAGTGATTATTAATACTTTATGTTAAAAAGTATAATATATATACAGTATATATATAAAGTATTTAAGGTATTATTAATACTTTAAGGCTAAGAAAGAAGAAAAGCAAGGCAAAAGCAATAACAACAGGTGTTGGCTGTGGACTGTTTCTAAGGGTGAGCCAGAAAGGATGTCATGATTCCCAGGAAGCAGGGACGTTTAGAAATTCTCTTAATCATTTTTCAAGTATGTACTATCTACATTTCCATCAAATAGTCACCAATTCCATTTACTGCATAATAAAAACTGGTCTCCCTGCTTTTCAAGTTTATAAAGCTTGAAAACACTACTCTATCCTTTGAATCCTAAGAGAATATTATGGCTAGTAGAAAGTCTAGAATGAATAATTTAGGACAGAATTGAGAGTGTGTAAATACTTGTATTACAAAAGAATAATATAAAAGGGTCTTTAACAATCATATCGCAGCTCTGAAGCTGTAAACTCAGTTTTTCTAACCCCAGATAAAAGAGCAGGGGAAGTCTCTTTACCACCCCACTAAGTGTTTAGCCTCTACATTTGTGTGTGTGTGTGGGGGGTATGTTTGTGCATTGAGTGTGGAGCCCTACTCAAATTAGTTAGAGACAGAGGAAAGTCTAATGACAGAAATATTCAGGCACACCTTCTTGGCCATTAATAGTGATGTGTAGAGATGGATTGAACAATGTCCTTGCACCATCTCAGTGCTGGAGAATTGATTAGTAATTAGTAGAATTAGAACTGACTGGCACAGGCCCTGGGTGGAAATGATGAACTATGGTTGCTCTTGTGAACTCTGATGAGTCAGGGGCCAGCACTCAGCTACACAGCAACCTGTTGGGCACTTAAAATAGTTCCATCACTAGATTCACCTTTCTATACCTTTTTGGACCACATCCCCTCTCCTTTCTTCAATAAATACTCTGGAATAAATTGTTATTTGGGCACCGAATAGAGCAAGCTTCTATAATCATTCGAAAGAGATGGATTCCAAGATCAAAAGAGTTTGAGAATTGCCTGGAATCAGGAATTACAAGTCTCCTGGTCACAAATCCACCAGAAAGAAGAAATGGAACTCCAGTTACCAGGAGTCTTTGTTTTTCTCCTTCATTACATAAATGCGACATATAATTTTCTAGTGAGAATGTGTTGGGAGCTTTTATTCACTTCCACCAGGCCATGGCAACGTGAGAAGGAATTTTCTAAGGGGTGAATCTTGCTGTGTTAAAGGAAGACTCATGGTCATAAGTGAGTTAGGGAAATCAACTTGTGCCAGTTGGTCTTGGATTTTTCTGGTTCCAGCACAGAATGTCCCATATACCAGGAAACCCAGGTTCAGACAAACTGGGATGGTTGGTCACCATAAGGCTTGCTTATACACACTAACATGTATACATATACATCTCTCACACACACATACACACATCACACACACACACACACACACACACACACACTCACACACACACACACCAGAATCTTCCTTGCTTTCCCATCATTTCATTGACCATCATGCCATCACATAAAGTCTTTATAAGGCTGTATTTCCTTCTTTTGCTAACACAATAAATTCTGGTGGATTATAAAACCAAAAGCCTGAATCAGTAGCAGTCCTCCCCCTCCAATAAAACAAAAAAAAGGCTTTCTTTCCTCAAGAGTAAGTAAAGCGTATTTTCAAATACTCCATAAGCAGCAGAGAGCAAAATAAAATTGCCTATTGAAGCAGGTTGAAAGTTTCTGTCCTATCATACCCAAGGGAGGGTCCCCAGAAATATATGGAATCACGAGTACACACACCACAACTACATCCTTAAGTGACTTCCTATTAAAGAGTATGATGTTGACCATATTTAAAATTATGCTGCCAATCAAAAAACACACCACTGTTCTGAATTGTGCATCCAAATGTGACAGAGGGTTCTTTGAGACCCAAGAAACCCAGGGATCTCTATATTCATTAGTTGATTGACACGAGAAAATGATAAACTAAAGATACCCTGGTAGCAGTTCTGTCTTGGAGGTCCTGCTAGAAAGCTCCAGTGTGGAGAGACCCAGGAAGTTATTCTTATTTTCCAAATCAATATTTTAACATTAAAAACTAAAAGACGAATTAAGACATGAACAGACTTTCTAGTTGCACAGACTTTTCATGTGACAGGATCAAATGAGCATAATTTCTGGTGTCAAATTACAGACATTACTGAGTCACTTAAGAAAACTGGAGGGCTTCCCTGGTGGCGCAGTGGTTGGGAGTCTGCCTGCCGATGCAGGGGACACGGGTTCGTGCCCCGGTCCGGGAAGATCCCACATGCTGCGGAGCGGCTGGGCCCGTGAGCCATGGCCGCTGAGCCTGCGCGTCCGGAGCCTGTGCTCCACAACGGGAGAGGCCACAACAGTGAGAGGCCCGCGTACCGCAAAAAAAAAAAAAAAAAAAAACTGGAAAACAGAAGCTCCAGGTTAACTTTAGCAAAGGTAGGTATCCTCCTGCAAGTTGCCTAACACTAAGCCAGGGGCTTAAAACTAGAAAGACTACAGGGACCAAGACACCAGGGTCACAGCCAACTGGAAACTCCATATCATGTCTAAAAAAGAACATTTTCTACTCAGCCCCCGCTAATGGTTGCCATGGTCCAGTATGTCAAATTTTCTTTTCTTTCCTTTCTTTTTTTCTTTAACTGATTTTACTGATTCTATATTTTTTAAAATGTGAAAGTAAATTGAAATTGGTGATATTTCTAGTGTAGCTGAAAAATCCAGCTTTTTTGTGAAATCATCTGATATGTTAATTTTAGCAGCTAATTCAACACTTGCAAAAATACTGTGAATGTCAAAACACACCTGCAGGCTGTACCTGGCCCAAAAGTCACACCTTTGCTATTTCTGCTTCTAAGGCTTTGTTTTATTAGTTTGATTAAATAGAATAAGAGGAGAAAGGAACCCAATGGAACATCTAAGAGTATCCAGGGGCTCATGGAGAGTGATGGGGAAGCTAGAAAGATATAGTCCACAATCAGCCTTCTCTTCTAGATGCTCTCAGATGATTCCAATGACTGATGTCTAGTGGTTACATGTAATTTTATTATTAAACCATGGTTATACAACTGTAAAAAATTACATAATAATTTATTTCAACACAATGCTTCATTTTACTGTTAAAACAACTCGAAGTTAGCAGCACACCTTGGAATATAACCCAGTGCTCTTGTCTTTCATTCCAGTACCATTTCCAATAATCTCCACAAAATTAGGATTATCACTTTCCTATACCAGAGTCTCATTTGAGGGACAAAGTAAGATAACATATATTGAAAATATTTATAAACTCCCAAGTGCTATGCAAATTGTAACTTACTGTGACACCAGGAGGACCAGGAATAATGTGGCTTGTTATCTAGAGCATTCGGATGGAAAAGCTTAAGTTAAAGTTTTAGGAGAGAAAGTCCTCAAAGACAGCTATAAAATCAGGCGTGAAGATAGCCGAGAGGTGTAGACTAAAAAGAACCACTTTGGGAATTCCCTGGCGGTCCAGTGGTTAGGACTCCGTGCTTTCACTGCCGAGGGCCTGGGTTCAATCCTTGGTCAGGGAACTAAGATCCTGCAAACCGTGCAGCATGGCCAAAAAATATAATAAATAAATAAATAAAAAGGACCACTTTGTAAGCCTCTGCAAATATTGACAATGACAATACAATGAAAAAGAAGAGCACGTAAATTTTCACATAGAAGTAACCAAAGGGCATTTTAGTAAGGAAGAGAATAATTAAAAATCATTGTCATTAGAACGCAGCCATACAGAAATTAAACTGCTCAGACTTAAATATGAGACAAGAACTCTCATGGTTTCATTTAATTCTCTATTACACCTCCTTTCATTCCAACAACAAAACAAGACATTCAAACTTATTTCTAAACATCAGCCTTCAGGAGGGGAAACAAGACAGGGCTGAGGAGCTCTCTGAAACAAAGCCAGGGTTGTCCAACCACACTGCAGATGAACTGTTTTCTTAAAACATACATTTCTAATTCAATGAAATTACAAAGCTTTTTTCTATTTTTTGTTTTTCTGATACAGCTTCACACTTTCAAAAACACAGGTGCAGAAGAACAAAATAAATACGTAAATGGTATTTCTTTTGGTGAACGTTAGACGTGGACCTAAATAATTTTCTTTACAATTGACACCTATATAATTATAACACCTATTGTTTTTCAAGCTGCACCATGCATCTGGATTTAATTAGATAAGCAAGAAAACAGCATCTGGAGAGAATGAGGCCAGCCTGTTCTTTGGTATATTAGAAACATTAAGAGTGAAAATTCCCTTTATGCCAATACACTACTTCAGAAACAAGACTTAAATGAAGTTATAAAATGTTCCACTCTGGCTAATATGACATTCATATCTTTCCAACGATGGGTATTATAACCCATAAAAGCCTCTATTATGAGTTTTCACAATTCTGTTTAAGTGCTCAAAAATGACTTCCTTAGAAATTCAAGTCTGTGATCATGACAGAGCCAAGTGTCACTGGCCTGTGGGTTGAAATAGAACCCCTCTGTTCAAGTCTAATCCTGCCACTGGCTCCCAGCCCTGCTCTTCATCTCTTGCACTTCTCTTCGCCAATTATCTTCTTCTTCTCCTTCTATCAGCAGGTTCCCCATCTCATTTTTGAAAAACACAGTACATAATTATTTTCAAATACTTGCCATTAAAAAAATCTTCATCTCCCCCTCCTTTGTTCTACCACCCTCTTCCTCCTGTCTTTCCTTGACAAGCTTTGGGAAAGACTAGTCAACACTCAGTGTCTTCATTTCCTCTCCTCCTGTCCTCAGCCTGCGGCACCTGACTTCTGCTATCACCAAGCGACAAAACTTCTCCCGTAATATGGCTAATATTCTATGTATTGACCAAATTCAACAGTTGGCTTTCTGACATTTTTGAAGAATCTTGGTGGCATTTGAGACTATTTTTCTTGATAATCTTAATAGAGATAACACTATTCTGATTTTCCTCCCATTTGTCTTGCTATATTTTCTTCCTTGCACCAAATCTTAAATGTTGATATTCCTTAATATTCCATCCTTAGCCTTCTGCTTTCGGCACTTTACATATAGGCTGTTGACTCTGTAAAGTTTTCTCTAATTCATATCTCAACTTCTAACTAGATGTCGTCACTTGAAGACATCCAAAGGATATAACCAAAACTTCCTTTCCTGTTCAAACCTGATCTTCCTTTGCTTCCATATTCCATATTTTTGATGGGGGCGGGTGGGATAGTATCAGCAGACACTCTCTCAAGAAAGAAAGATGAGCATTATTAAGGATTCTCCTTTTTCTTTACATTCACTTGTTTATCCATTGATACCAATTTATTTTCTACCTATCTTTCGTTTCTGTCTCTTCTCCAATGAATTATCTTCATAATACCCATCATGTAAATTGAAACATACACCCCCCACCAAATCTTTCAACGGGTCACTTTATTTGAAAGATGAAGTTCAAACCCCTTGCTGTTACATAAAAGGCACTTTAGAATCAGGCACCTGCTCACATTGCTAGGTAAATACCTATCAGTTTCCCATGTGCACCCAAAAATCTAACTACATAAAACTGTTTGAAGGCTCCCAACCATAGCTTGGTCTCCCATGCCTCTATTCTTCCTTATTCATGGACTGTTCTTACCCCTTCTCCATCAGTGTATCTGTTTCAAGACTCAATTCAAAGCTCACCCCCTCATAGAAATATTTTCTGATGTTCACTTATCCTCCTCAGAGCTCTCTTGTCACCTTCTAGTGTTAGAGCTGCCTATTATCATTCCTACAGTAGTTATAAAAAGTCTTTTCATGAATCCCCGCTACTGAGATCTTGAAAGCTGGTTTAGTTGCTATCCTCATAGAATCCTGGTTGTTCATCTCTTTCTTGAATATGAGCTACCTGGTCTCCTTGCAATAAATTTATTTTGGCTTAAGACAGGCAACCAGCAAAGGCTGTGTAGTATGATTGCATGACTGCACTAATGTTATTAGTGTGATCTTGAAGGTGATTGAAGCTGTTTAAGATTTAAGTACAAGACAGTTAGCCCAGCTCCTGGGCACCTCAGTGCCCAGCAGGTGAGATGCTTGTGATTCTCCTGGCAGAGCACATCGCACACTTATCACATTGCATCTCATGGCAGGTTTTGTTGCCTGCCTCGTCTGCAGCCTAAGCTCCTCGTTGCTAACAGTGCTCATTAAGTAGTACATACTCATTAGATGTTTTGATGATAAAAATTAATGAAAAAACTGACTTTCTTAGTGTTTGTCTGTCTTAGGCTCTCCTGTACCTATTTCTCCCTCTTTATTGAAAAGTTTTCCTAAATTTCCATTAGACAATCACCTCTCCCAGATCCTGAGTCAATGTCATTTTACTCCACACCTCTGGCCCCAGGGAAGAGCCCTGATTGGATTAAGACTATTGAGTATCATTTGCCTGATTGCAGTGGTTGATTCATAGAGCAACACATAAAAAAACAAAGCAAATAAAATATGAAGAGACATTTATCAAGGAATTCTGGGATCATTCACTTCCACAATGCTACCATTCCTCCTTGGCTCCTTTGGTATGAAATATGAAATTTAAAATTCAAAATTCATTGTGTTAACATCAAACAGGATGTCTGGAGCTGCCAGGGCCACTCAAGACCAAGAAGAGACACAGAGAAACCAGATCATTTCTGAAATCTTTAGAGCTGTAAGATCAAGTTTTGCCTCAAACTAGTTTTTGTCCTAAAGTTTTGCCTCCAAACCAACTTATGAACTTTTCAGTTATGTGAACTCATGAATTTCTTTTATTTAAGCCACATTGAATTTTTTCCTCTTATTTGCAACATACAGAGACATGACTGATATAACTTATTTCACTCATTGTCCTATCTCGGTAGTTTCTGGTAGACTAATTTTCTCTAGAAAATATCTCTGCCTTTAGCAAGTCACTAAACTCTGATTCTCAGCTTCCATATTAATTTGTTTAGTGGCCTGTATTTGACTCATATAAAGAACACTTTAATAAAACCTCTATTATATTGATATCCAGGGATACATTGCTACTTTCATATAGTCTGAGATGCATTCTTTCTCTTTATGGAATCGTATTTTCAAAGCTGGAAGGTTTCTTAGAGGTTACTTTATTCAGTGATCTTATTTAATATACAAGAAAATTGAAAATCAGAATGTTAAGTATTTTTTCCAAAGCCATACAAAATGCCTCAATTAAGAGAAAAATCTCTACCCATATTTATGCTAACTAATCAACTGTTTGGCTTGAGTAAACTGGTTATTTCTTACAAACACCTAATTTATTTTTTCCACGCATTTCTCTACCTACATCAAAGAAAGCAATGCTATTTATCTGGAGCTTATAGTAGAAAAGGAATCTGAGCCAAGTGATGACAGCTAGAAATAGATGAGTGGGTGGTTCAAGCTTTCAGTAGATATTTCCAACACATACAGAATAGAAGCACTACAGCTGGATGCCATAGGTGTTACCTTGACCATGAACATGTGCCACTCAGCCAGGTCCTGTTCATATAACATCTCATAAATACTCACAACTGTACTATGAAGAAAAGCACAAATTCAATATATAAACAAAACCTAGATGGGGCAAGAGAAGTATACAAGCACGTTTGAACTGTGATATATTCTAACATTTCCAACTCTTTTACTAAACTTAGGTAAAACAAAAGAAAACTAGGTACTGACTAACTCTTCTTTATCAAAGAGTTAGGGTTGGGAAATGAGGCTTTCTACCAGTAGAAAGAAAGATCAGACATTCCTGGGTCCTGAAATTGACAACATTGATGGGTTGTTGCCCTCTTGCACATTAGACTAAATGTACCAGAAATTTTGCCACTGAGACAAATTGTGGCCCATTCAATAGTGGTGTCTGTATTTCTTCTGTCATTCACTTTGAGTGCTGGCTAACATTTTTTCAGAGAATATTGAACATTGTATCAAGGGTACCATCAATTAGAGCCTTAATCATCATTTTGCAAGACTCCACTTATAACTTCAGAGACTATTTCATATTTATTGCCTTTCATGAAGACAGTGCTAAGATGACGCCTTGGTGCCTGACCCGCAGGGAACACTGGCAAAGAAGCATCACATTATAGCAGACTTGAGAAGAGGAAAGCACACCATGCCTAAAGTTCAAAAGAAATTACAGGGCTTCCCTGGTGGCGCAGTGGTTGAGAATCCGCCTGCCGATGCAGGAGACACGGGTTCGTGCCCTGGTCCGGGAAGATCCCACATGCCGCGGAGCAACTAAGCCCGTGAGCCATGGCCGCTGGGCCTGCGCGTCCGGAGCCTGTGCTCCGCAACGGGAGAGGCCACAACAGTGAGAGGCCCGCATACCGCAAAAAAAAAAAAAAAAAAAAAACAACAACAAAAGAAATTACAAGATGACATTTCCTATCATTTAAAGCTTAAAAAATGGTAGGGGACCTATAAACAGAAAAACATCTATATACAGTGATAGTCACCCATGCTATAATGTACCAAATTCACATCCCTGCCATTTTCAAAACCTGTTAAAAGACATGAACTGTGAGAGATCAGAGAGCGGATACGTGAAACCTTGGAGAATGTGACCAAAAGATTGCACTGACACACACAAATTCACACCAACCTCTATGACAATCCACAGATGTGGCTCTCTCCACGCTGCTAAATTAATTGTGGCTTCTCCACTCTCTCCACAATCCTTTCCTCACTTTACAAATCCAATCCCATTTATAATTTCAGCCAAATACTATTAACCTCAACATTCTGAAAGACAACATTCTTTTCAATCAAGGAAAGACTCTAAAGTCTGCATGAAAATGTTTGAAAATATTTTGGTTCTAAATTTGGATCTCAGCGACACAGCAAAGATCCTGTCTCCCAACAAGACAAATGTCTTCCAAAAATTTAAAGAGAAATAATGACAATCTTTTGTATTTGTTCACTACATGACAGAGGCTGCTCAAGCAGAAGGCTCTATAATTGCTTTGACAATTAAAAACATACAAATACCAAGCTACTGAAAGAAGATTACCTAAGTCCAGTAATTTGCTGTCCTACTTAGCATACAGGCTGTTGAAGGGCAGGCATATCACAAGAACATACAATTTGTCGTATAATGGTGGTGACATTTTCAGCCATTATTATTCCTATAGATAAAAGTCAACCAAATGTATTATGTCAAACACTAAGGTGGTGATGGTCTGAATTTTAAAATCATATGTAAATAAGAACTGGTGAAATGATCATGAAGAAATCCAATTTTGCCCCTTATTTTAACAGCACCATATCTGAGTTAACAAGCCAAGCTTAACATTTCATAGGTACTAACCTGTGAGTTTACTTCTCATAGATGGTTAATATAAAATGTTTTCATTTCACATTTATCAAGCATCCATATAATTATACTATATGCTGAGCTTTTTGATGATATGAAAGACAATTTTTAACATAATCTCAGTAATTCTCTAAGTTCATGCTGGTAAAATTTTAGAAAACTTGATGATTTTTCCTATCATTTTTGTTAACATCAGGATTTGGGGCTTACTGCCTAAGAGAGGTATGTATTAACACAATCAAATATCTTGGATATGATGCACTTATTATGATATCACCTATAGTATACAAGGAATATAATCAATTTCTCTTCATCAAAAGGAAGAACAGGACTTCCCTGGTGGTCCAGTGGTTAAGACTCCACGCTTCCACTTCAGGGGGCACGGGTTTGATCCCTGGTTGGGGAATTAAGATCCCACATGCTGCGCGGTGTGGCAACAGAAAAAAAAAAAAGAAGAACAATAATAGCTAACATCAATTACGACTTTGTCCTAAGTCAGACGCTATACTGAGGACGTTACCTCACTTAAACCTCAACACAACCATATAAGGTAGTACTATTGTTATTCTCATTTTATAGGACTGTTAACTTAGACACAGAGATGTTACCTATCTTGTCAATAGTCACACAGGTGCTAAAAACTTAATCCAGATAAAGTTAACCCAATTACATTATGTCAAAGGAAGCATACACATATTCATTCATCCAATATTCTCAAACAACTTCTACGTTCTACACAGAACCTTTGGTGTCACTGCACCGGGCACTGAGGAAACACCATTTTAAACAAGACAAAGAGTTTCTGCTCCCACAGAGCTTAAGCTCTATGGGGAGAGAGACTGATAACTAGGTGATGTCGATACCAACCACGCTTTCATTTATTATACTTATTATAATTGAAGGAGTTAGTTAATAGTTATATCTGGCTTTACAGTTGAAGATCCTACGGCAAAAATCAGACCTTGCAAGCTCCCTTTTCAACATACTGTGGTGTATTTAAGGAAACTCTGTAATGGTATAACTTTTTGTTCTACATGAAGTTTGGCTTCTGACATTGGAAATCTCAAAAGGGAGCCAAGGGAAAAAATATATGGGAACTTAGTCTTGAAATCCGTATGGATCTCTCCTGTTTTGCCTCTCCAAGAGCACTGGTTTCTATTGGGAGAATTTATTTCTGTGTTAATTTATAGCCATAATCTGGTTCTATCACGTGATTTGTGAACAAAAGTGACTATGTAGAATTAATGTTGATTTGATTTATTGGAAGTATGTGAAGAAGAGTTTTATCTGTTTGTTTGTTTTATTCTAAGCATGATTAGCTCAAGTCAGAGTTCAGGAATAAAAAGGGTCTCCAACGTTTGCAGAAAACCATTTTATAAGTCAGAGTTTTGGGAGACTTCCCTGGAGGTCCAGTGGATAAGACTCCATGCCTCCACTGCAGGGGGCGTGAGTTCAATCCCTGGTCGGGGAATTAGGACCCTCATGCCACATGGTGTTGCCCTCCCCCCAAAAAAAGTCAGAGTTTTGGGTATGTCTTTTCTCTATCCTGCATGCCAGATCTCCCTAATTCTGGTTCTCTGTCAGTCTATGCCTAGCATCATGGCATCTACCACACATATTCTCTCATCTTCTCCATCCCATCAACCACCGGTGTATTCCATTCACCTGGAATCATATTCAGTAACTATCAGTTACTTCACCAGGACAACACATTTACATTCCATCATAGACATCCAGGGCTTTAAGGCCAAGAACCAAAAACATTATTAATTCTAGCTCAGGAGAGAACCTGGAAGATAATTTGAAAAAGAAAATCTCAAGTCTTTTTTTTTAATGTTAGTAATACTCAAATCATCTTTTATGAATGTACATAGTAGTATGCTAGTGGCAGCTTATACCAATTTACGGGAGCCAACCTTTAAGCTTTCAGGAATACTGTTAGCCTGTTATTAAATACAGCCATTATTAAAAGTAAATAAAAGCAAATGACCTAAACTCATAATTGAGTAATTTATAAAAGCAAAATGAATAGATACTCAAAATTCAAACTTCCTAAATACCTTACTATTATCTATACTCAAGGTAAATAACATCTATTGTGTCTGTATAGTGTAAATACTATATACTGGTATGCTACCATGCAATTCTTCCCAACATTGATAGTTTGAAATTGATCATAGTAGAAGGGTGTATTTATACCCCCCAAATGGCAAATACTAAAAATCAGAGCTTTTTGTTTGCTTGTTTCTTCAGAGAGTCTGTTGTTAAACGTTTACCATCACACCACTGAATACAGGTTTCTTTTACCTAGACAGACACTTACTTTAGGTGGGGGAAGAGTCTGAAATTAAGTGCTAGAGGAACAAAAATCCTTGAAATAGATGTTTTAGTACCACTGGTTTTTAGTCACAAGAACCAGAACAATCACTCTATCAGGCAAATACAAGTAAGGAGTATTTTGGATAAGATTTTAGAAAAAGAAATGAATACCATTTCTTTTTTTGCTGAGCACCTTACCTTAACCAACCCTCACTTTAAGAAACCAATCAATCCAAAGACTCTCCCAGGTCCTAATACCCAACACTAAGAACTTCTGAGCCCAACCCATAAGCTATATAAGCCGTACATTCACTTCACATAACAAGGTGCCATCTCAGAACTATCTGTGTGATCTTCACTCTTGCCGCAGTGAGCCAGTAAAACTCAGTTTGCTTACACCATAATGGGTGGGATTTTTGTTTCTTTTGTTTTGATTTTAGAAGATGGCTTTCTAATCTCCAGTCTGTGGACGGGTTTTACTATGGATATGTGTTACCATTAGTCCATGGGAATTAAGGTCATAATCAAGATACAACCTGACAACTCAATCCCATGTAGGAAGTTTAGCCCCATATTGAACATTGCCTTCAAAATTCCTCCCTGTCTATGCTGCACACTCCCCGTATCTGAAGATTTCTTTCTTCTTTCTCTATTGGCCACTCAGAATGCTCCCATTTTACACATTATTAGGACTTTCACTAATAAGATCCCTTTCTGGTTCCATAGAAGTTTATATGTCTGTTATTCCTTTAGCAGCCTCTGGTTTCACTGTGTATTAGCCATGGAGCAGGACCCAGCATACATAGTTCCCCAAATCAAATACACTTCACAATGCATTATTGAATATTATAGACTCAAATTAAAAATTGGGGGTGGGGGCTTCCCTGGTGGCGCAGTGGTTGAGAGTCTGCCTGCTGATGCAGGGGACATGGGTTCGTGCCCCAGTCCAGGAAGATCCCACATGCCGCGGGGTGGCTGGGCCCGTGAGCCATGGCCGCTGAGCCTGAGCATCCGGAGCCTGTGCTCCACAACAGGAGAGGCCACAACAGTGTGAGGCCCACGTACCGCACAAAACAAATAAATTGGGGGTGAAGGGAAGGAAGGAGAATATTACAACGCATGGCACATGGTGAAATAATCATTAGAAGTTTCCGTCTCCCACAAAGGCCTAATTTCATTGAAAATCTCAGTCTTCATTATTTTAAATTGACTCTTCTTTCATCCAATCATCAGATCTTTCTACCCCACTGCCCTTCTTTATCCATCCTTTATTAGGCAGACATTTCAACTAAAAGGCCATTTCCTAAGAAAAAATTAGTTATATCAACTGCCAAGAAAATATTTTCCCCATAGTTTACACAATATGACCTAGATCAGAGTTCCCCGATATATACCTTGTAAGATATAACTAAGGAACAAATTTATTCTATGGTTAATTCAGTTTGGGAAAAAATAGGTCCCAAAATTTTTTTAATGATAATCTTTGCATTTTTTTACTGTAAATTTTTTGGAGTCTTTACTATGCTAATATACATGGTGAATCTCTAAGATAGAAAATTCTCAAATTTGACTTTGGAAGCCTGTTTTCTGTTTTTAACGAACATATTTTGTGATAATTTTCTTGCACTAAATGCACTTTAAGAAATGCAGTACTGACATTTCTAGGCTGAAGAGATAGCAAGGGAGCTCTGTGGACTCAGATGCTCTCTCTGATACTGGAAATAATGGTTTCACTAACATTCCCCTTGACTGAATTATACCTTTGACCCCTTTCATAGGAGTGAAATTCATGTGGAACAACCTAACTCCCAGATAGGAGAAAGAGTAAAAATGTGGCCCAAGAAAGGAGAGGGGAAATGGCAAGTAGGCAGTAGCCAAAGAGGCTAGCCTGTTAATGAGAGAACAGGAGAACATGTGGATCAAAGGGATAAGGAGAGACAGAGATTTTCAGAATTGTCTTTACTGTAAAAAAAAAAAAATCTGTGAGACTTTAAGCATTTCTAAAAATGAATACAGAAAAATATAACTTTAGACCAGTCCATTTAAAAAAAGCTTATAGTAAAGAAGTATATTATTCTTTATGGTTTCTGGAATACAATTTGAATTTCTTTTTGACTCTGATTCTAACAAAGAAGAAGGTAGGACCCTGCTTTATTTAGGCTATTCAGAAACATTTTTGAGTGTGTGCAAAAACAATCATTGATGAGTATACTTTACTTAGTGTATCACATTCAATTCTTGAAATAAAACATTTTATGAGGCTGATATTATTATTCTAATTTTAATTGAAGTAACTCAGAATCAGTTGTCCGGGTCACACAGCTACAACAGAGCAGGACCAAGATTCTGCCTGCCAGCACTAGGTAAGAGTCAAAAACTCTGGTGCTAAAGAACCTGATAGCAAGAGTATATAAGGACAGCAATATTGTTTTAATTTCTAGGAAATTTTCTAAGTCTTATTTTTGAGTATGTGGTTGCTGTTGATTTTTCTTTGTTTACATTTCCCAGGTTAACAGAATGGCATCAGAAACACTAACCTGCATTTATTAAAATCTTTAAATTTTAAGAGCACACGGAACACAAAGGTATGGTCTACAGCTGGACAAAAAAATAAATGCATTAATTTTTTTAAGTACCAGAAAAATACAGTAATGCATCAAAACAACAGTAAAAGAAATGACTACTACAGGAAACAAGCCAAAATAAAGCTCTGCAGTGGAAGAGACTGGGCATGTGTTGAGTCTGAAGAATGTGTAAAAGAGACAAATGGAGAAGAGAGAGGAGAATGTGTACAAAAATCAGAAAAAGAGAGTAATATGGCACAAACCTATGTTTAACTGAAAAATGCATTCAAAGCCATAAAGCTAATAAACCATGATCTTAGAGGAATCCCAAAGAAAGGAAACAATGATAGATCTGCTTGCATGAGGCTATTTGGGCCCCAGCTAGAATGTCAAATGCCTGTAATTGTCTTTTTCTCTTCTCATCCCCTGGGCTGCATATTTTCTGTTTTCTCCCCTTTATTAATTCTCTACCCTTCTGCAACTTGCTCTGTGGCAGAAAAGACTGACCTCAATGGACAATATATACCAGGCTCCCCCCATGCTTGTGGCTTCTGCTTGAATTCAGCCAAGGCCCTGGAAAAGATCAGAAGGTGAGGAAAGAGAAGGAGGGCAAGGCATTTACCCCTGGCTCCTTCCTTGAAGGCTGTGGTTTGGCAGCAACAGGTTTCCTTTGCCTAAGCCCGCAGTTACCATAGTTGGTCACCTCCTACAAGTATGCTTTTCATTGGTAGGAAAATGAAAACCATTGAGCAAATGTGTGAACTTCTGTTAGAGCAATCTCTTTTTTTAAATCCCTTTTCGCAATTGCCTCTACCATGTATACCCTTGAGTATAACTAGATCAAGTAAAAACTGAGGGTGAGGGAACAGCTGAAGGAAGAAAAATGGCACAGAAAAGAAGGATAATGGAAATAAATGAAAGCAGAATTGAAAGCCAAAAGTTCAATGTCACTGACTGACAAATGAGGTGGAGAAAACAGAAAAAGAAAAAATTTCCCACTCTGTAGCCTCTTTCCAACCCTGCTCTCTTGGCTCAGTGAAAAGAATAATCAAGGCAAGAATGAATTTCAAAACCTTGAGCAAGGTGCCCCCGTTGAATGCCCATTTGAATGTCCATTTGTCTCTAATAGAAGACCCATCATTCTTCTGGAAATGGAGGTTATCAGACTGCTAGAGCAAGGAGAGTTATCAGGCCAACTGAAGCTCAGGATGCCCAGGAGCAAACAGAAAAGGAAAGATGGATACATGTGACAGACAGGTTAAAGAGAGGCAGTATAATTTTATGTCAAAGCCAGCCACTGTCTCAAACCTCCTTCACCCTCACCTGGCCTGACAATTACTCCTGTCCCTCTAAGCAAGAACACAAGTTTGACCTACAAACAGAATTCAACTCCTCCACTCTCAATTTTGTCTACACACCTTCAATTTACAATATTTCAGAGACATTTTTTAACCTTACTACCATTTAAAATCATCAAGGAGATTTTGTTAAAATAACCAAACCTGAAACACTTAACATTTATCTCTTTTTAAAATCTGATGTCAAGTGCAGCCCTGCAGTACCCCAACGGAAAGAAGAGTTATATTTAATTATTTTTTCCTGATCTTAACCAACTCCACACTTTTTTTATGAATGGGTGTCTTCCCCTCTCGAAATCTCAAACAATCCTAAATCATGAGAATAAGAGAATTGGGCTAAAGAGGAAAGTTTAATGCTGGTGAGAAGTCTGGCAGAAATAGGACAAAATTGATCCAACTCCAACAAATGAAAGGGAATGAAGGACGATGGAAACAAAGGGCACCAAGAAAAGCTCTGATCTGTGAGGAAAAAAATCATCAAACCAAAATAGTGGTAAAATATTATACTCCTGTGTTAAAAATCATCAGGGTTATTTGTTCCAAGTATTCATTTGTGTCCAATTTTCCATATATCTGCATAATGTGTTGACAAGCCCCTAAGTCCAAGTATGAAATATCAAATCAAGTGCATTAATTAGTGAAGCTGTCTAGAGCTGCATCCAAAGCCAATATGGTTAGCTCTCAGTTACCTGCTTTATTGGAGAGAAACAGCACTGTGTGGGATAATCCCCTAAGCGTTTCTTCTTGGCTCTGGCATGTAATATATACTGGATTTTTGTTGGATGATTTCTTATTTGTTTTTAACAATGGTTCCTTCCCAGTAATTTTTATTTACATATAACAAAGTAATTCATCTTCCCAAAGCACAAGTTGGCTGACTGTTAGCAAGGGCATGAAAGCAGGGCCACGCTCAGAATTAGATATGGAGAACACTTGCTCAGATTTACCTACACCTCTTTCTAGTGCTGCATTCTCCAGCTCATGAAGCTGAATCCCCAGATTCTATAAGGGACACACTGTTACTTCCAGAACTTTCAAAAGTCTCTCTAGGGTGGATGAGACCTAATCGTCATCCCCGACAATTTCCAACCATTATGAACTGTCAAGGCGAGCATTAAAGTTACTCTTTAGTAAATATGCATTCAGTTTAAATCTTCTTTCAACTAATCTCTTTTTTCTCTTCCAGTTGTATAAAGATATAATTGACATACAGTACTGTGTAAGTTTAAGGTGCACAGCATAATGATTTGACTTACATACATCATGAAATGATTATCACAATAAGTTTAGCAAACCTCCATCATCTCATATAGATATAAAATTGAACAAATAGAAAAAATATGTATTTTTCTTTGTGATGAGAACTCAGGATTCACTCTTAAATTTCATATATAACATAGAGCAGTGTTAGTTATATATAGCAGGTTGTACATTACATACCTAGTACTTATTTATCTTGTAACTGGAAGTTTGTGCCTTTTGACTGCCTTCATCCAATTCCCCCTCCCCTAATCTCCACCACTATTAAACACAAATCTGATCTCCTTTTCTATGATTCTGGTTGATGTTATACAACATAGTGATTCAATATCTCCATACATTTCAAAATGATCACCATGGTAAGTCTAGATAACAACTGTCACCATACAAAGATATTACATAGTTATTCACTATATTCCCCACACTGTACCTTTCATACCCGTGACTCATTTATTTTACACCTGGAAGTTTGTATCTCTTAACATCTAGATCTATTTCTTTCCTCCTGCCTCTCCCCTCCCTTCTGTTTGTTCTCTGTTATCTTTAACTCTTTTTATCTTCCTTATTCCTGAAGAGTACAAATAGCATACCGTGTGCATTAAGATTCCTGCCGGGAAAGACTGATCTAGTCCAGATGTCCTTAGAACAGGTGAATCCTCTACCTTGATATTCATGAAAAGCCATCTATCTCATTCTTGTTCTGTGAATAATCAATAATATGATCCATGATAATAAATGGCCCTTTCCATGTACAATATCAACATTTCAATATTGTAATAGGAACTTCCACAGACCAGGCCTTAACCAAAAGGGTGATTGGTTATATAATCTCATAGAGGAGATGCTTGAAGGTGCTGTAGGGGGTTAAAATAAGTTTCTAAAATTAATTTTTATTTTTATGTTTTCACTTTGTATACAGGGCTCTTCAGTACTCAGACAACTCTACATGTAGCTCCCCGTTTCATCCATATGGTTGGTGGTCCAAGCAAGAGAAAAAAGGGGAAATTGGCTTGCACTTGAAGGGTAGATCTTTATTTCTCAATCATGGACAAGTGAGGACTGATATTAAACAAATAGTAGGTGAAGCTCAGTGATAAATACGGTAAATCTTTCTAGGGAAGTGTTCTTATTTAAAGATTTTAGAGGTGAAGTAATTGACAAGTCATTTAAAATCTTGTTTATATATTAAAATACATACAAATGTTAAAGATAAAACTTGAGTTAAAACACAAACATAAAATGACTTTGCCCTGCTTTAAAAACTTTAATGGCTTCCTGATATTAAGAATAACGGCCAACGTGCTTAACATCACCTAGAGTCCCCTGAATGCATCAGCTCCCAGCTCTTCCTCATGCTTATTCTTAGTCTTTAATTTCTAGGGCCTTTACACATGCTGGTTCTTTTGCCTGGAATGATCTTCAGCCTCATTGTAAACTTATTCATACCACTTATTCATACCCATTCAGATCTCAGGTCAAACATCACCTACCCAGACACTTGAGACAGTGTGTCATCTGAGGCTAACTCAGATCTTTCTGTTACCTCTGCCAGAGCATTCTGTGCTGTCATTTCATAATATTTATCCCAGTTAGTTATAACAGAAATAATAATTAATTTACATACATATGTGCATATGTGTGTTTTTGACAATGTCTTTAACATCTATATCCTCCACTAGACAGAAAGCTTCTTGAAGGCAGGTGCCGTATTTGTTTAGATTACCTTTTTATCTTGTGGACTTACACTTAGTAAACACACAAATAGTTGTCAAACGAATAAATGCATAGACACCAGAGTGCACACCCATTCTTATTTCCCAAAAATCAAATAAAAGCGCATGTCCTATTAATAGGGGTTCAGAGGTATCACTCTCTCATATAAGTTACATCCATGAGTCATACATCTCATGTCAGTGTAAAACTGACAGAGTGAGACCCACAAGTTCACTGTATTAATGTGGCTAGGGCTGCTGTAACAAAGTATCACAAACTGAGTGGCTTAAAGAACACATATTTATTGATACCAAGGTGTCAGGAGGACCATGGGCCATATGAAGGATCTAGGGAATGATTTATTCAGGTCTCTCTCCTAGCTTCTGGTAGTTCCTTTACTTGTGGCAGCCTAATTCCTATCTTCACATGGTCTTCTCCCTGTATGCATGTCTTTCTCTTCATAGGGCATTCTATTTATAAGAACATCAGTCATATTGGAGTAGAGGCCCATCCTATACCATTATGACTTGTCTAAACTAACTGCACCCATGACAATCTTCTTTTCAAATAAGGTCATATTCTGAGCTACTGGAGGTTAGGACTACAACACAGGAATTTTAGTGAGACACATTTCAACACATTACATCCACTGGTAACCATTACACCCAGAACTTATCATAATGTTGAACATAAATTAAAGGAGTTTCTTTTTCTTCTAGTTTACAATGTTTTTCTCCATTATTGAATTATGGATTTTTATCTAAAGGGTTTTTTTTAATCTATTGAGATTTTGGTATGATTTTCACATTTTTGTATTAATGTAGCTAATCATATTGACTAACTTTCAAAGGTTAAATTAATCTCACATTTCTAGAATAAAAACAAGATATATTATCCATCATGGATTCCACTGGCTAATAGTTAATATAGAATTTTTGTATCTGATTATAGGAGAGACTGAAATAACACTTTCCTTTCTTGTAAAGCCAAGTTTTGATATGAAGGTTACCCGAGCATTATAAAATAAATTTTAAATTTTTTCTTATTTATTCTCTGAAAGAGTTTGTGTAAATCTGGCATTCTTTCTACCTTAAGTAGTTGGAAAAACTCACCCATAAAGCCATGTGGGACTAGCACTTCTTTGTAGGAAGGTTTTAAATTATGGTCAGTGACCCAGTACTCAGTCAAATGTGGTTAATGCCCATGTACTCTCGAAAAAAAAAACATCCATATTCTACAGCTCTCAGGTGTAGCATTCTATAGATGTTAGTTTAGTCCAGTTTATTCACTGTTTCATTCACATCTCTCTCTATTTATTATTTTTTCTTTTTTCTGCTTGTACTGACAGGTACTGGGACAGATGTCCTAAAACCTTCCACAATGATTGTGGATTTGTCTATTGTACTTTGTAGTTCTGTCAAGTTTGGCTCTAAGTATTTAGAAGCTATATTAAGTGCATACAAAGGTACAAAGTTTATATCTTCTAGATGAATTGAATCTTTTGTAACTACAAAATATTCTTCTTATCGCTAGTAATGTTGATTTGCCTTAAACTCTACTTTGTACATTAAAAAAGCTACATTCTTTTGTTTCATGCTTGCAACTTTTTTCATGCTTTAACTTTTACATTTTTATTTCTTTCTATTTTTATGTATACCTTTATGAGTACTATTTTTTGTTATTTCAACTGATAACCATTGTCTTACAACTGAGGTGCTTAGTACATTTATAGTCAATTTCTTACTCTTGCTTTTTGTTAGTTAATATTTTTATTCAATTTTCCCCATTTGTTAGGTCATTATATTTTTAACAATTTCTTTGGTAGATGACTTAAGTAGTAAAACAAGTATGCTTTACTTAACAAATGTAATAAGGATTATTATGTTTACTCTCTTGCAGTCAATACAAAGACTTCAGAAAGCTTTAACTTCTGTGCTAATTTTTTGTGTATTTAATTCTATAGGTTTTGAACTTCATAAAACATTATTATTCTTTTGTATAGTCAAATGTTTTCATATATCCCATATATTTAGCCTTTAATCATTTATTCATCCATCTTCGAGCTTCTATCTGGAATCATTTCTCCTACTTTAAGAATTCCCTTTAGTACAAGATCAGCCAATAAGGAATTCTCTCGGTTTTTTGTTTGCTTATTTGTTTAAATGTGTCTATATTTTACCTTTTTTGAAAAATTTTTCTAGGCAAATAATTCTATATTTGCAATTATATTTTTTCAACATTTTAAAACCATTATTCCATAGTCTTCCACCTTCAACTGATTCTATGAAAAACCAGATGTCTTATCATTGTTAGTTTTAAAATGTCTTTTATTTCTGACTTCTTTTAATATGTTCTCTTTCCTTTTGATTTTCAAGACTTTTACACTGACAAGATGTGATTTCCTTTATATGTATTTTATTTGAATCTATAGTGGCTTTTGCATCTGCAGCTTGATCTCCTTCATCACTTTCAATTTTCATCCATTATTTCTTCAAATATTACATCTATTCCATCTTCCCTTTCCTATCTTTCTTAGAACACAATATTTGTAGCACAGACTTTTTTTATTTTTATATATTCTATGTGGTGTATTCTCTTTTCTGTTTTTCCATCCCACTGTTTCTTGTATTTCACTCTAGATATTTTCTTCTGACCTATTCTCCAATAAACTAATTCTCTTTTATTCCTTGTTCAGTAAGATGTTGAACAAAACTATTAATTTTCTGATTTTATTTATCATATTTTTATGTTCCATACTTTTGATGTTAGTTTATAATAATTTCCAGCATTCTGCTTAAATCTTTCTGCTTAGACACAATTTGTTGAACATACTATTCACATTCATTTAAAGTATGTCACTGATATCTCTAATTTCTAGAGCATATTATTTTATTCTTTTGTTTGTCAATTGTTGCTTTTTTTATATACCTGGTATTTTAGACTGAATGCATAATGTATGAGAAAATATACAGGTAATTTAAGGCACTGGGTGATGTTATTTTCCTCCAAAAAGTATTTGCTTTTGTTTCAGAGGCAATTTGAAAGAGGTTAGATCACCTATTCCAGTCATGAAATGAGTTGATTCAAATTTAAGCTTTATCCAGCAACTTCACTCTTGGGTATTTATCCAAAGAGAACAAAAACACTAAATAGAAAACATATATGTGCCCCTATGTTCACTGCAATAGGCAAGATATGGAAACAACTTAAGTATCCATCAACAGAAAGATGGATAAAGAAGATGTACATATACACAATGGAATATTGCTCAGTCATAAAAAAGAATGAAATCTTGCCATTTGCAACAACATGGATGGACCTAGAGAGTATTATGCTAAGTGAAATAAGTTGGAAACAGAAAGACTAAGCTCTATGATTTCACTTATAGGTGGAATCTAAGAAATAAAACAAATGAACAAACAACAAAACAGAAACAGAGTCATAGATAGATAGGACAAACAGGTGGTTGTCAGATGGGAGGAGAGGGAGGAGGAGAGAAATAGGTGAGGAACATTAAGAGGTACAAACTTCAAGCTGCAAAATAAATGAGTCATGGGCATGAAATGTACAGTGTGGAGAATATAGGCAATAACTATGTAATATCTTTGTAGGGTGCCCGTTGGTATCTAAACTTATTATGGAGATCATTTTGAAATGTACAGAAATACTGAATCACGATGTTGTGTAACAGGAACTAACAGAGTGTTACAGGTCAATGATACTTCAAAAACAAACAAACAAGCTCATAGAAAAAAAAAAAAAAAAGATACCAGATTTGTGGTTACCAGAGGCAGGGGGTGGGGGAGGGAGAACTGGGTGAAAGCAGTCAAAAGGTACCCACTTCCACTTATAAGATAAATAAGTCCTGGGGATGTGATGTACACCAGGATGCATGTAATTAACATGGCTGCCTGTTACATATGAAAGTTGTTAAAAGAGTAAATTCCAAGTGTTCTCATCACAAGGAAAAATATTTATTTTTCTATTTCTTTTATTTTTTATCTATATGAAATGATGGATGGTCACTAAACTTATTTTGGTAACCAAAAAATAAACAAATTTACGCTTCAGTCTTTGTGATATCTGGCATTTTTCTGGTTTGCTCATATGTTGAGTCATACTCCTAACTCTACCACCTCAGGAGTCCTAACTAAAAGCCTGGGTATTCCTCAGGACTCTTCTTCTATTCTAAACTCTAAACACAAGATTTGTCTCTCTACCCTCACGGGACATTTGGAAGTTCTGCCCATTATCACAGCTTATCACACATCTCTTTTCATTCAGCTTCTCGGGCTCTCCTCTGCAGCCTTTAAATCTATTAATTCATAGAAGGAAAAAGAAGAGCCAAATATTGCATAGCCTCTTCAGATTTCCTGTTCCCCAAAGAACTTGACTCCTCAGGCACTCATTTTCTTGACTGCTCACATATGCCTTCAAATACATGTTTTTGTATGTTCTCCGGTCCTTCTAGTTATTTTCAACACATTGATATACTATAATATTGGCAGAATTAGAAACCTCACCACTTTGTTCTGTAATACTCTCTCAGAAGAAGTGGTTTTATTATATTTATTTCCACTTAAGATCCAAAGTTTGTTTTTAAGCTCCTTAATGTACTTTTTGGTTCATGCCACCTGATTAAAACAATAGTCCTTCAATATTTAATAAGGTTGGACCATGTATTTTAGATGTTTTAAAAATAAATTTTCTTAAAAAAAGATACAAAAATATATTTTTTAACATGCTTATTGGAGTATAATTGCTTTAAAATTATGTGTTAGTTTTTGCTGAATAACAAAGTAAATCAGCTATATGTGTGTGTGTATATATATATACATATATATATATATATATATATATATATATATATATATTTGTATCTCGCCATATCCCCTCCCTTTTGCATCTCCCTCCCATCCCACCCCTCTAGGTGGTCACAAAGCACCAGACTGAGCTCCCTGTGCTACACAGCTGTTTCCCACTAGCTAACTATTTTACATTTGGTAGTGTATATATGTCAATGCTACTCTCTCACTTCATCCCAGCTTACCCTTCCCTCTCCCAGTCTCAAGTCCATTCTCTATGTCTGCATCTTTATTCCTGTCCTGCCCCAGGTTCTTCAGAACCTTTTTTTTTTTAGATTCCATATATATGTGTTAGCATATGGTATTTGCTTTTCTCTTTCTTCCTTCACTCTGTATGACAGACTCTAGGTCCATCCACCTCACTACAAATAACTCAATTTCATTTCTTTTTATGGCTGAGTAATATTCCATTGTGTATATGTGCCACATCTTCTTTATCCATTCATCTGTCAATGGACACTTAGGTTGCTTCCATGTCCTGGCTATTGTAAATAGTGCTGAAATGAACATTGTGGTACATGTCTCTTTTTCAATTCTGGTTTTCTCAGGGTATATGCCCAGTAGTGGGATTACTGAGTCATATGGTAGTTCTATTTTTAGCTTTTTAAGGACCCTCCATACTGCTCTCCATAGTGGCTATATTAATTTACATTCCCACCAAGAGTGCAGGAGGGTTCCCTTTTCTCCACACACTCTCCAGCATTTATTGTTTGTAGATTTTTTGATGATGGCCATTCTGACCAGTGTGAGGTGAAACCTCACTGTAGTTTTGATTTGCATTTCTCTAATGATTAGTGATGTTGAGCATCCTTTCATGTGTTTGTTGGCCATCTGTATATCTTCTTTGGAGAAATGTCTATTTAGGTTTTCTGCCCATTTTTGGATTAGGTTGTTTGTTTTTTTGATATTGAGCTGCTTACATATTTTGCTGATTAATCCTTTGTCAGTTGCTTCGTTTGCAAATATTTTCTCCCATTCTGAAGATTATCTTTTCTTCTTGTTTATTGTTTCCTTTGTTGTGCAAAAGCTTTTAAGTTTCATTAGGTCCCATTTGTTTATTTTTGTTTTTATTTCCATTTCTCAAGGAGGTGGGTCAAAAAAAATCTGGCTGTAATCATTATGTCATAGAGTGTTCTGGGTATGTTTTCCTCTAAGAGTTTTATAGTGTCTGGCCTTACATTTAGGTCTTTAATCCATTTTGAGTTTATTTTTGTGTATGATGTTAGAGAGTGTTCTAACTTTATTCCTTTACATGTAGTTGTCCAGTTTTCCCAGTACCACTTATTAAAGAGGTCATCTTTTCTCCATTGTATATTCTTGCCTCATTTATCAAAGATAACGTGACCATATGTCTGTGGGTTTATCTCTGGGCTTTCTGTCCTGTTCCATTGATCTATATTTCTGTTTTTGTGCCAGTACCATATTGTCTTGATTACTGTAGCTTTGTAGTATAGTCTGAAGTCAGGGAGCCTGGTTCCTCCAGCTCCGTTTTTCTTCCTCAAGATTGCTTTGGCTATTCAGGGTCTTTTGTGTTTCCATACAAATTGTGAAATTTTTTGTTCTAGTTCTGTGAAAAATGCCACTTGCAGCTTGATAGGGATTGCATTGAATCTGTACATTGCTTTGGGTAGTATAGTCATTTTCACCATTATTCAACATAGTTTTGGAAGTTTTAGTCATGGCAATCAGAGAAGAAAAAGGAATAAAGGGAAACCAGATTGGAGAAGAAGTAGTAAAATTGTCACTGTTTGCAGATGACATGATACTATACATAGAGAATCCTAAAGATGCTACCAAAAAACTACTAGAGCTAATCAATGAATTTGATAAAGTAGCAAGATACAAACAATGCACAGAAATCTCTTGCATTCATATACACTAACAACGAAAAATCTGAAAGAGAAATTAAGGAAACACACTCATTTACCATTGCCACAAATGGTATAAAATACCTAGGAATAAACCTACCTAAGGAGACAAAAGACCTGTATGCAGAAAACTATAAGGCACTCATAAAAGAAATAAAAGACAATAGAAGCAGATGGAGAGTTATACCATGTTCTTGGATTGGAAGAATCAACATTGTGAAAATGACAAAAATATATTTTCTAGACTTGATATACAAATTGGAAATACTCATAAAAGATATTAAGGTTCTAACACTCATTATATAACAAGATCTTATTCCCTTTATTGTTGCAGGACAGCCCCTCCAAAACTTAGCAACATGATCCAACAGTAATCATTTATCTTGATCTGCAGTCTAAAATATTATGGACAGAGTTCAGGGACACAGCTTGTCCCTGCTTCCCATGGCAACATCTTGGGCAGCTCATGGACTGGGAGACTCTCACACAGCCTACCTGGTAATTGATAGTGGTGGATACAGCTGAAGTTGTTGGCTAGAATACATACATGTGTCTTCTCCATATGGCTGACTGGATTCCTTATAGCATGGTGGCTGAGTTTCTACAGTGAGCAACTCAAGAGAACCATGTGGGAACTATGCTGCCTTTTATATCCAGTCTTAGATGCCACTTAGTATTACTACTGTCATTGTTACAAGTCTGCGGGCAAAAATCACAGATACCAATCTCCTATGAGAAGAGTACTAATAACGTATTGTAAGAGGTATGTGACGGGATGAGAAATAATGCTGCTCCTATTTTTGAAAAATATAATCTGTCACAGAGCTTTTATAGAAAAATCTATAGACAGGGCAACTTTCTGAAAATACCTCATATTTGAATACTGATAATGGTGTTAACTTTTTAAAGACTCTGATAAAAATCTTTAGTTCATGCTTAAATTAGTCTTATAGAGCAAATCAATCTTTTTCTATTTTATAGAAATGGGATTTCTTATCTTTAACCTGGTTAAAATTTATGTATTTATGTGTGTTTCTTATGCCTGAGAAGCTGTTATTTATTTTAATATTCTAAGTTTGTCATACATTAGTTATATTCTTCTCTCTAGCCATTTTTTCTGAAATGATATAAAATTATTTTTATGAGCCATGTCATTAGCACTGAGTGTCAAGACCATTGCTAAACCTGCTTTGGTAATTATGTGCCATTTGGATTTTTCCAAGTGTACCTATAAAGTAGACACTGTGTTTGCTCTCAAAGTCTGAGATGTGAACTTAAGAAGTTCCCCAGAGTATCTTCAATTTCAAAAATATCATGTGGCCTATAGTTGCTCTTTATAGTCTCTTGAAAATGCTCATTAAATACCTTCAAAAACATGAAGATGGAAACAAGAAAACGGAAATTTTCCCTAATAGCTAAATATGACCGTCAGGTAATATCTACAAATGGAAGTTCTATTTAGATATTACAGAAGACTCATCTAAAATATAACAGTAACCATAGCTTATCTGACACGAATGCAGTGGAATAACACACTCTTCAGGCCATGGCATCCTTTCACAAGATGGAGAATGTCTCAAAATGGAGGATGTCCTGTTTTCTACCATCACCATACGTTTTATAATTCCAAGACCCAGTGTTGTACTAACAAGAAGAATTGGAGTCATCTCTATCAACCCCTGTGTGAGGCAATGTGAAACTGGCAGTGTGTGTCCCTGCCCTCTCTCCCTTCTCTAGTAGTTCTATTAACTTCATTGTTGAAAAGGCTTCGACCTTCATAAAAATTATGAGGCAGGAAATGGAAGCTAACTAGTGGTAGCAGAATGCACTGGGGAAAATAGTCAAGACCTGTATTATGTAGAGGGAGAAGTAGAAAAAAAAAAAAAAAAAAACCAACCTGGAGTGTGATGAAAATTGTAAATTTTAGGCATAAATTGAGGGTAGGAAGGAAATGCTACCTCAGTAGATCAGATACACCAGAAAGACTTTTGAGTGGTTGACTGAACAAGAAATATCTTCAAACATGCAATTTAACTAAATTATAGTGAAAGAGAGTAGAGACAAATCTACCAACTGCCACATACTACAGCCCAGATTCTGTCTCCACATGTAAATTCAAGGTTTACCAAGAATAATGAAACAACCTGAGTAATTCATGAGTCAAAGTAGAATGTAAAAATGCAATTACAGGTTGAAAAAATGTATCTACAACTAGAAAACTACATATGAAAAATCATTAAAATTGTAACCCAAGTAAACAATTAAATTATTTTGGTCTTCCCTGGTGGCGCAGTGTTTGAGAGTCCGCCTGCCAATGCAGGGGACATGGGTTCATGCCCCGGTCCGGGAAGATCCCATATGCCGCGCAGTGGCTAGGCCCGTGAGCCATGGCTGCTGAGCCTGCACGTCCGGAGCCTGTGCTCCGCAACGGGAGAGGCCACAACAGTGAGAGGCCCGTGTACCGCAAAAAAAAAAAAAAAAAAAAAAAAAAAAAAAATTAAATTATTTTAAAATAAAGGATGAATAAATGTAAACATTTAAAACACATATCTGGAAAAACAATTAGAGGTTAGTAGGAAGAATAAAATAAAATAATAATAAATATTATTGCATTAGAAAAAAATTAATTGAAGAAAAAGTTCATTGAAAGTGTTGATAAAATAAAATTCTTTCAGGTATAAATAATTGCAATCCGAAATGGAATGAATAATTTTCTAAGAAAATATATACATTATATATATTTATATATTATATTATATAATCTATTCAAGTTATATATATAATTAAAAAGAAATATGGATAAGGGAATGAATGATGGATGGATGAATGAAAAGAAAGAGCATCTAGAAAGATATCTATCAGATTATCAGCAAGTATCTCCTCTGAGTGAAGGGTTGAATTTTATTTTCTTGAAAAGTTATAGCAGAAATTAATTAAAAACACAAAAGCCTTGAAATTGAAAGTCAAGAAATAAATGATCTCTATTCATAGATGATAACATTCTACATTAGAAAACCCCAAAGAATACAAGAAAGATATTAGAGTTAATAAATAAAGTCAGGGCTTCCCTGGTGGTGCAGTGGTTGGGGGTCCACCTGCTGATGCGGGGGGAGCGGGTTCATGCCCTGGTACGGGAGGATCCCGCGTGTCATGGAGCGGCTGGGCTCATGAGCCGTGGCCGCTGGGCCTGCACGTCCAGAGCCTGTGCTCCGCAATGGGAGAGGCCCGCGTACCACAAAAGAAAAAAAAAGAATTCAACAAGTTGCAGGGCATGAGATCAACACACAAAAATCAGTTACGTTTCTACGTACCAGCAATGAACAATTCAAATTTTAAAAAAAGTAATTCCACGTTCACTATCATCTAAAGTAATAAAATACCTAAGAACAACTTAACCAAGGAGGTAAGACTTGTACACTGAAAACTATAAAACATTGCTGAAAAACATTAAAGAAGGCCTGAATAAATGGAAAAACATCCCAGGTTCATGGATTGGAAGACTTAGTAATGCTAAGATGTCAATACTACCCAAAGTGACCTGAAAATGCACTGAAATGATTATCTAAATACCAATGATAGTTTGTGGAATAGAGTAAAATATTTGCAAATCGTATGTCTAATAAGAGTTGTTTACTATCCAAAATATATAACATACTTTAAAATTAAACAACAAGAATATAAACAACTAGATTAAAAAAATGGGCAAAGGGCTTGAATGGACATTTCTCCAAAGAAAATATACCAGTGGCAAATAAGAACATCAAAAGATGCTCAACATCATTAGTCATTAAGAAAACACAAATCAAAACAACAATGAGATACCATTTCACAACTACTAGGATGGCTATGATACTAAAAATAGAAAATAACAAGTATTGGCAAGGATGTAAAGAAATTGGAATCCTCTACATTTCTGGTTGGAAAATAAAATGATGCAGCCACTGAGGAAACATTTAAGTGTTTCCTTGAAAAATTAAATATATAATTATTATATGACCCAGGAATTCCACTCCTAGGTGTATACCCAAAATTAAAAGCAGGTGCACAAAGAAACATTTTATGTTCACAGCAGTATTATTCAGAATAGCTGAAATATGGAAACAACTGAAACATCTGTCTATAGATGAACAAACAAATAAAACATTGTGTGTGTACACACACACACACACACACACACTCATACACAGTGGAATATTATTCAGCCATAAAAAGAGATGAGGTTCTGTTACATACTACAATGTGGATGAATCTCTAAAGCATTATGTTAAATGAAATAAGACAAATAATAAAAAACAAATACTGGATGATTATACTTATATAAACTATCTACAGTAGGCAAATTCATAGAAACTGAAAATAGATTAGTGATTCCTAAGGGTTGGGAGATGAGAAAGATGGGGATTTATTGCTTAACGTTTATAGTTTCTCTTTGGGGTGATGAAAAACTTTCCAAAATATATGGTAGTGATGCTTGCATAACATTGTGAATATAATTAACACCACTCAATTTTACACTTAAAAACGGTTATACTGGCAAGTTCTATGTTATATATTTTATATATTATATACATGTTTGTTATATATGTTTTATTTTTTATTATAAATACTTTATCATATATTATAAAATTATATTTATCAAATAGATACACATTACATGTTTGTTACATATATTATGTATAATAATACACCATACATTATATATAAAATATTTATAGTATATACATTTTTACCATAATTAAATACAATTATTTCTTGCTTCAGACTGATCTTGGTTTGGATTTTATGTCTACCACCTTCAATGTAATCTTGAACAAATTACTTAATACTTCAAAGTATGAATCCATCTCTTTAAAATATGAGTCATTGAGTAGAAGCAAGAAGAACTACAATATTGCAGCCTGTGGACTGAAAACCACATTCACAGAAAGACAGACAAAATAAAAAGGCAGAGGACTATGTAGCAGATGAAGGAACAAGATAAAACCCTAGAAAAACAACTAAATAAAGTGGAGATAGGCAACCTTCCAGAAAAAGAAGTCAGAATAATGATAGTGAAGATGATCCAGAACCTCGGAAAAAGAATGGAGGCAGGGATCGAGAAAATGCAAGATATGTTTAACAAAGACCTAGAGACTTAAAGAACAAACAGAGATGAACAATACAATAAATGAAATGAAAAATACACTAGAAGGAATCAATAGCAGAATAACTGAGGAAAAAACGGATAAGTGACCTGAAATTCAGAATGGTGGAAATCACTGCTGCAGAACAGATTAAAGAAAAAAGAATGAAGGGCTTCCCTGGTGGTGCAGTGGTTGAGAATCCGCCTGCCGATGTAGGGAACATGGGTTCGTGCCCGGGTCCGGGAAGATCCCACATGCCGCGGAGCGGCTGGGCCCGTGAGTCATGGCCACTGAGCCTGCGCGTCTGGAGCCTGCGCTCCACAACGGGAGAGGCCACAACAGTGAGAGGCCCGCGTACCACCAAAAAAAAAAAAAAAGAAAGAAAAAAGAAAAAAGAATGAAAAGAAATGAAGACAGCCTAAGAGACCTCTGGGACAACATTAAATGCACCAACATTCACATTATAGGGGTCCCAGAGGAGAAGAGAGAAAGAAAGGTCCTGAGAAAATATTTGAAGAGATTATAGTCAAAAACTTCCGTAACATGGGAAAGGAAATAGCCACCCAAGACCAGAAAGCTCAGAGTCCGAGGCAAGATAAACCCAAGGAGAAACACACCGAGACACACAGTAATCAAACTGACAAAAATTAAAGACAAAGAAAAATTATTAAAGCAACAAGGGAAAAACAACAATAACATAAAAGGGAACTCCCATAAGGTTAACAGCTGATTTCTCAGCAGAAACTCTACAAGCCAGAAGGGAGTGGCATGATATATTTAAAGTGATGAAAGGGAAGAACCTACAACCAAGATCGCTCTATCTGTCAAGGATCTCATTCAGATTCGAGGGAGAAATCACAAGCTTTACAGACAAGCAAAGGCTAAGAGAATTCAGCACCACCAAACCAGTTCTACAACAAATGTTAAAGGAACTTCTCTAAGTGGGAAACACAAGAGAACAAAAGGACCTACAAAAACAAACCCAAAGCAATTAAGAAAATGGTAATTGGAACATACATATCGATAATTACCTTAAATGTAAATGGATTAAATGCTCCCACCAAAAGACACAGGCTCGCTGAATGGATACAAAAATAAGGCCCATATATATACTGTCTACAAGAGACCCACTTCAGACCTAGGGACACATACAGACTGAAAGTGAGGGGATGGAAAAAGATACTACATGCAAATGGAAATCAAAAGAAAGCTGGAGTAGCAGTACTCATATCAGATAAAATAGGCTTTAAAATAAAGAATGTTACAAGAGACAAGAAAGGACACTACATAGTGATCAAGGGATTGATCCAAGAAGCAGATATAACAATTATAAATATATATGCACCCAACATAGGAGCACCACAATACATAAAGCAAATGCTAAGAGCTAAAAAAGAGGAAATCAACAGTAACACAATAATAGTGGGGGACTTTAACACCTCACTTTCACCAATGGACAGATCATCCAAAGAGAAAATTAATAAGGAAATACAAGCTTTAAATGACACAAGAGAACAGATACATTTAATTGATATTTATAGGACATTCCAACCAAAAACAGCAGATTACACTTTCTTCTCAAGTGTACATGGAACATTTTCCAGGAGAGATCACAACTTGGGTCACAAATCAAGCCTCGGTAAATTTAAGACAATTAAAATCATATCAACCATCTTTTCCAACCACAACACTATGAGATTAGAAATCAGTTACAGGGAAAAAAAAAAACGTAAAAAACACAAACACACAGAGGCTAAACAATACACTACTAAATAACCAAGAGGTCACTGAAGAAATCAAAGAGGAAATCAAAAAATACCTAGAAACAAATGACGGTGAAAACAGGACGACCCAAAACCTATGGGATGCAGCAAAAGCAGTTCTAAGAGGGAACTTTATAGCAGTACAATCCTGCCTCAAGAAACAAGAAAAACCTCAGGTAAACAATCTAACCTTACACCTAATGCAGCTAGAGAAAGAAGAATAAACAAAACCCAAAGTTAATAGAAGGAAAGATATCATAAAAATCAGAGCAGAAATAAATGAAAAAGAAACAAAGAAAATAATAGCAATGATCAATAAAACTATCAGAGAAGAAAAGAAATAAAAGGAATACAAATTGGAAAAGAAGAATTAAAACTGTCACTGTTTGCAGATGACATGATACTATATGTAGATAATCCTAAAGATGCCACCAGAAAACTACTAGAGCTAATTAGTGAATTTGGTAAAGTTGCAGGATACAAAATTAATGTACAGAAATCTCTTGCATTCCTATACACTAACAATGAAAGATCAGAAAGAGAAATTAAGGAAACAATCCCATTCACCACTGCAACAAAAAGAATAAAATACCTAGGAATAAACCTACCTCAGAAGGTCAAAGACCTCTACTCAGAAAACTAAAAGACTCTGATGAAAGAAATAAAAGATGACACAAACAGATGGAGAGATATACCATGTTCTTGGATTGGAAGAATCAATATTGTGAAAATGACTACAGTACCCAAAGCAATCTCCAGATTCAATGCAATCCCTATCAAATTACCAATGGCACTTTTTACAGAACTAGAACAAAAATCTTAAAATTAGTATGGAGACAAAAAAGACCCCTAATAGCCAAAGCAATCTTCAGGGAAAAAAATGGAGCTGGAGGAATCAGACTCCCTGACTTCAGACTATACTACAAAACTACAGTAATCAAGACAATATAGTACTGGTAGAAAAAACAGAAATACAGATCAATGGAACAGGAGAGAAAGCCCAGAGATAAACCCATGCACCTATGGTCAACTAATCTATGACAAAGGAGGCAAGGATACACAATGGAGAAAAGACAGTCTCTTCAATAAGTGGTGCTGGGAAAACTGGAGAGCTACATATAAAAGAATGAAATTAGAACACTCCCTAACACCACACACAAAAATAAACTCAAAATGGATTAAAGACCTAAATGTAAGACCAGACACTGTAAAACTCTCAGAGGAAAACATAAGAAGAACACTCTTTTACAAAAATAACAGCAAGATCTTTTTTGATCCATCTCCTAGAGTAATGGAAATAAAAACAAAAATAAACAAATAGGACCTAATGAAACTCAAACGCTTTTGCACAGCAAAGGGAACTATAAACAAGACGAAAAGATGACCCTCAGAATGGGAGAAAATATTTGCAAATGAAACAATGGATGAAAGATTGATCTCCAAAATATATAAACAGCTCACGCAGCTAAATATTATAAAAACAAACAGCCCATTACAAAAATGGGCAGAAGACCTAAATAGACGTTTCTCCAAAGAAGATATACAGATTGCCAACAAACATGAAAGAATGCTCAACATCATTAATCATTAGAGAAATGCAAATCAAAACTACAATGCGATATCATGTCACACTGGTCAGAATAGCCAGCATCAAAAAATCTACAAACGTTAAATGCTGGAGAGGGTGTGGAGAAAAGGAAACCCTCTTGCACTGCTGGTGGGAATGTAAATTGATACGGCCACTATGGAGAACAGTATGGAGGTTCCTTAAAAAACTAAAAATAGAATTACCATATGACCCAGCAATCCCACTACTGGGCATATACCCAGAGAAAACCATAATTCAAGAAGACACATGCACGCCAGTATTCATTGCAGCCCTATTTACAATAGCCAGGTCATGGAAGCTACCTAAATGCCCATCGACAAACAGATAAAGAAGATGTGGTACACATATACAAAGGAATATTACTCAGCTATAAAAAGGAATGGAAAAAAAAAGAGGAATGAAACTGGGTCATTTGTTAAGACATGGATGGACCTAGAGAATGTCATACAGAGTGAAGTAACTCAGAAAGAGAAAACCAAATATCGTATATTAACGCATGTATGTGGAATCTAGAAAAATGGTACAGATGAACCAGTTTGCAAGGCAGAAATAGAGACACAGATGTAGAGAACAAATGTATGGACACCAAGGGGGGAAAGCAGGGGGGACTGGGGGTGAGGTGGGATGAATTGGGAGATTGGGATTGACATATATAAACTAATTTGTATAGAATAGATAACTAATAAGAACCTGCTGTATAAAATAAAATAAAATAAAATTCCAAAATATATATATATAT
Organism: Kogia breviceps; assembly: GCF_026419965.1. Taxonomy (NCBI): domain Eukaryota; kingdom Metazoa; phylum Chordata; class Mammalia; order Artiodactyla; family Physeteridae; genus Kogia; species Kogia breviceps. The sequence continues at coordinate 110,867,904 of NC_081311.1, read as the reverse complement.
ATGAGTCATCATAACAGCACCACACCTTCCTCATAAGCCTGTGGTGGTGACTGGCACAAGTTGGTACATCCACCATCCTCCACAGATGCTCACTGATTATTATTGACAGTGTATCCTCAATTCTGAGATGTATTTTTCCACTCATTCTCAAAGCAGATTGTATCTTACGAATGACAGACACACACAATGAAATATTTTTTTGAGAAATGTTACCAAATATTAGTGTGAATTTCAAGATATATTATCTTATAATTGAGAAAATGCTACATTTTTTATTATGTACATCTAAGTGTTTTTTTCAATGAGCATATACTCTTTGCATAATCAGAATAAATAGAATTTTTAAAACACAAATAACTTAAAATATAAAGAGTACAAAATAAATACATGAAGAGACTTTTATAAGCAATCTATAAATTTTTTCTAGAAACAATATGAAATTGCTATTCAGTGGATAAAAATCAGTTTTTGCAAGCACACAGTGGCATGGAAACATTCATGGGGAAAGAATTTTGCAAACATTACATATGACTCATTTTTAAACCAAAATACTAACAATGAAGGGTTTTTTGTTTTTTCTTTTGGCTTCTCAGTATTCTCTAGAATTAATATTTTTTACTCATTCAAAAATATTTAGTCTCTTATGTACCAATCACACAGATATTAAACTAATAATTTCTTTGTCAATGTTAAAATGAGTGAATAGATTAATAAAAGTGAATTTTTCAAAAAAGGAGTAGCTCTCCTGGATGTGAGCTACTTCATCCATAAAATATAACTCTATTCTAGCAAGTTGTTTGGTAAATTCGTCCCACCTGCCCCTGCCTGGAGTCTTGGCCCTATCTTTGAAAGGTCCTACATTTGATAGATCCTTTATAGGACCTGCTTACTTGCTCTAGTTCCCAATTTCAAATTAGCAGCTGAGGTCAGTTTTTTTCTATAATATTTATACCTCAATGATTGTAATTATCTTTTATGTGTAAAGAAAGGATCAGCTTTCTCAGTGCTTCTTCCTGATTCTCAAAATGTTATGCCCACAATGGTCTCCCTCGTCCCAAATCTGCCTCAGCTGCTTCCCATGTTGCCAAGAGAAAGTCAGTGGACCCAACATCTTTCAAAAAGAAGCAAGTATAAACATGTTTTCTAGCCTGAACTTTAAATAATATGATTCTGACTGCACTGTAAGCTAAAATCCTCTAGATTGAAACATTTTCCTGATCTTCCTGTTGGTTCCATACAACAGATGTGGGTACTCCATTGTAGGAGACTCTGCTTTGAAGCCGAAGGTTGGTGAGAAATTTACTTGTCTAGCAGACAACATACAGACATGCAAGTCTGCATCTTTTATAAGTTTCAATCTATGTGACTGTAGCGTACCATGCCTAAGATAATTCTCTGAAATCTGTTATACCTAAAACATATGTTCTCACTTATGGAGAGTACAATTTGAAATGGCAAGGATCCTTTGCTTCCTCTCTGCATACCATTCTTTTTTCAATGGCATGATGGCATTTATTTCAAAGTGATTACAATACAGAACTTTTAAGAAATTTAGAGTTCAATTCAAATTAAAAGAAAGATATTCAGATAAAGAACATTCCCTGACCCTCAGCCTATAGTGCTTGTAATTTCTACACAGCTAATTCACTTATATTCTCATTTATCAGTTTCTCCTGGGGCAAGTAAACAGACAAGAATCATTGGCCATCTTCACCCCAATAATGTTGGTTCCATCGCCAGCCTGAGATAGTTCTTGATCCACTGATATTTTTAAAGGGGTTACATAAAACTCTTTTTCACTTACTTTGTTTTATCTCTCTAATTAGTGCCACCTCAAATTTATACCCATGCCTCTCTGATAATGAGAAATATAGAACTGAAAGGGAACTTCAGTACCTAATTGAGGACTTCCAAACTCAAATGCCCTAAGAGCGAGGTAAAAAATATAAATGCGTGAAGCAGCAAGTTAAATAGAAGAACAAGCCTGTGGAAACTTGAAGAACAAACTTCTCAGAAAGCGTTACAAAAATTAATTAATGCTATTCTGGTCCCAAAATATCCACATTTGTTAACTAGATTATTCCCAAAGTTGACTTCTGATTTAATATAATCTCTCATTATAGAGTGGAGAAAATAACACCCAATGATAATAAGTGACAAAAGTACCATAAGTTTAGTAAAATGACTATAAAATGAGAAGGATTCATGAAGTGATTATTTTTTTTAAAAGGCCAGCAAGACCTGTACTGTCGGGCCCCTTCTTACCTGTCCAGTCTCATCTCTGGCCATGTGTACCCACTCCCCACCCCTACTTTGGCCACCCTAGCCTTCTTCTAACCCCATACTCTGTTCTTATCACCTGCCTCTAGGGCACTCTCCATGCTAACTGTCTTAGATGATATCTTTTTTTTTTTTTAATTTTCTAAATTATATGAGTTTAGGAAATTATGTGTGTGTAGTAATCTGACTGCATTGACAGCATAATTTTTCACCTCATCCTCCATATACCCTTAGTGATGTTACTTTACAGACCCTCTTGCTAAAGCATCAGTCTATTTCCCCCCTCCTTGATTTTGGGTTGACATCAGTGACTTCTTTCAGCCAATGGATATTTATTAATAGACGTGATTCAGGCCCAGGCTTAAAAATCGTTCTCATGCATTTCTGCTCCATCTTGTCCTCTAATGGTACCACGAGAACATGCCCAGGCCAGCCTGCAAGATGAAAGATACTCCAGTTTTCCCAGGAGAAATCCTCTTAGTGCAGCCCACAGCCAGCTGACTTGTGAACAAGTCCAGCCAACCCTAACTGCTCTGCCTTGCAGAGTCACAGCAGGCCACAGTTGCATGAGCAAGCACAGATCAGCTCCCAAAGAGCAGACCAGAGCAGATGAAGCCCACAGACTCGGTAACTAAATGATTTATTTATTGTTGCATGCCACTGGTATTTTGCAGTTGTTACTCAACATAATTGTGTAAATAGATAATAGATACACCCACTTCATAATTTCTGAATACTCCATCTGTGACTGCTTTTAGCTGAGTCATGTTGACAGAGGGGCATTCAGATAGGTCTGCGGCCAGGGAGATACAGGTGTAGCATAGACAGCCTGTGAACCCTTGCTTAGGTTGTGAATAATTGTGGAGCTCAGATGGCAGGTGTAATTTGTTCAGAAATGGCTCCTAACTGATAATTATATAAGATCAGAAGGCAAACAGACTCAAGACCCAGAGCAGGCCTGGAATATGGTCAGACTGATGCCAACCAAATGATGAGAAATCCTAATCAAAGGCAGCACGATAAATAAAATAGAAACATGTTATTCCTATAGGGAGTATGAGCGACTGATGGTAATAACTGATTATAACCACAATGAGCTAGAGCAAAAAACTTATTTTTATCAGATAAACTCAGGATAGGATTGCCAGATAAAATAAAGGATGCCAATTTTTTTTCATAGAGAGGCATTTTATTTTAAATATAGCAGTGTGTACATGTCAATCCCAAACTCCCAGGCTATCCCTCCCTCCCACCCTTCCCCCTGGTAAGCTTAAGTTCGTTCTCTAAGTCTGAGTCTGTTTCTGTTTTTTAAATAAGTTCAATCGTATCATTTTTTTTTTAGCTTCTGCGTGTAAGTGATATCATATATTTGTCTTTCTCTGTCTGACTTACTGCACTTAGTATGATAACCTCGAGGTCCCAGGGATGCCAAATTTAATTTGACTTTCAGGTAAACAGCAATAAATAACATTAGTCCCAAGTATTGCATGGGATATACTTATACTAAAAATTTTCTGTTCACCTGAAATTTAAATGTAACTGGGCAACCTGTCTTTTTGTTTTCCGGTGTTTTGTTTTGTTTTTTGCCAAATTTGGCAACCCTAACCTGAGGTCCTCCTGAATGATGCTTACCTTAAAGCCTACTAGATCTCCAATGACCACATGTCATAACTCTATTTCTTCCAAAACACTAGCAGAGGCAGAGTTCTTCCCTGCAATCAGTCAGTAGATAATCTAATATATTCCAGATGAGGGCATCAACTGCCACATCTGGGTGTGTGTCAATATACTATTGTTGTAGTAGTGATCTCATGTGTTTGTTTCCAGGTTCTTTCCTTCTATTCCTGTGTCCCTTTCTCCACTCAGTTTCTTGGGTACTCCTTGTATAAACGAAGTGATGACAGCAGAAATGATGAAGGAAAACAGACAACGGAATGGAAAAGATCTAAAGTACAAAAACAAAAGATTAAAGAGAAGTGACCAGAAAGAGAAAAGTTTTCTGCTGTCAAGAAAAAAAAGAAAAAGATCCCTCATGTCTGAGATAACAGGACAGTTGGGTGGGTTATGGGAAAGTTAGAAATGAGCTGCTAGGTCCAACAATGAGGGGATAAGGCCTGAGCAGACGCCACAGAGGAGCAAATTCAGAACCTATAGACCACTGGGTCCCCATGCCTCCAAGAGGCACATGGGTGATGACCGTGCTTACATCTATACCAAAGAGTTATGGGAGCTTTACTTCTTGTTGGCTTTAGACAGAGCCTTCCTTTGGCATCATCACTGTTCATCAGTCAGGCTACCAAACTGTTTGTGGCCTGAGATCCTGCTTGGCTTGCAAACAGCCTACCCCATGTGGGCAATTCCCTGAATTTCTGAGAGCTGTCTCCAGATTAGAGCTGGATGCTCTAAAACTGGAGGAGAGCTAGTGATTTGGAAAGTCCACCAGCATCTGTCTTAGGAAGAACTAAACAGAATTTAACAGAACTAGCTGGAGGTCACCCATCTGAAATAAGAACAGTGGTAAAACATATCCCAGTTACACAGGGTGCCCCCTTGGGATGCTTCAGATTTTCTAGGACCCCAAACAATCCTGAAACCACAATTCAGTTTCTAAGAATGTGGGTTCTAATATCAGGCAGACCTGGATTCAAATCCTGGCTCTGCCACTTACCATAGTTGTATGAGTATGGGCAGGTTTATTCACCTCTCAAGTCTTAATGGCCTCATCTATGAAAAACAATTCAGTGGATAATAACCTCACTGAATTGTTAAATAAGATTGTATATATATATATATATATATATATATATATATATATATATATAAACACAATTCACAGTTCAAACAATGCCTGGCATATTGAAAGCGCTCAACAAATGAGAACTAAAAATAAAACCAAAACCAGAGAAGCAGAGAAAGATTGAGATCCTAACACTGTGGCCAGAATTGCATCAATGTAAACCTCATTCTTTTATATGAAAATAACACCTCATGTAGGTCAGTCTTCTCAAACAGTTTTCTCCATGGTTGTTTTCTTTCTCTAAAGGTAACTGAGTGGATCCTGAGACCAGCACTTGTTGTATAACTGTAAGGAAGTCTCTTGTCTTGACATTGTCTTTTTTTCAATATTAATGTTCAATAACCACTCAAGAAATGTTGATGACATGATTTTTCATGTATGAGACATTTTTAAAAGGGACAAAATGCATCATACATGGTCACTTTCTCTGAAGGGTTCACAGGCCTGTGGAAGTAACAGATGGGTTCACAGGTAACATGGTGGAAAACAGGCCCACCACCACTGCGACCCCCTTCAAGATTCAGAAGTGTGGTGGGAATCCTGATGCTAAACACTTTGCAATACATGGGACATTTCCAAATAAGCAAGGATCACACACTCCAAATGCTGACTGTGCTCCCTGTGAGAAACACCAAGACAGCAAGCATTTCAGGGAGTGCTGTGGAACAAGCACTGTCATAGGATTCAGACAAGCATAACTGTACATCTAACTGTGTAACCTAGACCAAGTTACTTTAACTTCTCTGAGCTTTGTCTCTTGATTTGCACCATGAATATAATAATACCCATCTCCTAGGATTGATGTGAAAAATTAAGACAATCTATGCCAAACATTTTGTAAAATATCAGTGACTACATAAGATTCCATGAATGATGGCTATTATTAATAGTCTCATCATCATAAAGTTACATATAATAAATTAAGGAAAAAATATAATCTGTATAAATGAAAATCTTCTCAGAGGAGGAAAATTAGAAGGCAGAAAAAACAGCTTGTTAATTGGAAAGCACAAAGTAAATATAAGATCCCATATTGTAATTGTAAGAGAGACATAAACAGAAATATTTGAATGTGTATTAAACTCTCTGCCTTCAAGTCATCCTTCAACCAGCATTGTTAAGAGAAAAACATTAATAAATATCTTTGCATTTATATTGGAAAGCATTTAAATTCTATGAATAAACATAATAGGAATTCTTATTATCTTTTTTTTTTTTTAACCTCCTCTATCCATCCTTTTGGAGACATGTTTATGGATTTCAGTTTCTTTTGTCAGCTAATGAAATCCTCTACTCTCTGTTTTTGGTCTTCTTGAAATAAGAAATTCCTCCTGGACCCTTGAGAAAAACATGTAAAATAGATTCCAAAAACATTTTGATTGTCAGTTATGTACTGAGAAAGGGTAGATTAATCCCCACGGACCTTGACTAAGTCCTCACTTAATGTATTTAGCTATAGTGCTAAGAGGAATTTAATAACAACACTCTGGGTGCCTCATTGCTGTTATAGGACATAATTACCACCCTGGGGTATTTAAGGTAATCAGATACACAGGGTCTCCTCTCACCTCAGGGAAGAGGAATGGGCAAGTGTGATTATCTTTCTATAATACTTAACAGCTATTACATCTCATTTTTTAAATTCACCTCAATGAAATGACACTGTTTTGGTTTTCCTTAATTGACTATTATTTCCCTAGTCTCTCCTTTTTTGTTTTGTTTTCTTTTCACTATGAAGAAAGCCAATTTGCTGTTCACAAACTTTGTGAAAAAGAAAATCATGGTGAGGACAAGGAACAGGAGGAAATCTCCTACACTGCTGGTGGGAGAACCAAGTGTTAAAACAATTTTGGAAACACTTTCAGATCATCTAGTAAAGTTATGATATGCATATCCATTCCAGTTTTTTCATATCCTAAAAAATTGGGTGTACATGTATTCCAAGAGACAAAAATAAGAATAAGGATAGTAGTTTTATTTATAATATCCCCACATTGGGGAAAATTGTCCATAAAGAATAGAATAGATAAATTGTAATTGTATTCATAATTTGGAATGCTAGGTTGAACCCAAAAGGAATATTGCAGACATATGCAACAATGCAGATTCCCAAATACACAATTTTGAATAAGAGAAACTGAACACTAAAGAATACATACCATCTGATTCCATTTATACAGTGTTCAAAAACATGCAAAAAACATGCTGACCCTTCAACAACACAGGTTTGAACTGCAGGAGTCCACTTATACATGGATTTTCTTCAATAGCAAATACTACTTACTGCACGATTTGTGGTTGGTTGGTTGAAGCCCCAGATACATGGATATCTGGATACATGGGACCATGGATACAGGGGCACCTCACATACAGAGGGTCGATCAGAAGTTATAGTTTGATTTCTGACTGCTTGGAGGATCAATGCCCCTAAACCCCTGTTTTTTCAAGGGTCAACCGTATAGTGTTGAGGCGAAAGGGTAAGATAACTATGGAAGTCAAAATAGTTCCCCATTTGGGGGAAGAGGAGATTTGTGACTGGGAAGAGATCTGCTGGGGACAGGGTTTGGGGGCACCAGTGATGTTTAATTTCTGGACTTAGTATTCAATATGTTAACTTGTTGGTCAGTATATAATCCATTAAGTTATATGGTTATGTTGTATTCACTTTCCTATATGTGTTTTATATTTCACGATAAAAGGGTTTAAAAAGAAATCTATTTTATTTTTGTTAAACAATTTTCCCTAAACAGAGGAAAAATGACAATTACTGGGTTCTTACTAAGCCCTTCTTATGCATAATCTCTTTTAATTTTAATAATAACTTAGTAAGTGAGTTACCTTCCCCATTGTACAGATAGGGAAAGCAGTTCAGGGAGGTCCAGGAACTTGCCTGAGGCCACATAACCAGTGACAGTAGATCCAGTAACTGAACTCAAATGTTTGACCCAAAATCCATGCTTTTTATACTCCATCACACTGATTATATCCACACTCAGAATTGCTTTATGAATAGAAATTTTGGATATTTAATTGGGAGCCTAACTAAACACACACTCAGAATCTGTGCATTGATGCACAAACATCTTCAAATATTTTAAATGAAATCTAAGAGACAATTATTTAAAAATATACAAAGCTAATTCTGCTCTAAAGCCAGACCATTCTATTGTATAAATGTGTTATTTACTAGGCTAAACTATGTATTGTTCCTGTTTAAATGGTAAAACAATGTTGTCAGTCATTGGCTCACACAAACAGGGTTCAAGAAGAGCACAAAGTCAAAATCTCAACTATAATTCCAAGATCGTTTCTCTTTTTAGTTATTGGTCACAGAAATGAAAGAAACAAAGACAGAAGGAAAGTGCTGACCTAAATCAAATTGACTGCCAGCTATTTTTCCAGCAAAGATGAATTTACTCAGGATCAGCAGAGAATTGCAATTTTGGGTCTGCAATCATGGTGAGTCATGTGCAAGTCCCCAGACAGCAAGGTAAGAGGAAAGCTTTTATAAAGAGGAAAAGGAATTTGGAAAGGCTATTGTAAACAAAGAGTTCATGGCTCTTCAGTGGCTGAGTTCTTGCCAGGAAAGGAGTCTTTCTTCTTCCTGTTGTTGGGCGCTGCTATCATCACAGGGCCTGAGAGCTCCCCATTTTGGTCTCCAGACTCTATTTGACTGAGGTTTCTGTTTATTGATTTTTTACAAAAGGTAATAAAATCTTGCACCCTTCTAAGGCTAGGAGAGGATGCAGAAGAAGACTTCATTCATTTATTCCATACATGTTTATTGAGTGCTTACTGTCACAAATTTTTCTAGGCACTGGGGATACGATGATGAAAAGATACACAGGGTGTTGGCGATTATGTTCTATGGAAAGAATGAAAATAAACAAGTAAACAAATGAGGTATCTCAGAGAGTAATAGAGGAAGGCTCGAAAGCAAACAAGAGGTAATAGGATGGAGAGAAATTAGTGTCACAATGAAGGTGGCGTCAGTAACGTAATCCAAGGACTCAATCAACAGGTGACATATAAGCCAAGGCCAGAAATAGGGCAGCCACACAACCATAAAAATCAGGAAAAGATACTTCAGGCAGAGGTACCAGCAAATACAAATTCCGAAGTTTGAACTGTACTTGGCATTTTCAAAAACAAACGAGCACAGTATGACTGAGGCATAATCAGTGTGAGGCTGTATCAGTTAGGATTTGATTCAGCTTCAAATAATAAAAATTCTAAAGTAACAAGCTTAAATAGAGATTATTAATCTAGAATTAGAAAGGCAGCTTCACAAAGCCAGGTTCTTTTTATATTGTGGCTTCATCACCCACCTTATGATCTAAAATAGCCATGAGAGCTCTATCCCTCACAACTGAATTCCAGCTATGGGCAGATAGAAGGGATGAAAAAGAACTCTCTTCTTTTAAGGATGCTTCCTGGAAGCCAACACAACACTTTCATACATATCTCACTGACCAGAAAAAGGCAGGCAGATAATCCAACTGCAAAGGAGGCTGGGAAGCTTTCCCAGCAGGAAGCTAAAAACCTGTTTTGCTTTGTTTTGTTTTTTTTTACTCAGGAAGAAAAAGGAAACATATAGTTTTGATAACAAGCATTTTTGTCACAGGAGAAGAAGGAGGAGTTGAGTATGGAGAGGTGGATATGGGTAACTCATTCAGGGAGTTGTAGGCCATAGTAATTGGAATTTTACACTTGGAAGCTAGGACCACACAGTCCTAGGATAATGCCTTGCTTGAATAGAGGGGTTGCTAGAGAGAGCATCTCACCTATGCACTCTGCATATAATCACTTCTTCAAGCTTGTGTCAGAGACTGATGATGCTTTTAGGGTGCTCACCATAACTTGAAGTCATCTGACTCTTCATTTTTTAATCTCCACCTTTTTCAAATTAGTCACCATGTCCTGTCAATTCAAGATAGTGTCTCTTGCACAAAGAATGGAAAAGCTTGACAGAATAGTAAAATTTTGAGTCCAACTCTGGTAACCTTCAACCATGGAAGAGAAAGGACAAAAAGAGCATTGTGCTTTGAGTGTAAAAAGATATGTTGAAGTTCTAACCCCCAGTACCTGTGATGGGACCTTATTTGGAAATAGGATATTAAAGATGTAATGAAGTTAAGATGAGGTCATACTGGATTAGAGTGGGCCCCAAATCCAGTGACTATTGTTCTTATAAGAAAGTCAGACAGATGACACAGGGACACAGAGACACACAGGAAGAATACCACGTGATGACAGAGGCAGAGATTGGAATGATGCAGCTGCCAGGCTAGGACGGCCAAGGATTGATAAGTCACCACCAGAATCTGGGAAGACACAAGGAAAGATTCTCCCTCAGAGATTCCAGAAGGAACCAACCTTGCTGACACCTTTATGTCAGACTTCTCCAGAACTGTGGGAAAATACATTTCTTTTGTTTAGGCCACTCACCCAGTTGGTGGCACTTTGTTATGACAACACTAGCAAATTAATACAGATTCTGGTCCCATGAAGTGGGTGCCCCTATAACAAACATTTAAAAATGTGGATGTGGCTTTGGAACGGAGTAATGATTACAAGCTGGAAGAGGTTTGAGATGAATGTAAAAAAAAAAAGCTAAATTCCCTTGAAGAGACTGTTGGTAGAAATATGTTAATATGTTTAAATGCATATGTGCAATATATTAAAGGTACCTCTGGTGAGACCTCACCAGAAGTGAGCATGGTACTGGAATAAGGAGCATGGTATTGGAAACTGGAGGAAAAGTATAGCCAGGTTTCTCTTTGCTGCTTATAGTAAAATGTGTGAGAGGAGAAAGATAGTGGAAGAAAAAATGTTTAAGCAAAAAGGAAACAAAACTTGAAGATTTAGAAAATTATCAACCTAACCGTATTGTAAAAAAAAATGAGAAAGTGTGTTCTGGAGAGAACACCAAGGGTGTGGCTGAACACCTTTTGATAAAAACATTAGTATGAGTGTGACTCATAGATTGATCCAATCAATCATCTCAGCAGAAACTCTGCCAGCTTATTTTGAAGGGGACAGAGAAAGGACAAAATGAAGGAAGGCTGTCATATTTCTGAGATTCTACAGAACAGGACATCAAGCTATCAGCTATTAACATGCGCTATCCTTCAAGAAAAGAGAACACTGACCTCAAAGGTGATTCAGAGGTCAGCAGGGCTGTCATTGCCACCGTGAGTCCAGAGGGCATAGGTCCATCAGGCAAATCTGTCTCCTCCTCGGTTTGGGGGTTGAGGGTAGGGGAAAGGTGGGGTACCACCTCAGTTTCAGCAGGCTAGGCTGCCACCATTCAGGGCCTCAAGGGAAAGACTGCCATCCAGAGCTACAGGGGTAATACTGCTACCCCGGTGGGCCCAGAAAATAGCACTGAGCCAAAGAGAAATGTTTTCAAGCCTTTAATCTAATTAAATTTGCCCTGTTGTGTTCTGGGCCTGTCTGAAACCTATGACCTCTTTCTTCTTTCCAATTTCTCCCTGTGAAATTGAAATATCTATCCTATGCCTGTCCCTGAAATTGTATTTTGGAAGCAAATAACTTGTCTGGCTTCAAAGGTTCAAAGGTGAAGAGGAATTTTGCCTCAGGATGAATCATACCTCAAATCTCACCTATATCTGATTTAGATGATGTACAGATGACATTTTGGACTTAGAGTCGATGGTGGAATGGGTTAAGACTTTTGGGCTGATGGGATGGGGACGAATGTATTTTGCATGTGAGAATGATGAATTTTGAAGGTCCAGAGGGTGGAGTGTTATGGACTAATTTATGTCCACTCAAAATTCATATGCTGAAGCCCTACTCCTCAGTACCTCAGAATACAATTGCATTTGGCAACATATCCAGAGACACCAAGAGCTCCCCAACAGAGGAAAGGCCATTTGAAAATGCAGAGAGAAAGCAGCCATCTGCAAGTCATGGAGAGAGGTCTAAGAAGAAACCAAACCTGCTGACACCTTGTTCTTGGTCTACCAGCCTCCAGAACTGTGAGAAGACAAACTTCTGTTGTTTAAGCCACCCAGCCTGTGGTATTTTGTCATGGCAGCCCTAGCAAACTAGTACAGGATTTGAGAGAAATCTAGCCTGAGAATCAGATTCTATATCCTACTTTATTATTTGCTAAGATCTTCCAAGTTATCTTTTAGCTCTAATAGAAGGGCCTAGCAATTCAGAGGAATAATCTGTGTGTGTAAGCTTGAGTGGATCATTTTCTGCATCACAAAAAGAAATCCTCATCACAATAGTTTCTGGTCAGGATCCTCTCAGCTGTGGCTTTGAAGGGAAATCATACAGAATATTCAATCTGAGTTCTCCATTCAAAGCGCTCTAGGTTTGAAAAACATTAACACTGTAAACTGTGGATGAAAGAGGAATCCAGAGCTGCTGAAACAAACAGAGAGGCAGACATGCAGGTCCAGCTCAGGCCCTTCAGAAGCTAGTTTATTGGCCCTGCATTTAAAACCTTGATGGAAATGTTAACACTCCACTCAAGTTGTTTAACCTCCATCATGAAGATCACTGGGAAAACTTAAGTGACTACCAAGAGTTTTCCAGAAATGGTCCTCCAAAAGGAGGCTAATTCACTTCGGTTTTAAATGCTGTGAAATGTCCAGGCTTACTTCTTATGTTAAAGGACACTAACACTCACCCTAAGTTCAATTACAACCATGATTGGAATTATGCCCCAGGGTACATACAAGATACATAATATCTCTCACACAACATTAAAGTTCACCATTACTGATAGAAGCAGGAAAAATTAACGATTAGCTACAACTTCAAATGTTCTTTGTTCTCTCACCCCCATCACCCTCCACAATACACAAAGTATGTTGCCACACGTCCAGTCTTTGTTTTTATCGTTATACCTCTCGAAACTGCTCTTTCCATCTCACCTGCTAACAACTTTCATCCAAGCCCTCATCATACTGCATCTAATTATGATTCTGATCTAATTGGTTTTGAAAAAATATTATTCTCTCAAATACCTTTTCATTCATTTTTCTATTGCTTTTTATCCATCAGTTGAGTTTTGCAGACCCTATCTCCCCACATGTCCAATAACAAAGTCAATACATTCTATGTTTGGAAAGTGATACCACTTTTTCCTTTCAGTTAATGACATGTTTTATCTGTAATGCCTCTGGTGACTAGAACATGACTAAGTGCCACCTATGGTGGCTGGGGCCAATGTTCTGAGGTCCAGTAACAACAAATGTTAGTTAGTGAGAGTTAACCTTCATTGAGCACTTAATCTGTGCCAGAAACTATGCTTGGCATTTCACATACATTCACTCGTAGTTTTTATAAGAAATCTATGAGCTAAGTCCTACCGTAATTCCTATTTTACAGATCAGAAAATCAAGATACAGAGAAAATAAATAAATTGCCCCATTCACAAAATATCCTCAAATTCAAGCCCTTTATTTGAGCTTATTTATTTGAGCCTTTTATTGAAACTTGTACTCTCTGGTTCAAAATTTTAAACTTTCACAAGCAGACAATGGAACAGGAATTTTCCCAGGCAAATATCATATGTCCTCATAAATCCTTAAGATCATGTGGTTAGCTACACAGGGAAGATGTAGGTAAGAGCCTTGGTCTAGGAGTAAGGAAATGTGTTCTGATTAGAAATCTGTTGCTGTGTTACTATGGGCAAGTCCCTTTTCCTTGCTGGGCTTCAGCATCTTTATCTGTGAAATTAGGGCATTAAACTACAGTATCACTAAGGCACTTTTCAGTGATTCTTAGTCTCCCCTCCTCCAGTATATATATATATATCCTCTGCTACTACTATATCTATGTTAATTTGTACATGTCCGTGTGTGTGTGTGTGTGTGTGTGTGTGTGTGTGTGTGTATGGGGGGAGCGGGGGGGATTTTAAGAGAGAAAGAGGAAATTTTTTTATAATGAGAAGCAGAAAGCTGGACTAATGATATGTAAAAAATATATTCGTTCCTTTCCCTCCCATAATGGTGTGCAATTATTAGTATCTTAGTGCCTTAAGGTTGTTGAGAGCCTGAGTCAACATCTCTACAATGATTTTGGCCACCAGTTATGATCCCAAGAGGGATGCAGCAGTAAGTAGGGTTAGGAGGGAAACATTTTTGGGGAATCCCCTGCCAAGCCTTCAGTTAACATCTTCTTGGGTACGACTAGGTTATATGCTTATTCCTAAACATGGAGTTGGGTTTGGCTTCCTTGAAATCAAGGAGTTGCTGAATAATCCTGTAACAAAATAGTAAGGCAGTGGCTTTTGGGGAGATATGCCACAACCAAACATATGACACAGTCTATATTTTCACATACACAGCTGCCAGAGAAGTATTTCTCCAACACATACATGGAAAGGTCACTTCTCGTTTTAAAGCCCTTCTATGGTTACTATTAAAGAATCAACTCTTAGAAAAACAAAGAACACTTTTTTATGATGTAGCTCACTTCTTTCCAATTTTATCTTGGGAACCAATGGAAACATTCTCCTCAGTTTTCTAAACATTTCATATGAATTCCAATCTCTGTTCCTTTGCTCACCCCATTGCTTTCCTGGAATGCTCAACTTTCTCATTTATCAAACTTTTACTGAACATGTTCTATATGCCAGGTACACAGTAGGTACTAGGGCATGCACATATCAATGAAAAAAGAAAGATTCTTTTCTTTGGATTCAACAGTCCAGTTGCAAAAACATGCATATACATAATCAATTATAAAAAGTAACCCATGTCATTAGAATAGAATAAACACAGTTTCCTCTGAAGTTACCTTAGTTCTACGCAAACTTCTGACTCAATTGAAGTCCCAATTTCTCTAAAAAGTCACTGGTCTCAGTTTAGAATGATCTCCTTTTCCAGCTGGACTCTGTAGTATATTTGTGCTAGAAAATTCATGTAACATTTCATATATAAGTTACACAAATATAACTTTTCCCATTTTAAAAATACGGGCTTCATATCTCTTCTAAATTTTGTATTTTTAAAGTACAGAGATCTTATCTTAAATTTCTTTATTTCTCTAGAACTCATATATCACTCATTTTTTCATTCGCTCAATTTATCACTCACTTATTTAGTTGTTCCTATGAACACAGCAACATGCCAGGTACTGGGCCGAGGTGACAGGAAGGAAAACACAAAAATAGTGAAGACACAGTCCCCAGCCTTAATGACATTTTAATCCAGCAGAGGGGGCAGACAAATAACTATAATACAAAGCAGTTTTTACTAAGTACAGAAATAGAAATACAGAACTGCATCCTACAGAAATGCAAGATAAGAAAAAGGTGCAAGAAATAAAACAGTTTGAACACCTGGGAAATGACTGTAAAAATGTCCCGAAATGCCTTGTGGGTAGCCCAATCAGGATCCCACAACTGAAGAGCTACTTCTGTTATCAGGCAACAGGAAAAAGGCTTCCAGGGACTCTTACCTTCAGACAATTAAGGAAATTGAGGCATTTCTTCAGGACCTCAATGAGAATCCTACTACTGAAGATCTAGTTCAGTCATCAGGCAATAGCAAAGAGGCTTCCATGAATTCTTTCTTTCCAACACTTGAGGGCATTGAGGAGTTTCTCCAGGACATCAATGAGACATATGACACAAGAACCCCAGCTGCACCAGAGCCAGAGGTCTATGTACCTCTGACTGCCCGTGATGAGGACGGCCAAAAGGAGTCAATCCAGAACCAGGTGACCTTTCAAGAGAGAAACCCTACAGTGGCATCCCAGATGACAGATGGCAGTGACATCCCAAAGACATTGATCACTGATTGCCAAGCAACAGATGCCAATGCAAACAAGATGACAATTCCCATCAAGGGTAGCCAGATGAAGACCCTCAATGACGACCAGAGCCTCTATGGAGGCAAAATAACTTTCAGTGAGGACCAGACCCTCTATGGGGGTCAGATGAAGAGCCCCAGTGAATGCCAGACCCTCAATGAAGCCCAGATGACCTTCAGTGGGGACCAGACACTCTATCGGGGTCAGATGAAGACACTCTGATGAAGACACTCCCCATGGAGTCTGTATGATGCCACATTCCTCGTCATCATTGCCATATCCTGGATTTCTCTACATTTCTGGTTCCCATTTGATCAAGGACAACCCCTAGAAAAGCAGAATTGGAATCACAAGATTCAGAGATGTACGTTGCAGAAGAATTCTGACATTTTGAAGCCCTATATTTGCACATACCAGGACTGTGGGAAATCGTATCCAAAATCTTCCCACCTGCGAATCCATGAGTGCCAACACACTGGTGAGTGAAGACTGAAGGACGGGAGTGTCAGGAAAATAACTAAAGATTTCTGCCTTTACAAAACTTTGGAATCATTTGAGATGATTGCCACCTCCCTCTAAGTCTAGGACCCAGAAGACCCTAGAAAATGTTGGCAAATCTGAAAGGGTATAAAAAGCAGTCCTAAGAACAGACTCCAGTTCTGGGCCAGAGACAACCCGGCTGCAGCCTTTTGTGGTTGACTGCCTAGGATGATGGAAGAAGTGGAGGGATTTGTTTGACCTCTTAGGATGGTCTTGACCTTACCTCTCCTGGGACTTCTCTTCATGAACTCCTGTAGGCCAACAGATAATCCCCTTCCTCAAACTTCTTTACTCACCACTGACCTTCGTCTTCCCCTCCTGGTTTTCTTTTTCTCTTTCTCTCCCTCCTTCACAGTTTTCCTCTCAGCCTTCTAGCCCATCCTGCCCTCCTTCTCTTCCTTCCCTATGCACCCCTTCCAGTCTCCTGCCTGTCTCTCCCTGTCCCACTGCAACAGGCCCAACCCCTTTTTCTTCTCCATTCATTTCCAACTTCCCTGTCCCATGCTATCCTGAAGCATGACAAGTCTTCCTTCCTTTCTCAGGTCCAGGAGGAAAGCCCTACAAATGCAAAGTGAAGGAATGCACATGGGCATTCTCCCATTCGGATGAGCTCAACAGACACAAGAGAAAGCACACTGGAGAGCGGCCCTACCTGTGTACCAAATGCAGAAGGAACTTTACATGATCTGATCACTTAGAGCAGCATCAGAGGGTCCACAGATAAATTTCTTCCATAATGACAAACCCATCAGCCTATGAGGAAATGAGCTGAGCTGCAAGATTCTCCCTGAAAGACTCTGCTCGGTACCTAGCTCTGTGCCAGCACATACTAGATGCTTAATATTTGTTGTAAACTTTTAAGGTTTTCATTTATTTTTTTCTGAAACATACAAAAATACATGTCTGCATTTCAGTAGAATCAGAAGCACTCTTCATTCACTTTCCTGTACGTGGTGAATGTTTTCATTATCAGTGTGCTACGTATGAATCCTTGTAGATCACTGCCTGTGCATTTACTTCTATGTGTACACCTAAAGATGTTTATATGTAGATGATTGTAGTGTATGAATAGTTCAGATGTGTAAAAAATGTAACATTTCATATCTGAGCTCATGTTTCTTTGGAGGTCTATTTCTATGGCATTAAGAGGAGAGGGACACTTGGTCACTTCTAGTGTCAAGTGGTCTCAGAATAAACGAAACTCATTTGGATGAACTTAATCTATTAAAAAAAAAAAAAAAGAAAGAAAGAAACTGTGAAACAAGCTAGGGAAGGCTTAACGTAGGAAAGATAAGTCGATAGCAAACCATGAAGGGATGTGGGAATTTGAGCTTTAATCAGTGGACTTTAGACTGGGGGTAAAGGCCAGGGAGGGTGATCAGGTTTTCAGCCAGGCAGTAACATGGTCAGTTAAAATGATTAATCCAGTAGTGGTGGAACACGGGTAGAAGTGGGATGGAAGAGACCACCACTAGAGAGGGATTTAGGAGGTTCCTGCAGCAAATTAAATGGAAGGGAAAAGAAACTTATTCAGTTCTCTGGCCAAGCCCCCTTTGATACCTGTAACATAGATGGTGTGTGTTATTTTCATTTAGCAGAAGTTACAAAAGGAGAAGAACAGGTGGGGATGTTGGATTCCATGACTGGACATGGGCAACATGGAACCAGAGAATCGAAGATGAATTCCATCTCTTACTGGTAGTTGTGACATCTTCCCTGCACCAAAATATTTCCCCTGTCCACTGTCTCTGTTTCTAAAAATACACAATTTGCTCTTCCTCCTTTGCTTCCTTTATTCCCTGTTAACTCTCTCCTTCTCCCTTTCTGGATCCTACATAAAAATCTCATGCAATTGCCTTTTTCACATACTATTCAGCTGGGGATCATATTGCTTAATCATGCTAAGCTACGTTCTGAAGTAAAGTCTTCTTAGGAATTAACAGTCACATAATATCGATCACAGCAAGGAAACATGTCCCCAACAGTGATGACCAAGAAGCTACACAGTGAAGGAAAATCTTATTCAAAACCCAGAAAACAACAAGTTCATAAGAAGGCTGGTGATTTCAATTAAAAGTTCATTCATCAGCACATACAATTGCCTTTATTCTTTGATCTTCCAAGGCTCTGAAAACCTGGCTTAAACCACAGCACTTGTCAGCTCCAGAACACAGGGATTTGACAGCTCCCAAGTCCATTACAGCTTTGTCTCAGATCAATGAGGTGACCTTAAAAGAAACCCACTTTCCAGTGCTCCAGTTTCCTTGCAGACAAAACGGGAATGATACCAAGTTTTCATACTTGACTAGAAGCACAAGGGCAAAGCCCACTGAGGACATAGGTGTTAAATAACAAACAGAATGGAATATGTAATTCAATCAATCATACCCCGACACTGGCTGTGCCCATTTATTATTACTTTTCAATTTCTAAAGTGATGGCAAAATGGAATTTCCACTTCCAATTTTTCAAGACTTGAATCTGATTCTTATAATCCTGGGCTTTATGTTGCTGATATACTGTAGATGTAATTTTCGTGGGCTCCAAGAGGCTTTCTGCTCGCAGGGCACTGCTGTAAGTTGTGGATAATTTATTTTCTCCTGCTATTATATTGTGTAAATTACCATGTTGGCAATATTTTAGGCTTTCCCACTTTGAATCAGTGCCCAGAATAATTCTAACAAGATTTTGATTCTCTGGAAGCAACCTCAAGGAAGAAAGCCCTTCAAAACGCCTGCGTATTCATTTAAACTACAGCTGTGAGAAGCATCTCCTCCAGGTCAATTATAAGGTGCATCTGAATAGTAAGTGATACTTATCTCAACTCCCTGCTGATCTCTACATCCTCCTTTGCTGCCAGAAACAATCATAGCATCTTGCCAGTGGAGCACACATTTCCCAGCCTTTCCACCTTCGATGGAAAGATGCAAGTTCTAGAACTGGAACCAAATTTGAAGCCCACCAGAAACCTCAAAAAGGAATTTGATTCCAGAGGTCCAGCCATATAACCAAGTCTGTGGTTTCATTCCATCACCCAAAGAAGATATTTTGGTTTTCAGCCAGGAAATGTCTCATTTCTTAGTATTAGGAGTAGTCAGGAACCGTCAAAAATGGGCCAGGTGAAGACAGACAGGTGCGGAAACAGACACAGTGCCATGTGATAATGGAAGGCTCAGTAAGGACACGGTCTCCACGCAATTTTTGCTTTGATGCTGAACATAGCCTCACATAGCAATAGGAAACGAGGAAACAAAAAGCTTCTATATTTTTTTACCTCCCCCAATCCCACCACTACCCCAGTTTAATAGGAAAAAAGTTTCTAGAACTCACTAGAACCCCAGGGACTCAACCCTGCCTCTACCAAAATCTGCAAGCTCAGGTGCAGGGCAGAGAAAAATGTATTCCCTCCATAGATTTCTAGAATGTTTCAACCCTGACTATCTGATTGTCTTGGGAAGGTATTCTTTCCTAATACTCTTGACAATAACAAGGTAGTATGTTGTTAGTGCTAACTCCATAAGGTTGTTATAAGAATTCAATGAGCACATAAATGCCTGTGTTCCTTGCCCAGCATATGCCACAATAAAAATTTTCAACCGTCACCATCCATAAGGTACCATCATCATTGACATAATCTTAATAATAAGGATCGTCTAACAATATACGGAAACAGGTTGCATCTCAATATAGGTAGTTGTTTTTTCCTTAAGAACCTCCTGCTCCAAGTCAGGATTGAGTATAGGAACTAGGGAAGGACAGGCCCAGCTACAGGGAAATTAATAGATTCATTTCCCCTCACACGCTCCTCAAAAACGCCTATTAACTTTTATTTATTTTAGCTAAGCTGTCCTTTTATCTATTTATGCCTCTATCTAAAACTGCAAAAGTAGTTTGAGAAAGGGAAATAAAAGGCCCTTAGAAGGACTTTTAAATTTCTTCCAGCTTTTATCAATGAACTTAATAAGCTCCCCAGATGCGTCGTACAAAGTAAAGAAGCCTTCAAAAATACTATAGTAATTTTGTTTTCTCCAGTGGTACAGAGCATTCTAGGAAACTGGTGAGATACATCATCATCAATTTTACAAGTGTTCAGTTAACAGTAAAAGGAAAAATTACGAAAGAAAACACGTTCTTTCTGATGCCTTTTAATATATTTGGATGGAGCTCCATTGCCACATTTTTCACCTCAAATTGCAGCTGAATGATGACAATTCCACATGTTCTTCCTCCAACTGCCTGGCAGACCAAGCAGTTTTTGACAGAGCCAGAAACTTGCCGAGATTTTTGATCAAAAGAAATAATTCGCTAAATTGAGATCACTGTCACTCTTTTTGCTATCTTTACTCATTTAGTGAGGGCTACCGTGAGAAGGTTCTGCCATGTGCACCAGGAATAGGAAACAAGTGAAAGAGCTTGACTTGTGCCATCAAAATCATAAATGTCCTCTGAACAGCAAAAGAAACATCAGACTCTAGGACAGAAGAAGCACAAAACCTGAACCACAGATCCACAGTCAAGAACAATATCTAAGGTGGAGTACACCTCAATGGTCATCTAGTTCATATGACTGTCCTTAATGTTCAGTTGGCTTTCTGCAGACCAGATCTCAAAAATTCCTTATCCCAAACTTGTAACAGGCAGGAACGGCTTTTTGTTTCACAACCGTCCAGGCAGGGCATAGTTTTATTTACTAGGGCGGCATTTCTCTAATTGCAGTCCAAGGACCCCTTGCACGAGTCCCATCACAGCTGCTTGATTAAAACCCAGATTTGTGGGCTTCCCTGGTGGCGCAGTGGTTGAGAATCTGCCTGCTAATGCAGGGGACACGGGTTTGAGCCCTGGTCTGGGAGGATCCCACATGCCGTGCAGCAACTAGCTCCGTGAGCCACAACTACTGAGCCTGCGCTCTGGAGCCTGTGCTCCACAAGAGAGGCCGCAATAGTGAGAGGCCCGCACACCGCGATGAAGAGTGGCCCCCACTAGCCACAACTAGAGAAAGCCCTAGCACAGAAACGAAGACCCAACACAGCAAAAATAAATAAATTAATAAACTCCTACCCCCAACATCTAAAAAAAAAACAAAAAAAACCCAGATTTGAGGGCTCTATTTCTAAATCATCTCAATCAGAATCCCCGTAATAGGTCCTGAAAATCTGAGTTTTTAATGAACTATCTAGGTCAATCAGAGGAAAGCATGTACTTGCAATGAGAACTGACATTGTGACCCACGAACATCAAACCTACAGGTAATTCATTATGTATAGAATCATTTCCAAGGCAGTATTGGGTGATTCCAAGAAAAAGAGGTCATGCCCAGCCCCCCTCAAACAACTTAAAAGCAATCTGATATAAATAACTACAAAATAACAAAACTGTTTAGCCCTGAAAGAGGTGAAAGCAAAGTGAAGGTCTTCACTAAGGAAGTGGCCAGTTGCGTGGTGAAGAGCTGCGTCACTGTTCCCTGCTGAAACTGTTGCCTGCTTTGCTTTTCTAGTGAAACTGAGGAGTTGTAACACTAGCCTCTGTAGGCAATGGAGAGCTGCAAAACTGAGGCTGTTTTCCCCTTAAAGGTCCTGGAATTCATGTTTGTCATATCCACAAGAAAAGGAATGAGGGTTAGGCTCCTGTGGAATGTTAAAGCTTTTCCACAAGGAGATGTGGCTGTCTGAATAGCATAGACGCCAAGCACTGCTTGTACCACCCTGCAAGCCTGCCCCACGTCTCCAGGGTCTGGAGCAGAGGCCCATCTACAGCTTCAAGCAATGCAGACCTGAGCGTACAATTTAGATGAAGTGTGGCACAGATAACACAAGTCTATCAAAATGGATTCTGTTGCCTTCTAGCAGACGCTCTGATCAGTTTTTAAGCTGTTCTATATTAATGAACTACATAGACATCATCTCTTAGAGCTTATCTTCTAAGAAAAAATTCCAATATTTAAATTATAACTGATTCATAAAATTATGATTTCCTGGAGCAGGAAAGAAATACGGTCAGCCCTCCATATCCACAGGTTCCGCATCTGTGGATTCAACCAACCAAGGATCAAAAATGTTGAGAAAAAAATTTCCAGAAAGGTCAAAAAAGGCAAAACTTGAATTACATTGTGTTTACACCTATATACATAGCATTTACATTGTATTAGATATTATAAGTAATCTAGAGATGATTTAAAGTACATGGGAAGACATGTGTAACTTATATGCAAATACACCATTTTATATAAGGGACTTGAGCATCCGTGGATTTTGGTATCCTGCAGGGGGTCCTGGAACCATTCTCCCACAGATACCAAGGGATGACAGTATAGGAAATTGTTCATAGCTTCAAATATAGGCTTTAAACCAGATGCTAGCTTGTCTCAGCTCATTATTTCATACACATTAGATGATCCAGAAAATTGGGTTTGATACATTTTTATTTGGATTGATGGATGGATTATGGGGACAAGAACTGCAAAGCACACTTGGACTCCAGAAATGGTGGCAAATACTTGTCCCCACATTATTCAGTAATAAAACAGTGCCCCAGGCAGGTGTTTTCCCAAACACTGATCATTGAGCCCAGTGAGAGAAAAACTGAGTTCCTTCTTTCTGGAACATGGGGAAGTAGCTACGGATAATATTTCTGGTTCATGGATTCCTAGAGGTGGTATCAGTAAATGTTTAGGTAGGTATCTGATCCAGCACTCTGTAAGCAACACAGGAGTTAATGTACAGATATCTGTATTCCGTGCACGTATTTTCATATCTATAGATCAGAACATAGAAACCAAGCTGGGATTCCAGAGAGGCCGTGGGAACTGCAGGGGCAGAGTCTGACCTGCGGAGACGGAAACTGTCTGTCCCTGTCAGAGCAGTTTCTCACTGAGCCAAGCTCCCATCATCAAGTGTCATTATCTGTAGGAAATGAGGCAACAATTCTGTAAAAAGGGAATATTTTGAACCATGTCTGCAAAAATGTAAAATACGAAGAAAAATCTTTCCAAATAAACACATCTGATTGTGGGATTGATACTGAGAGGAAAACAGAGAAAATGAGAAAGGGCTAGATCCTGCTGGGGAACCCCTTTTGCAGATTAAGCAGGAGGGTCAGAGCCTTTTCTTCCCACCTCTGAACCATGGTTTCCATGACATCCACTGCACCCAGGAGCATAAATCCTACCCAAAAGGAGACGATCATAAGGATGCTACCTGAAGCCACTATGAGTACTGCATTTTCTAATTAGCTGGAGTGATAAGCAGAAAACATCATGGTATGGGAAGACTCAGACTAATAAATATGCCCAGAGCTCTTGACACGATCCAAATCTTGAAATTATTTGAAGGTCAAGTTCACACAAGAACACTTTTTTCAGTCAGACTGAGACTGCAACTGCCTTCCATTTCTCTAAATTTTAAGAGCATTAGTGTTGAATAGTCTAATATCTCATATAGTCTTTACATTAGGATACAGACACACAGCAAAAAGATGCATGCACCAGTGACTTACAATCCTTTAATACAAATACAGATTATCTTTCCTATCTGAAGGTCCTAGTAGCCCACCACCCCTACACTTCCATCTAGGATTTTTTTGGGGCAGTAGTAAGGTGAATAGCCTGGAGCTATCTGTGTTCTCCTTCTCTATGCCCTTGATTGCCAATGGCAGAAGTAAGAGCTGCTGCCTGTGTTAAATGGTGTGCCTTCTGGCTATGGAACAAAGTTTACCTAAGTGGTCAAGGCAGAGATCAAACGTGAAAATGAGTCTTAGCTGAGTAGTGAAGCTGTCATAACTAAAATAAGCAGCCAACATAATCAAAGAATCCTATGAAAAGTATGTTAGTGTATTAAAAACCAATGTCTTTACGGCTTCCCTGGTGGTGCAGTGGTTGGGAGTCTGCCTGCCGATGCAGGGGACACGGGTTCATGCCCTGGTCCGGGAAGATCCCACATGCTGCGGACGGCTGGGCCCGTGAGCCATGGTCACTAGGCCTGCGCGTCTGGAACCTGTGCTCCGCAACGGGAGAGGCCACAGCAGTGACAGGCCCGCGTAACATAAAAAAAAACCCAAAAAAACCCCACAAAAAAACCACACAAAAAACCAACGTCTTTATTAAATACCTACTCGCAGAGGCCATCATGCTGTTCACTGTCAAGTAATTAAACAGGCACTAACATTAGGGGTGATTTTCAGCTAATGTCAGAGGCATTCCTCTCATTAAAGTCTGCCTAATCACTACATCATTGCCCAAAAAAGTGAAATTCAAACTTGCTGAAGGCATAAAAAAAAATCTATTTCCATCTTGCCTAATTATCAGAGGTGTAAATGTGTCTGATTTCAGGATTAGAGGAACAGAATCCCCATGACAATTATATGCAGCAAATTTCTTTTGATAACTGTGAAGGAAGTTTCCCAAATCTAGGGAAAAATGTTTTTTAACATCTGTATTTAAAGTGTTATGAGTTCATTTATGCAAGGTTTGCACATAAGTCCTGAGCACATCTTGTTGCTTTATCCCAACCAAGACTATGCATTTTTTTAATCTTTCATTTCCTTTAAGACTTCTCAGTTTTCTTGGTTAAAGAAATGGTTTCTGAATGTAAAGTTTCTTAAGCTCAATTTCACCACACACGGCAAGCAGAATACATATTTCAGGAGCTTATCAATTTCCCCAAATAGCAAACAAGTTCATCGCACTTGGTTTGCTGTTTAGTTCTGCGTAACTTTTTGTTAAGAAACATAGCAGAAGATAAGTCTTATTACAAAGTGTACAGTCTTCTAGTAATTTAGCAATGAGCTGCATTTATTGAACCACAAATGTCTAACAATCAATCATTCAGCAAGAATTTAACAAATCCCTCACCTCTGCGCATCCCGATCCTAGGCATTACAGGGCAACCAACAATCCTAAACTGCCCCTCTTTTGTCAAGCTACTATGAGAGTAAAAAGTAATGTATCAAAATATTTTTGGCACCCTAAGTCAGAGAGGTTTTTATATATTTTATACTTATTTTCCACCATTTCTCTTCTCTTCCCAACCTTGCCCTCCATATTTAAATAGTTAGCTAGGCATACATGTTTATGACTTTTCACTTTATATATAAGAGGTGACAGCATTAAGAAGAAGAAAAATACATTTCTTCTTAGTTTTTTGATTTTTTTTTTTTTTTTTTGGCAGAAGATTCATACACAGACAAAAGATTTCGTCAAAATATCACAGGTAAGAATAAGCCTGAACTGCTCCCAAGCCTCATCTATTCAGATTAGAATAGAATCCCCAGGACTAGGACGGGGAGAAAGAGACTGAAGGGAACCAACAAGAGCATAAATATTGATGCATCCCAAAGAAAATGATCCTATACCCTGCACAAAAAATAGAAAAATACTAGGAAGGCTTATGGGATCAGAAAGCAAAAGGCCTGTACCTCACTTCTCAGTTAAAGACACAGGGCTCCTTCCCAGATAAAGACTTGGGAGATGAATGGTCACCTGCTATGATACATAGGCAGACAGGGCCTTCCACAGCCTTACCAGGATTTCTTCTCTTTTCATGGTGCAAGAGCACAGGATGGAGGCCATATGCCCAAAGGTGACATAGAGACAGCAGAGGGACCAATGGCCCTGTGAGGGCCACATTCATAAGATACAGAGACATCTCCCAAGAACCCTAACTCGATGGGAAGCGTAACTGAATATGAAACCCCACAATATGCCTGAAGGAGTTCAAGACTTAACCACCCCCAAATATGCTGCTTCGATATATTGATTATACTGAGCTGCAGACACTTGAAAAACAGCAAATGCAGGGAGAGGATTTTTCTGAACTCCCCTTATCTGCCTAAGGACAGATCCTTCAAAAGTAACTCAATTGTCATAAATCTCCACCCTGGGAGTTTTATCAACCAGGGAAGATCGATTTTTAGCACAAGAGAGGAGATGTTGAAACCATACCTGGACAAACTCTGTCACAAACTATCATACTTCCCATCTATTCTTCTAAGGACCCATTCATCCTCCCTAAAACTTAAATACTCTCCCCTCACAGGCCTTCATCCTCTCTCCCCTTTCCCTACTAAGATAATATTTAAGCCTCAATTCTAAGCCACCTTGGGGAGTTACTCATTTTTTTTCTAGGTATCTCCCATGGAGACATGAGGTATACATATATGTAAATAAACTTCTGCTTGTTTTTCTCTTGTTAATCTGTATTTTATTACAGGAGTCTCAGCCAATAACTCAGAAGGGGGGAGAAAAAATTATTTTTCCTTCCCTACAATTGAATGCTCAAGGACTCGATGAGGCATGGAGTATCTTAACGGACTCGGGTTTTGACACAGAGCAATGAGGATCTAATGGCCCAACCAAAGTATTTTCCCAAGGCTTTGGCATCAAGTCCTCTAGAATTTGGACTAAACTGTAGGGAAAGAGACAGTATAACTCCTCACTGGGATTGTGTGTTGACCAGCCCAGTGAGATGATCAAAAGGGAAATTCACTAGTTATAAGTGATGAAGAAAGTTGTACTTCTCTCTCCTATCTTAAAATTGTAAGTTGATATTCATAGTCAGCACTCTGGCATAAAATCATTAGCACATAATCAGATCCTGCCTTAAGGTAGTAAGAGCTCTGGGATCTATCTCACCTTTATGGAAGGCCACCTACATAACAACATTGTGTTAAGAGTTAAACATAAAACACTCTTTAAGAGTGATCTGGGAGGGTTCACAAAGAAGCATAAAGCAGAGCTGGCCAATGGAGGACAGGTAATGTTCATCCAAGCTGGTTGTCAAGGAAGGGAAATTAGAGAGGAACAGAAAGGGCAAAGAAAGCAAGAAGAAAGTGGGATTGGCATTACATGCCACAGAGTCAGGAGAGCGGCCATCTAGGAACAGAACGTGTATGACGTAGAAGAAAAATGAAAATATTTGACAGTAAGGTCACATGGGCTTGAAGAACATTGCATTTTGCATGACCATATGCGAACAGCAGTGAAAGACTCAGTCTATGTTAGGAATCTCTTAAATATGATCAGTTCCAACATTAATAAGCAATTTTAAAGAAAGGGTTTTCTGAGAATAATTGGCACACCAGATCGTCTTCTCCTTATCCCAAGTGTGTGTCTGGCTGCAGGTACAGATAATAAACTGCAGAGTGAAACAGCATAATAGGCAAGGAGGGA
This sequence comes from Kogia breviceps, assembly GCF_026419965.1. Taxonomy (NCBI): domain Eukaryota; kingdom Metazoa; phylum Chordata; class Mammalia; order Artiodactyla; family Physeteridae; genus Kogia; species Kogia breviceps. The sequence continues at coordinate 110,840,326 of NC_081311.1, read as the reverse complement.
GACTTCGGAGGAGGGTCTTTCATCACCAGCACTTCCAGAGAATGGCATTTACATGAAATTGATTTTCAGTGGTGAAATTATGCTTGTGATGTTCCGTTGTAAATATTGACAGCATTAAAAGGAATGTCTAAAAGACGAGCACTTAAAATGTCACCAGAAAAAAGCTGACCAGTATTTATGCTAAATTCCTCAAACTGCAACGCTTTTTTACATAAGTAGTGATGCCTCATGAAACAAAGCAGATAAGTCTCTAGAGCTATGAAGTGAAAGAAAATAAGTATGCCTACATTCTCTGTCATGTAGGAAGATACCTACTGCCTCTCATCATAATGACACAGGGGTTTTTCCCCCTCTCCTTTGAGGATTTTCAGATAGGAAATCTTACATCTCTCCCATATTGAACTCAAAGGATGAACAGACAAAATAAATCACCATAAAAATAAAGGACTATTAGAAATATTAATAGATTCCTGGTATTGAATAGGGTATCAATTTTCGATGGGACTTTGCCATTTAAGCTTGAAACATGTTTATCTATTTAATGACAGATTAGACTGACCACTTGATAGTGATGGGAGGAAAAAGAAATCAGATTCTACTGCTTCTCTGTTAGTTGTGGTAAAACAGAGGCTAAACGGCACAATCTGAGAATTTTTACTCAGCTGAATTTCTGGAAGCTTTTAGTTGAGAACTTTTATCATTTTCTGCCTCGACATCTAGCAGTTTCATTAGGGACTATTTTTAGCCCGTGTGCTGTCTAATTCAAAAAAATAAAGGCTGCAGTCTTTTGATCTCCAATATATTTCTTAGAATTACATGCAATTATCGTGAAAGAAGAAACTGAAGAATTGTCCTGGAATTTATTTTAAGAATGTTATTACTCACATAGTACATGCATTAAGTAATTTAGAGCAAAATATTTTATTGGATTACTAATTATATTACACAACGTTATATGATATTTCTGAGCTTGTGCTAAAATATCCTTGGAATGAATCATAATTCTAGGATTAATAGACTTAACAGGTTTTGAAAAAAAAAGAAAGGTTTTCTTTGAAATATTGCAATTAGTGCTTTGCACTGCTACCAAATTATATTTTCTTTTTCCAGTTATTCTAAGAAAAGTAATTTAGAGTGTTTTGTGCAGAATCTTATCATAATTTTGAATTTTGACAATGACATTTTCCATCAAAAGATAAATTTATTGAGAAACATCAAATGTGTAATTCTGAAGCTGTTACAGAGAGTTAAATACCTTCTGCTATGTTCAAACACAAGCATATGCATAAAGGTACATTTGCCATCTCATATAAGAGACTGGGAATTTCAGTAAGCATCAAAATCAACCATTTATCTGGATTCACCCAAGTAGTAAAGCTACTTGTTTGAGTTGAGGATTTACGCCAAAGTGATGGAAGAGTTTATTAAAGCAGAATAATTGGCAGAAAATAGGCTCCCTCTTCAAAAGCCCTCAGAAAATTTTTGAGCTAAGAAACAGTTCAGTGTTCAGTTCCTGAGTATCTGTTAGACTGTGGCTTCCTAACATGAAGAAGTTAGATGAAATCAATGAAAAAGCCAATCAAGCAAGTTGCTGGCCTCAGGGAGGGAGTTGCCATGACTTGGCCAAGGTCACCCGAGACAGACTAAATATTGAGCACAAGCCTCGTAACTCCAACCTCAGGTCTACACATTATGAGTCTCCTGATTTCCTCAGAAAAGAAAATGGTGGGCTTTTGTCCACTTGTTTATTTGTTTAGTTATCTTTGTGTTTGCATATATGCCACGCTGGCAGGCTGGACCTGTATAAACTGGCTACTTCTTGGGAAAGGAGTTGAGAGCACAGGTTGGAGCTCAGGGTGGCCTCGTAAAAGGAACCTGAGGTGAAGCCTAAAGCGCAAGGTTTAAAAGCAGGATCAATAAACGTAATGCCAGTGTGAAAGAGTACAAAGTACACTAGAAAGGGAACAGAGATATGCAGGTCTTAGTTGCAAAATTAAGTCTCTAGTCTCTTATGACTAGATGTCTTTGGGCAAATAATTTAACCCCTAGATCCTGACCATGTAAAGAAAAAAGGAATCGGGCTAAAATCACTGTATATTACGTAAGATCTTTTACATTTGTTCTATTCAGGAAAAAAAACAAAACATGATTTTGACTTTTCTTCATTTTGTCATCAGTTAAATACTTCAGATGTTTTGATTCATCCTTAGCCTAATTAAGGTATTGTGCCTCATAAATACTAAGTTCTCAATACGTGCTTGTTCAATGAATAAAGTTATTCCTGAACAAATGAATAAGCGAAAGATTCCATAACATAAGGTATCATTTCATAATTAATAATGAAATCAATAGTACAGACTGATTACTTATGCTCACCGCTGTTTCTTTATGACATACCTTACAGGTTTGTCTGAGTATAAATGGCATATAGCTATTCTTCCCAAACTCCATTCAATCCTGAACTTCCTCTTGCCACTTATTTTAAACAGTGTCATGTTCTGGGGCTGCAATCTATTTGTACCATGGGTAAAATCAGTGTCTCCCATACTCTGTCAGCTTCTGAAAGGTAGAAAATGCATCTCTGTAGATATTCCTTAAGCAGTTAGCCATAAATTTGCTTGTTTGAGAAACAGGCAATTGTATGATTGCTGATGAGTTCATCCTATTGTCCCTAAAATTCCCAACCTGAACTGGCTAGTTACTAAACTAAAAATACTTCTAATCCTTTGCTATGAGATTATCCTAAAAGTAACTGAACTGACAGCCTTCACCCCAACATGCAGTGATGACAGAACAGTCCGCTTGATCATGGTCAGCGTGCTTCTCCCTTATCTCATGCTCTGGGCCCAGCTCCCAGGCCCCATTACTTAAAATTGACAAGAGTTCAGAGGAGAGAAAAATCACTATAAGTCTAGGACAGATAATTCAGAGTCCATCCTCCTATTTGAATTGTCGGTAGGGTACTAGAGAAACCACCGTGGCAGCACAGGGAGACCAGAAACTGGGTACCAAAAACTAGATATAGAAACTCTGAAGGGAGAATTGAGGAATCCTGAAGACAATCTTTTCCTATTTTACATTTTTCCAAGGATCAGCTTGACTCATTAAGTTGAATATGATTTTTACCATTCAAAAGAGAAACGAGGTATGCATACAATTGGTTGAGGATTAAACTGGAAGGTAAAGGCCAAAACATTTACTACGTACCTTAATTTAACCTTGTTACGTTTTTTAGACATAGACTTTAAGCCAATTCTAAGTAAGTGTTCAGATTCTAAATCTAAGTTTGAATCACATCATGGATCATTGGGCACACATTGGTACTGCCTGACAGTCTAAAAATTGAGATTCTGAGAGAAAACTGAGTTTGTTTTTCCTATAGTTTAGCCTTCATATGTTTTAACAGCCTGGAGCCAGAAATGTGAGTGTATGTATGGGAGGTGTATGAAGGAAAAGTTAGCAGTGGAGCTAGGTCAGCAAGCATTCAATTGAAGCCCAAATATTTAGCATTTATGCTCCTTACCAAGTGGCAAATGCTTATAAACATAATGATTTTAAGTGGCTTCATCTAAAGCAATGGTGCTTTTAGCCACTGTCTAACAGAAACTCATTCAGAAGAGATGACGGAATCTCTGCTTGATTAGGGACAAAACAGTAAGGTAGTTCATCCTCAGCTGAGTTAAGAAATGGAATGATCATTGTGAAGTACAGCACCACACTGGCCAAAAGGAGTAATATACAACCAGATGCTCTGCATGACCAGGTCTGCGTGTGGCCAAGGGTCCAAGGGGTTGTGTTTGGAATGGGATGGGCCTGGGAAACATGGGCTTGGAGACCAGAAAGGCAAGGAAGGAAAAAGAACAGAAAGAGAGGAGAGAGAAAAGGTGTGAGGGGACAAGCAGGGCAGGCAAAAGGAGGAAGCCAGTCCTGCCAAGCGTCGGGGGGAAGGGTGGGGGGCAGTCATCAATTAGCACCACACTCTCACAGCTTACTCAGCTATTTTGTGTTCCAAGTTCCCTCTAATATCCCTACACTATCTGCTAAGTGCAAATCATTTTTCTAGTTGTCAACTCTTCCCTTTATTATTTTAAGGGTCTAATGAAATGAAAATTATGGGGGAAGAAAAGAGATTCATAATAAAGTTATTTCAGGAACACAGACTATAGCCATACAACCCCTTGGTGTTGATCCAGTACTCCGCCAGCCTCTTTCTAAGTCATTTTCAAATAAATAGAGCTCCGGGATTCAATGAGCAACCAAGAATACATAAAGGAAAGGATGCAGAGTACTCTAAGACCTCTGTAACCTCCAGTCACCATGGTCTTTCTTCAAAGTTTACACCCATCTTACTTAATTATATTTTCTCCTGAGAAGCATACACTGTTAAACGAGTTGGAAATGAAATCAACTCATCTCTATGTCTTATTTTATGCCGGAAGAAACTGAGCCCCGAAACCATTAAATGAGTTGTCCCAGGTCACACACAAGTCTGGTAATGAAAATGGGATCATGCCCAATTTGACCAGCATTGCTGAAGGATTAAACATAGTATCTATGCACAATGAACATCTGTGGGTCAGTAAACTAACCATGTTTTCTTGCTCACACAACAAAAAAAGCTTTAAAAAAAAAAAAAACCTGTTACTGTGTTTTCTTTTTCCTAATCCATGTCTCTTTCATCTCCTGAGACTGCATTAGAGAGAATACAGAGCTTATAAGTCTTAGAAATGTGATTTCTTTAATGTTTATAGTCTTATAATGCAATGTGTATTAAAAGATAATTACCATTAGTCTTAATTTGAGAACACAGTGAGGAATTAACTTTTATGGTTCTTTCTGTCTTAATCAGTAGGCTGAATCTTAAAGAGATTCCTTAAATGAAAATAAATGACCAGAGTTAAGAGTTGGACAATGTGTTTAAAACCTTGAATATAATCGTCAATCTATTGTTTCATACACTTTAATATTCAATTAAATAGCATTCCACTCAGAAAATCTTAAATGGTAAACTGAAAGAGTAAATACAAGTTAAAGGGATGACATTAGTACATCATACTAATACGAAGAAGAAAGTATGACAAAATACAGTCATTAGTCCTTGGCCTGAGAAAAATATAGCTTCTCTTCAGTTTAGTTCTTTCTTTTAGTTCTTTCATTAATGTGATTCTCAGTCAGAAAAATTTCCACTGATGAAATGTATACTCAGTAAAAGGTTAAAGTTAAGAAAAATGTAAAGCACAGGAACTTACTGCCATCTTGTGGAATGTTTGTTATATTCTGAGACACATTTTCTCTTTTATTTTGTGGAATGTCATTTTCCATTACTATTAGTTACAAAATGACTAAAGAGTTCCCCAGCAACTAACCATAACTAATATCTATCTACAAAATAAGACATGAGAAAATTTATGCATTTTGCAACAAGGAGATTTTTGATTCCTATACTGGAATGTTTGTTGTTTTTCCTCACCGTCTCTTGTTTCCGGTCAGTTACTTATCTACTTTCTTTGTTGGGTGGATTTAGCATTTAATTTAGTATATGTTACTTTCCATTCTGAATTTACGAAAATTCAGAATGGAAGAGAGGCAAAGTTAGCAGAGTGTTAGCTGGCATAGAAAAGAACAAAGCATACATTCTATTCTGGGAAGTCTCAGGGCAGCCCAGGCATCCAGAGCAGTGGTGGAGGGTAGGTCCTTACTACACAGAGTTTGGGTCTAAGACTGATAGGCATCACCTGAGAGCTTTTAGAAATGCAGAAATCTGGGCCCCATCCCAAACCTTCTGAATCAGAATTTGCATTTTTATGAGATCCCCAACTGATTCACATGCACAGTAAAATTTGAGAAGCATTGGCACAGGCCCCCATATTTCATTCCGCTTACTTACGGCACCGACACGCATGCACATGCACACACACAAGGTTGCTCAGTGTTGTGAGAAAAGCCAAGCATCAAGACACCTGGATTCAAGTCCATGTTATTTAATTTTGTGCATCTCAGTTCAAGCCCCAGTAATTTAATTTTTACGGACCTGAGATTTTTATTTGTAATATAAAGGAAGGTGTTCGTAAGATGATTGTAATCTCCCTTCTCATTCTAAAATTCTCTGATTTACTACATATACATCAGTGATTCTTTGGTTATATTTCCATGCATCACTTATTCATGCATCAGCAAATTGTCTGTCTCAATAATTGTGATGTCAACATAACGATTAAGTTTTAAATTCATAGCTTGAGAACTGTTTTGTCCCAGCAGAAATGTTTCATCTAGTAAGCAAGGCATGTTTAAAATTTGAAATTATTTACCAACATTTTAAAAAATTAAAGACTTCACCACAAACCTTTGAGTTTTCTGATTCTCTCTTGAAAAAAAATCAGAAAACCTGTCAATGCTGAGCTCACAACTCCACACAGAATCAGTAACTTACAGCAGAATCTCAGTTTGTCCCAGCTCCCACCCAGCTCTTTTCATTCACTTTAATGCCTGGCCCCTTTGGGCCTTGGGATCAGTAACCTCTGGCTCAAATGGTATTCTCTGTCGAATCTTTTAACATGTCCAAAAGCTATAATAGAAAGACTCAATGAAAACGTGTGCTCCTTCACAAACTCTAACCTACATCACTGAATAGTATGTTTCTCTGAGGTATTAATACTCTTCTTATGTGCCACAGTTCCCTTTTATGACTATTAAGTATTCACAGGACTAAGTTGAGAATTGGCCTCTCCACATGGGCACAATTTACTAATTTACCTACCTCTTAGCCAACTTTTACATGGCCACATGTATACAAAAACACAGAGAATTCAATTCCTTTTCTATTCAAAGGTAACCACTAAGTACATTTAAACAAGTAGAAGTAGCATCATTGTCTTCTCTAGAGAAAAAAAAAATTAAAACCTGTGATCATAGGATTTATGCAACGAATATTTGTTTAACAATGTGCAGGGCGATAGTACATTTTTTTTTTTTTTTGGCGGTACGTGGGCCTCTCACTGTTGTGGCTTCTCCCGTTGCAGAGCACAGGCTCCGGAGGCACAGGCTCAGCGGCCATGGCTCACAGACCCAGTCGCTCCGCAGCACGTGGGATCTTCCCAGACCGGGGCACGAACCCGTGTCCCCTACATCGGCAGGCAGACCCTCAACCACTGTGCCACCAGGGAAGCCCGATAGTACAGTTTTGAACAAGACAGAACAATTCCTGCCCTCGAAGAACTTAAAGTCTTCCATGGGAGACATACAGTTGAGTAGGTATTAATTCCAGGAATGTGTAATGGTGATTATGACAGAGGATGCCACATGGCTGATAACAGAGGATGTGAGCTGGAAGTGTTCAGGGTATCCTAACAGCCCTTAAGTTGGGACCTAAAGGCAACTAGCAGCCATCCAGTGAACAAGGGGGGAGGAGAAGGAGAAGGTGCCAGGGAGGGAGGGAACAGCACACGCAAAGCTCAATGGAGAGAGATCGCATGGCAAGAAGCACCAGAATGGAAGATAAGCAAGGTGGCTGGAATGAAAAGAAAGAGGAGGAAGGCCGACATGAAATGAACCTGAAAGACAGGGCAGCTTCTAGACATTGGATATTCTCCCAGAAGCACTGGGAGGCCACTGATGGGGCTGAAGAGAATGGTCAATTTGGGGCTTTGAAAGCATCACTCTGACTTAAGTATACATCTAGGAGCTTGGATAGTCACAGAAATTACAGGCATCCAGGGACTTCCCTGGTGGTCCAGTAGCTAAGACTCCGTGCTTCCAGGGCAGGGGGTGCGGGTTTGATCGATCCCTAGTCTGGGAACTAAGATCCCACATACTGTGCAGGGCGGCCAAAAAAAAAAACAAAAGAAATTACAGGCGCATCCAATAAATTAATAAATGCACCACCATCACATTCACAGTATATGTTGCTTAATTGATTAAATATATTAGTTCATCGTGCCCTAGAAGCACTGTGGCATAGTAATGGGACATATGTTTCATATTTTACAACCTATTTTTTTTTTTCAACCCTGTCACGAGTCTCTGAGATCGTACGTATAACTTCATTTGGGAGGAATGCTGAAAGCCTAAATGTGAGCCCTGTTGATTGTGAGGCAAGCCAAGCCCAACAGCTTCCTGGGCCCACTGAGACAGCTCCTGGCTGCGTGGATGAGCCCGTGTTACAGCCTGCGACACTTATTCATGGGTGCACACGAGGTTGAACGCATTATCCCTTGACCTCTGGGCTGAAAGCCAGTCTTGTCTGGATGAGCCTGCTGTTTCGAAGCAGTCCACAGCTGGGTGACTCATTTAGGAAACCACTTCAGTGTTTTTAAAGCATTCCTTCTGTTCAACCTCCCTTTTTTAATCCCACTTAATGCAACATCTCAGCACTGCTTGGGCACTCTGCTGCTGGACATTCACTGCATATTTCAGTCTAAGCAGTGGTGGATTTTGATTACGAATAACTTAGAGAAATGTGAAATCTCCAAAATTTAGACTTATTTTTCCAAAGCTGCACACATTTTGCCCACCTTCCCCCAGCCCCAAATTTTCCTTCGTTATCCAATCATACAGCCACTTGAAAAGGTAGCAGTTGCGTCCCTGTTTTCATGCCATTATTACCACGTGCTAGCAGTTTTAATGCCAATTACCTGCCATAAGAGCCTTACCCTAGTCAAATTGTGAAAGGGATGCTTCTACAACCACAAAAATACTTTTCTCTGCTTTAGCTCTATACATCTGAACCAGAAAACGCACCTAAAGTGATGAAATGCGTGGTGTGCAAAGCGAGTCTCTGGGTGCCTGTGGAGAGATTCACCTCCCAGGTAAATAATTCTTTAGGGCCCCTGGTCAGGACTTATCAGCCAGAGTCCCTTCCCAGCAGGTAGGAGTTGAAAAGCAGGCAAAAGCAGCTGGGTGCAGTGTAGCTTCAAAAGGCAGGCAGATAACTAGATGTATATGCCTCGAGGCAGGTCCTCGACAAGAGGAAACCTACCAGACAGGCAACAGTTCTTACCTGCCTAGAAAATAAGCTGGAAGCCACAGGGGCTGAAGATCCAAGTCAGGAAACACCTTCAGCTCATAGTGGAAGGCAGATCAGCATGAGGTCAGCAGGACCACTGGGCATGGAACTACAGAAGCCCTCCCTAAGGCTCCTTTCAACATTGTCTTTCAAGGTACCGATGTTTCTGGAAGAAAAACAATTTATTTTAATGAAGTACTAACTCAGACTCTGAGGTAGTGCTGAACTGTCTTGTTCTGAAAAGATAAGGGAGAGGGTGTGTGTGTATGATTTTATTATGTGGGGAATAAATGCAGCTGATAGATCTGTGCATGTATTTATGAATATTCTTACACACATGGTTGTATCATCTACATGCAACCCGGTTAATTATTCTTATCATCTGATCTTGAGTTCACAACCTATGACTTCAGGAGAACTTATTTTTAAGAATACAGAAATCAAGTATGAGAAAGGAGACAGAGCTGTCAGATTTTTAAAAACAGACACAACAATAACTTATAGATTCCTGGGTTTCTGCAGGTGAAATGGATCAGAGATAACAGTTTATAAGATCCTAAGTCTGTCTTGTAAACCCCAGTTGGAACTGCCCACTGGTTAACTTTTTTTTTTTTTTTGCGGTACGCGGGCCTCTCACTGTTGTGGCCTCTCCCGTTGCGGAGCACAGGCTCCAGACGCGCAGGCTCAGCGGCCATGGCTCACGGGCCCAGCCGCTCCGCGGCACGTGGGATCTTCCCGGACCGGGGCACGAACCCGTGTCCCCTGCATCGGCAGGCGGATTCTCAACCACTGTGCCACCAGGGAAGTCCTGGTTAGCTTTTTCTGTGAAGTCAATTTAGAAATTTGGAAGTCTCAAATAAAGAGACCAAGAAAGAGCTGATCAGATACTTGTGACTGACTTAATGCCCAATGAGCTAGACACAGTGAAAGTTAAATCAATTGCTGGGTGCAATGTTGCTCTAAATTTCATGCCTTTAAGACAAATTCAGGAACGTAAATCTGTTTGCGCTACACAGTGTATTTCATAGGAGTTTTTGGCTACCCAGACTTTTCTGAAGCTAATGGAATCCCAGCCCCTAAATGCTATCAATGTCCCAAACTAGACCTATCTCTGCCACTGCTAGAAGCAACAACCATTTCTAAGAGCTTGTCTATGACTATCAGTCTGGGAGGTGACTGCTTCTATAGAGAAAGAGGAAAAAGATCAGAGGAACCAAGGACTATGTGATCTTTGATAAAGCCCTGGACAAATCTAGGGAAGTCCTCCACTCAGACATGTGAGTAGGATGCTGGAACACCCAGGAGAAAGTCAAGTCTGAGAAGCAAGAAGTATAAAGAGACAGACACAGATGGGAAATACGTTCCTAGCCCAACTATGCTTAATAGCAACTTCTCCCAATGTATATAATAAAGTATGATATGAATAAGCAGTGTTATCACACAAGGAAATCAGATCATTGGGTGTTTCAGGATGAAACTGTGAGAAAAAAATTACAAAAGGTATATAGTCTCGACCATTCAAGACTGGATTATAGAGACAATACATAGAAAAGGCACTGATTCAAAACACATATGCAGTAAATAGCTCCTATCACATTCTGAGCACATCATTCATCCATCCATCCAAGAAATGTTTATTAAGCATCAGCTAAGTGTTAGACTCCATTCTTACCACTGGGGAACGCAGTGAAAAAGATAAAATCCATAGTCCTAAAGTATACATGTTCTAGTAAGAGAGAGACAGAGAAAAACATATATATGAATACGTAATATGAGAGGAGATTGAGATAGAGCTTTTGAGGTAAGATCCATCAGGATAAGGGTGAGGCAGAGTAAGAACAGGTGACAATGGTTAAGTAATAGCTCTTCTACAAGGGGGTTCAGGAAGACCTTTCTCAGTGACACACTGTCAGTTCACAACCTCAAGAGTTCCCTGGGGGATGAAATTCAAAACTGGCCCACGTACATGGAGGGCAAGGAAAGACAGAAGAAAGAGGCAGACCAATCCAGATCTGTAGGTGGCAGGGTCAATAAGGAAGGGAAATCACATACAAGGCTTGTCATGGGTGGGCACAAGACAAGTTGATCTCTATACACACACACCAGAATCTTTAAAAGTTCATATAGAGGCTTTCAGTCATATATACCATCCAGATGGTGTCAACAACACATTACTCCTTAAAGGCTACGTCCTTGAAACAGTTTCTAGTGTGAGAATGGTGGGCAGAACATACTTTCCAGGGACAGGAGAGAGAGTGAAGAGCCTCCAATTGCCCAGTTCCAGCAGTCACATCCTCTCAATGACCTCTTCCAACAATAATGGAGCAAGCCCAGGGAATAACTAGAGGAAAATAGTCCTAGGAGCGAGAATAATGAAGGTCAAGCTCAGAGAGTCTGACAAGCTTGGAAAGCCCAAGGAACAGGAGCAAGTAGGCACAGTAGGCAAAGGGAGAGTGGTAGGAGCTGAAATGAGATAGGTGGGGCAAGGGCCAGCCTAAGGGGGGCTTTCCAAGGCCACGGTAAAAAGTTCAGACTTTTTAAAGTATATAATTGGAAACTATTGGAGGGTATGGGGCAGAGGAGTGGGGAGTAGCATGATTTGATATTTGTTTTTACAAGATTATTCCATCTCCTGTACGGGAAACAGACTATCTCCCAGAAAGAACGGAAGCAGAGACCAGTTAGGATGCTCTTATAATAGCCCTGGAAGGAGACAACGGTGGATAGAAATAGACCGATAGTGTAAGTAGGGGGGGTTTCGATTATACCTTCAATTTCTCAGGACCTGAGAAAGCTGACAGAATCATTATACTTCAAAAATTGCTATACCAATGATCCCAACACAGGCCTTTATATTCCATCAACTGTTTCGCTGCTTTGAAGTAACATTTACCCTACTACTAAGTTCCCCAAAAGCCTGATGATAAGAATCACTAGGGACCTAAGTACACTGTCTGTACCCTCCCCTGGAGTTTCTGACTCTGTAAGCTTGGTTGGGTCCAGAAATCTGTTTAACAAATTCTCCAGGAGATTTAACAATGTGCACTCCAGTGCACATTGACGTGCACTGGTTAAATAACTGAATTTCTTCATTCTCCACACTGACATAGATAACTCCACCTCCCAGTGAAAAAATCAGTCCTTAGGACTAAGGGTATTGAGGATATCACCAAAGACATTGCCTCCAATTCTGGATGCAGTTCAGAATTACACAAAGGCCTTTATAGAAATGCTTTTGGATCAACAGATCAGAGGTGGGCATGTAGTCTCACTTCTCCTATGGATTTCTTCTATTTCCACTTGCTACTGTTGTGGTTCAGATTCTTATTATTTGTACTTACTTCCATTTTTAAAATTCCACCATGAATTAATTGTATTGTCAGCTTAATCTTCATAGTACTCTCTACTAAAAATAATTCTCTCCTACTTAGAAACTGTTCCTGTATTACATTTTCAATATGTCCCCAAAACTTTGGTTCAACGTTCAACAAAACCTGCAATGCACGACTGCACTCCTGCTTAACTTTGTAGTCTCTGCTCCTATTTCCTTAAGAATCCCCCTGTTCTGACATTTTTTTGCCAGTTGTAACAAAAAGGAGTCCACATTTTCTATTGTTGCTCAACATCCTTCTTTTCTTTTTTCTGGAATTCTGCCTATTAAAACGTTGCCCCTTCTTCAAGGCTAAGCATGGGCCACTGGCTCCCATTAACTGACTCTGAACATTCAACCAGAAATGATTTCTCCTTTACCTCAACCCTTATGGAATGACTGCTTGGGCCATTTCTATAGCTTATAAGGTGCAATACTGTGGCTGTGCATTTAATTTACATTGCTGAGTGATGACAAGTATTTTTTTTCCAGGAGGGCATATCATAGTCAATATGCATTTATTTGTATCACCCAATTTGCTTTACGTAGATCAGGAATTTAGGTCCTCCGTGGTGTTATCAGAAACCAGAGGGAGCTGTCTAAAGCGAAAACCTAGAGTGTCTCAGGAGCTCCCCGTCACATATTGGATCTATCTGTCCTCCTTAGCCTGACATGCAAGGTGCATCAGGACTGGGATCTTGCCTACCTCTTCAATCTCATCTCTTTTTATTCATCTCCTCTTACTTGATGTTCCAGCAAATCACACTGCTTTTGTATTCCCCAACACAACAAATGGGGACTTTATTCATGCTCGCACAGTCCTTTTCCATGAAATTCCTCTTACACTTCTTTATCCCGTGAACTCTTTTCCATTCTACAGCACTCAGCTCAGTAGCCCCCCTCGCCACCAACTCCAACCCTTGCACTACCGAGTTAGAGCACTCCCATCTTTCTCATAGAATTTATGAAGAACTGTGTAAAGAAACTCCCTTTATCAATTTCCCTGCCAATAAGTTTCTTAAAGTCAAGAGATTTGGATTTTTTTAAATATTCAGTACCTGACAAAAATCTGACTATCAATAAATATATCACTGCCTAAGTATGCATTCAGTGAACTATATGCATATGAAAGAATAAACACACTGACAATGTTTCCTAAGTTTGTTTTCATCCTTCTTACTCCCCAGGGGATTCTAATGTGTAGCCATGGTGAGATGCACGGCCTTAGACCAAATATAATTGGCAGTAAGTAAAAATCAACTGAATTCCGTGGTTGGACAACAACGGAATAGTAATAAAAAGCAAAAATGTCTAAATCTTAAAGCCTAGTCAAAACTAACGTTAAAGAGTTAAGCAACTTTGTTAATAGACTAGAGGTGTGAAACCTTCGAAAACAAAGTTGTCTGCCTTGAATTGTGCCTACATAGGCTATAGGTTGATCTAACTCACTGAAAAATTAATCTCATTTTCACTTTTTTCAGCCTCAATAGGACACAGCTGCACTAATGTTCATCTCAATTGATGGAGTGAAGAAGCTTCATCTTCATTCAGTGTGAAGCAACTGCCAAGAAAAATAGCCTTTGAGAGGTAATAAGTTCATGAGCATCACCTGTGTTGTGCAAAACAGTATTTGATTTTTCGGAAAGTTTAAACCTATTGGAAAGAACATATGAATTAAGTATGCAGCTTGTGGGTGAAAAGTTTTGCTGCAGGGTGATGAAGTGCACCATCAAGGTGATACATTCTGAACATTGCCTTCCAATGACACAAGGGAATCACAGAGCAAATGGAAGGGAGGAAATTATGACCCACTGGCCAGAATTGGTAACACAGGACTTTTAACACTTTTTTAACATTTTTAACACACAGGAATGCCACATGAATATGCTCTATGCTTATCTTGGAGAATAAGATTTTGGGCAAATAAAACAAATACCAAAGTACAGATTTCTCTGTATATAAACATACTCTGCAAACCAGGCCATGATGGAAATTCGAGATATATTTGGGGAACTATTCTCAAGAGAAAAAGCAATGTGGCTTACAGACTATTATCTAGCCTAGTGGTGTGTGTGTGTGTGTGTGTGTGTGTGTGTGTGTGTATGTGTGTGTGTGTGTGTGTGTGTGTGTGTGTGTATTTGGCCTTTTTCTCTGCCCTTCCACAGCTGTCTCACCCTTCTTCCTTATGTTCAAATTATAACTTTCTTCCTTTCTTCCTAGTCAATTTGATTAAAGAGCTGCTTGTGTGACTACTAGCAGAGCCTTTGTGCTGTGCTCGAGGAGGTGCTCTCAGCTCTTCTCTGTCAAGCGGGTGGCATATGCTCAGTGTAACAGAATTGCTACCCAGGGAAGGCACAGGGTGTCTAGGAATCAGGAAGCCATTCTCCTAGACTCATCAAGGTTTGACCTTTTAATAGAAGATAGTGTTTACTTTAAGGTGGTATTATATGAGAAATTGAGAATGAAACACTTGAGTCCTTTCACCTGGAAAAAAATGTGGGATGAAAATAAACTGACAGAAAGAGAAAGTCAAATACCATATGATACCACTTATATGTGGAATTTAAAATGTGACACAAATGAACTTATCTATGAGACAGAAACAGAGTCACAGGTACAAGAGAACAGACTTGTGGATGCCACGGGGGAGGAGAGGCCGGGGAGGGATGGATTGGGAGTTTGGGATTAGTAGATGCAAACTATTATATATAAAACGGATAAACAACAAGGTCCAACTGTATAGCACAGGGAACTATATTCAATATCCTGTAATAAAGCGTAAAGGAGGGGGAGGCTTCAAGACAGCGGAAGAGTAAGACGCGCAGATCACCTTCCTCCCCACAAATACATCATTAATACATCTACACGTGGAACTGCTCGTATAGAACACCTGAATGCTGGCAGAAAACCTCAGACCTCCCAAAAGGCAAGAAACTCCCCACGTACCTGGGTAGGGCAAAAGAAAAAAGAAAAACAGAGGCAAAGAATAGGGACGGGACCTGCACCAGTGGGAGGGAGCTGTGAAGGAGGAGAGGTTCCCACACACTAGGAAGTCCCTTCGCGGCGGAGACTGCGGGTGGCGGAGGGGGTAGCTTTGGAGCCACGGAGGAGAGCGCAGCCACAGGGGTGCAGAGGGCAAAGCGGAGAGATTCCCGCACAGAGGACCGGTGCCGACCAGCACTCACCAGCCCGAGAGGCTTGTCTGCTCACCTGCCGGGGCGGGCGGGAGCTGGAAGC
The DNA here is from genome assembly GCF_026419965.1 of Kogia breviceps. Classification (NCBI taxonomy): domain Eukaryota; kingdom Metazoa; phylum Chordata; class Mammalia; order Artiodactyla; family Physeteridae; genus Kogia; species Kogia breviceps. The sequence goes on along the minus strand of NC_081311.1, from coordinate 110,824,718 downwards.
TGAGGCTCGGGCTTCGGTCGGATCCCAGAGAAAGGACTGGCGTTGGCGGCGTGAACACAGTCTGAAGGGGCTAGTGCGCCATGGCTAGCCGGGAGGGAGTCCGGGAAAAGGTCTGGAGCTGCCAAAGAGACAAGAGACTTCTTCTTGCCTCTTTGTTTCCTAGTGCACGAGGAGAGGGGATTCAGAGCGCCACTTAAAGGAGCTCAAGACAGGCGTGGAACTGCCGAAGAGATGAGACTTTTTCTTGCCTCTTTGTTTCCTGGTGCGCGAGGAGAGGAGATTAAGCGCGCCGCTTAAAGGAGCACCAGAGACGGGCGCAAGACGCTAAGGCTGCAGCTGCCGCCACCAAGAAGCCTGTGTGCGAGCACAGGTCACTATCCCCACCTCTCCTCCTGGGAGCCTGTGCAACCCGTTACTGCCAGGGTCCCGTGATCCAAGGACGACTTCCAGGGAAGAACGCACGGCGTGCCTCACGCTGCTGCAACGTCATGCCGGCCTCTGCCGCCACGGGCTCGCCTCGCATATGTGCCCCTCCCTCCCCGCGCACTGAGTGAGCTCAGCTGCTCCTTTAACCCCGTCCTGTCTGAGCGAAGAACAGACGCCCTCAGCTGACCTACACGCAGAGGCGGGGCCAAATCCAAAGCTGAGCCCCGGGAGCTGTGCGAACAAAAAAGAGAACGGGAAATCTCTCCCAGCAGCCTCAGGAGCAGCGGATTAAATCTCCACAATCAACTTGATGTACCCTGCATCTGTGGAATACCTGAATAGACAACGAATCATCCCAAATTGAGGAGGTAGATTTTGAGAGCAAGATACATTACTTTTTCCCCCTTTTCTCTTTTTGTGAGTGTGTATATGTGTGCTTCTGTGTGTGATTTTTGTCTGTAGAGCTTTGTTTTTACCATTTGTCCTAGGGTTCTGTCTGTCTGGGGTTTTTTTGTTTGTTTATTTTTTGTAGTTTTTAGCACTTGTTATCATTGGTGGATTTGTTTTTCGGTTTGGTTGCTCTCGTCTTTCTATTTTTTTTAATTACTTTTTTAAAATTTATTTTTTAATAATTATTTTTATTTTAATAACTATTTTATTTTATTTTATCTAATTTTACCTTCTTCTTTATTTCTTTTTTTCCTCCCTTTTATTCTGAGCTGTGTGGAGGACAGGCTGTTTGTGCTCCAGCCATGCCTCAGGACTGTGCCTCTGAGGTGGGAGAGCCAAGTTCGGGACATTGGTCCACCAGAGACCTCCCAGCTCCACGTAATATCAAACTGCGAAAATCTCCCAGAGATTTCAACCCCAACACCAAGACACAGCTCCACTCCACGACCAACAAGCTACAGTTCTGGACACCGTATGCCAAACAACTAGCAGGACAGGATCACAGCCCCACCCATTAGCAGAGAGGCTGCCTAAAATAATAATAAGTCCACAGACACCCCAAGACACAAAACCAGATGTGGAACTGCCCACCAGAAAGGCAAGATCCAGCCTCATTCATCCACCAGAACACAGGCACTAGTCCCCTCCACCAGGAAGCCTCCACAACCCACTGAACAAACCATAGCCACTGGGGGAAGACACCAAAAACAACGGGAACTATGAACCTGCAGTCTGCAAAAAGGAGGCCCCACACAGTAAGTTAAGCAAAATGACAAACACACAGCAGATGAAGGACCAGGGTAAAAACCCACAAGACCTAACAAATGAAGAGGAAATAGGCAATCTACCTGAAAAGGAATTCAGAATAATGATAGTAAGGATGATCCAAAACCTTGGAGAAAATACAAGAAACGTTTAAGACGGACCTAGAAGAACTAAAGAGCAAACAAACAGGGCTTCCCTGGTGGCGCAGTGGTTGAGAATCCGCCTGCCAATGCAGGAGACACGGGTTCGTGCCCTGGTCCGGGAAGATCCCACATGCCGCGGAGCGGCTAGGCCCGTGAGCCATGGCCGCCGAGCCTGCGCGTCCGGAGCCTGTGCTCCGCAACGGGAGAGGCCACAACAGTGAGAGGCCCGCATACCGCAAAAAAAAAATAAAATAAAATAAAAATAAAAATAAAGAGCAAACAAACAGTGATGAAGAACACAATAAATGAAATTTAAAATTCTCTAGAAGGGATCAATAGCAGAATAACTGAGGCACAAGAACGGATAAGTGACCTGGAAGTTAAAATAGTGGAAATAACTACTACAGAGCAGAATAAAGAAAAAAGAGTGAAAAGAATTGAGGACAGTCTCAGAGACCTCTGGGACAACATTCAAATTATAGGGGTCCCAGAAAAAGAACAGAAAAAGAAAGGGACTGAGAAAATATTTGAAGAGATTATAGTTGAAAACCTACCTAATATGGGAAAGGAAATAGTTAATCAAGTCCAGGAAGCACAGAGTCCCATACAGCAGAAATCCAAGGAGAAATATGGCAAGACACATATCAGACAAACTATCAAAAATTAAATACAAAGAAAACATATGAAAAGCAGTGAGGGGAAAAAAAAACACACACACAAGGGAATCCTCACAAGCTTAACATTTGATCTTTCAGCAGAAACTCAGCAAGCCAGAAGAGAGTGGCAGCACATATTTAAAGTGATGAAGGAAAAAATATAAATAAATAAAATAAAATAAAGTGATGAAGGAGAAAAACCTACAACCAAGATTAACCTACCCAGCAAGGATCTCATTCAGATTTGAGGGAGAAATTAAAACCTTTACAAACAAGCAAAAGCTAAGAGAATTCAGCATCACCAAACCAGCTTTACAACAAATGATAAAGGAAATTCTCTAGGCAGGAAACACAAGAGAAGGAAAAGACCTACAATAACAAACCCAAAACAATTAAGAAAATGGTAACAGGAACAAATATATCAATAATTACCTTAAATGTAAATAGATTAAATGCTCCAACCAAAAGACATAGACTGGATGAATGGATATGAAAACAGGACCTGTATATATGCTGTCTACAAGAGACCCACCTCAGACCTAGGGACAGGTACAGACTGAAAGTGAGGGGATGGAAAAAGATATTCCATACAAATGGAAATCAAAAGAAAGCTGGAGTAGCAGCTTTTAAAGTCTATTTTAAAATAGACTTTAAAATAAAGAATGTTACAAGAGACAAGGAAGGACAATACATAATAATCAAGGGATCAATCCAAGAAGAAGATATAACAATTGTAAATATTTATGCATCCATCGTAGGAGCACCTCAATACATAAGGCAAATACTAACAGCCATAAAAGGGGAAATCGACAGTAACACAATCACAGTAGGGGACTTTAACACCCCAATTTCACCAATGGACAGATCATCCAAAATGAAAATAAATAAAGAAACACAAGCTTTAAATGATACATTAAAGAAGATGGACTTAATTGATGTTTATAGGACATTCCATCCAAAAACAACAGAATACACTTTCTTCTCAAGTGCTCATGGAACATTCTCCAGGATAGATCATCTCTTGGGTCACAAATCAAGCCTTGGTAAATTTAAGAAAATTGAAATTGTACCAAGTATCTTTCATGACCACAACACTATGAGACTAGATATCAATTACAGGAAAATAATATGTAAAAAATACAAATACATGGAGGCTAAACAATACACTACTTAATAACCAAGAGATCACTGAAGAAATCAAAGAGGAAATCATAAAATACCTAGAAACAAATGACAATGAAAACACGACAACCCAAAACCTATGGGAGGCAGCAAAAGTAGTTCTAAGAGGGAAGTTTATAGCAATACAATCCTACCTTAAGAAACAAGAAACATCTCAAATAAAAAACCTAACCTTGCACCTAAAGCAAGTAGAGAAAGAAGAACAAAAAACCCCCAAAGTTAGCAGAAGAAAAGAAATCATAAAGATCAGATCAGAAATAAATGAAAAAGAAATGAAGGAAACTATAGCAAAGATCAATAAAACTAAAAGCTGATTCTTTGAGAATTTAAACAAAATTGATAAACCATTAGCCAGACTCAACAAGAAAAAAAGGGAGAAGACTCAAATCAATAGAATTAGAAATGAAAAAGGAGAAGTAACAACTGACACTGCAGAAATACAAAGGATCATGAGAGATTACTACAAGCAACTATATGCCAGTAAAGTGGACAACCTCTATGAAATAGACAAATTCTTAGAATACCACAATGTTACAAGACTGAACCAGTAAGAAATAGAAAATATAAACAGACCAAATCACAAGCACTGGAATTGAAACTGTGATTTAAAATCTTCCAACAAACAAAAGCCCAGGACCAGATGGCTTCACAGGCAAATTCTATCAAACATTTAGAGAAGAGCTAACACCTGTCCTTCTCAAACTCTTCCAAAATATACCAGAAGGAGGAACACTCCCAAACTCATTCTATGAGGCCACCAACACCCTGATACCAAAACCAGACAAAGATGTCACAAAGAAGGAAAACTACAGGCCAACATCACTAATGAATATAGATCCAAAACTCCTCAACAAAATACTAGCAAACAGAATCCAACAGCACATTGAAAGGATCATATACCATGATCAAGTGGGGTTTATCCCAGGAATGCAAGGATTCTTCAATATATGCAAATCAATCAATGTGATATACCATATTAACAAACTGAAAGAGAAAAAACATATGATCATCTCAATAGATACAGAGAAAGCTTTTGACAAAATTCAACACTCATTTATGATAAAAAAAAAAAACCTCCAGAGTAGGCATAGAGGGAACTTTCCTCACCATGATAAAGGCCATATATGACAAACCCACAGCCAACATCATCCTCAATGGTGAAAAACTGAAACCATTTCCACTAAGATCAGGAACAAGATAAGGTTGCCCACTCTCACCACTATTATTCAACATAGTTTTGGAAGTTTTAGCCACAGCAATCAGAGAAGAAAAAGAAATAAAAGGAATCCAAATCAGAAAAGAAGAAGTAAAGCTGTCACTGTTTGCAGATGACATGATACTATACATAGAGAATCCTAAAGATGCTACTAGAAAACTACTAGAGCTAATCAATGAATTTGATAAAGTAGCAGGATACAAAATTAATGTACAGAAATGTCTTGCATTCCTATACACTAATGATGAAAAATCTGAAAGTGAAATTAAGAAAACACTCCCATTTACCACTGCAAAAAAAAAGAATAAAATACCTAGGAATAAACCTACCTAAGGACACAAAAGACCTGTATGCAGAAAATTATAAGACACTGATGAAAGAAATTAAAGATGATACAAATAGATGGAGAGATATACCATGTTCTTAGATTGGAAGAATCAACATTGTGAAAATGACTATACCACCCAAAGCAATCTACAGATTCAATGCAATCCCTATCAAACTACCCCTGGCATTTTTCACAGAACTAGGACAAATATTTTCACAATTTGTATAGAAACACAAAAGACCCCGAATAGCCAATGCAATCCTGAGAAAGAAAAACGGAGCTGGAGGAATCAGGCTCCCTAACTTCAGACTATACTACAAAGCTACAGTAATCAATACAGTATGGTACTGGCACAAAAACAGAAATATAGATCAATGGAACAGGATAGAAAGTCCAGAGATAAGCCCATGCACATATGGTCATCTTATCTTTGATAAAGGAGGCAAGAATATACAATGGAGAAAAGACAATCTCTTCAATAAGTGGGGCTGGGAAAACTGGAGCGCTACATGTAAAAGAAAAATTAGAACAGTCCCTAACACCAAACACAAAAATAAAGTCAAAATGGATTAAAGACCTAAATATATGGCCAGACACTATAAAACTGTTAAAGGAAGAAAACATAGGCAGAACACTCTATGACATAAATCACAGCAAGATCCTTTTTGACCCACTTCCTAGAGAAATGGAAATGAAAACAAAAATAAACAAATGGGACCTAATGAAACTTAAATGCTTTTGCACAGCAAAGGAAACCATAAACAAGACTAAAGGACAAACCTCAGAATGGGAGAAAATATTTGCAAATAAAGCAACTGACAAAGGATTAAGCTCCAAAATTTACACTTAGCTCATGCAGCTCAATATCAAAAAAGAAACAACCCAATCCAAAAATGGTCAGAAGACCTAAATAGACGTTTCTCCAAAGAAGATATATAGATTGCCAACAAACATGAAAGAATGCTCAACATCATTAATCATTAGAGAAATGCAAATCAAAACTACAATGAGACATCATCTCACACTGGTCAGAATGGCCAGCATCAAAAAATCTACATACTTTAAATGCTGGAGAGGGTGTGGAGAAAACGGAACCCTCTTGCACTGTTGGTGGGAATGTATATTGATACAGCCATTATGGAGAACAGTAGGGAGATTCCTTCAAAAACTAAAAATAGAGCTACCATACGACCCAGCAATCCCACTACTGGGCATATACCCTGAGCAAACCATAATTCAAAAAGAGTCATGTACCGCAATGTTCACTGTAGCTCTATTTACAATAGCCAGGACATGGAAGCCACCTAAGTGTCAATTGACAGATGAATGGATAAAGAAGATGTGGCACATATATACAATGGAATATTACTCAGCCATAAAAAGAAACGAAATTCAGTTATTTGTAGTGAGGTGGATGGACGTAGAGTCTGTCATACAGAATGAAGTCAGAAAGAGAAAAACAAATACCATATGCTAACACATATATATGGAATCTAAAAAAAAAAAAATTGGTCATGAAGAACCTAGGGGCAAGACAGGAATAAAGACACAGACCTACTAGAGAATGGACTTCAGGATACGGTGAGAGGGAAGGGTAAGCTGGGACAAAGTGAGAGAGTGGCATGGACATATATACACTACCAAATGTAAAATAGTTAGCTAGTGGGAAGCAGCCACATAGCACAGGGAGATCAGCTCGGTGCTTTGTGACCACCTGGAGTGGTGGGATAGGGAGGGTGGGAGGGAGGGAGACTCAAGAGGGAAGAGATATGGGGACATAAGTATATGCATAACTGACTCACTTTGTAATAAAACAGAAAGTAACACACTATTGTAAAGCAATTATACTCCAATAAAGATGTTTAAAAAATAATAATGAAAAAGAATATATAAATGTATAACTGAATCACTTTGCTGTACACCAGAAAATAACACAACATTGTAAATCAGCTACACTTCAATTTTTAAAAAACTAAAATAGGGACTTCCCTGGTGGCACAGTCCTTAAGGATCCACCTGGCAATGCAGGGAACATGGGTTCAAGCCCTGATCTGGGAAGATCCTACATGCCGTGGAGCAACTCAGCCTGTGCTCCACAACTACTAAGCTCACATGCCTAGAGCCTGTGCTCCGCAATAAGAGAAGCCACTGCAATGAGAAGCCCGCGCACCACAACACAGAGTAGCCCCCACTTGCAGCAACTAGAGAAAGCCCACGCGCAGCAACGAAGACCCAACTCAGCCAAAAATAAATGAATATAAATAAATTTATTTAAAATAATAAAATAAACTAATGAAGCCCCCAATACCAGGAGCTGTTATAATTAATTTATATATGTCTATTCGTTTACTTTTTATAACAACCCTTTAAAATCCCACTTTATAGATGATGAAAATGAAACAGAGAAATCACAAACCTGGGTCACCCAGCTAATAAGTGACAGAGCCAGGATTTGAACCTAGGCAATGTGGCTTTGTAGTCCTGATTTAACCTCTTAAATATATTATGTTAAACTTCTATAAGAGATCTTGACTGGACAATGTAAAGAGTCATAGACCCTTAGGAAATTTCTAACTGAGGTGGTAGTTTTCCTGATATAAAGAGTCTAAAGACAATGGCATATAAGTTTGTCTGAGATAATTACAATGTAGTTTATCCTCTCAGCAGATTATTATACTGGTTAAATTTCTTTGTGTCCTTTCTGTTACATTATAACAAGTAATAACAAAAACCTCAATATTCGTTCAGCTCCACCTTTCATTTCAACACTAGTTCTATTTCCATCCTCAATGGTGGCTGTGTGGTTGACTTCATCTCAAACACGTTTAGCTTCATTCAAAAGCTTAAATGAAACTTTCTTGCTATTGACCCCCATTCTAAGCACAACACAGGTAAGCTCTCCATATAAATTTTTTATTTTCTAGTACAGGATGGGATAAGTATTCACTTAATCAGGTACTCAGAATCAACAAGGCTTTTCAAATATTTGATGTTGTTTTCAATGAGGGCTATATGCATCTACATGGGGAATCCTGGGCCGATTGGTCTAAGAGATCTGAGTACAGTGAAAAAGGTATTAGACCAGCAGGTTGAATAAATCCCCATTACAGGCAGTTCATTAATTCATTTTGCAAAGGACCAAAAACCATTATACCAAAACCAAAAATTACTATGTAAACCGTGGGCAAATTTCCTGTAAATATATGCCTTGGTCTCTAAGCACAAAAGTATGGAAGGATAAGCTCAAGTTTGTCCTTAATGGTAATAGAAAAACAACTCAGAGAGTGTCTTTTGTGCCAGGTCATATGACATACAGAGCTACACTAGGAGTGGCCTAAAATATATGCAAATATAACTCAATTGACAAGAGTTTAGTAAGGTTGGGCCCAAGAGAAATACATTGAAGGATAAGGTGGAACTACAGGAGATTGTAGGCCACAGGGAGAAACTGGAATATATGGAAAGGCTGAACTTCCTCCCCAGACTCATCCCTCATATCAGTGGAAGAAATCCAGACATTGGAAAGAAACAATTGTTCATGGTACCATTTGATGTCAAGTTAATAAAAGCAGATCTTCGTTATATAAACCTTGGCCTGGTGGTCAGAGTTTAGAAAAAGATGGTTGGAGAAAAGGTGATATGAGAAACCCACTCCTCTAAACTATACAATGGCTAAGGGGGAAATCCTATACGTCAGAGCAATTTAGCCTTGTGCTCTTATACAGTGCAAATGGGTAAAGAAAACTACATAAGCACTCACAACACATGGGTTTCCACTGATTCTGTCTCATTACAAATTAGATATATTACTAAAGAACTTAACCAAAAGTCTGCTTGAATTTATGTGTAAATCTTTTGTATTCACCTCAGAGGGAATAATGGAAAAGTCAATATAGGTCATCAAAGGAGAATCAATTCCTGCTACCCTTCTTAGCTCTGTCTCATTCACCCCAACAGCAGGCAAAGAAGAAGATATCTTTATCATGAAATACAGGGCAGAGAAGTAATTCATCTGCAGATGTCAATCCCTTAATTTTGCCGCCTCCCCAGAAAATAATGATGAACCCATCATTAGACACATTCCGTGGCCCAAGGATAAACAACCTCTCACGGAAGTTCACAATTAAAGTTTAAGGCCAGTGTAAGCATAAATAAGTGATTTACATCTTTGCCCAATGTTTCTCGGTGCTCATGGCCTGCTTCTCATATTCCCAAGTTGTTAAGCTTCCATTTACTTCCTCACTTCAAGATAATTAACTTTGTGCATTGGCTTTGTGATCCACTTTGGACACCTTACCCTGGCTCTCCACTACTACCGTTGTCCATGCCTTTCCTGATTTCCCCTCCAAGAAATCATAATTTAATCTTTTCCTGCATCAAACAAGAGATGCGTCTAGGCAGTTCTGATTATTCGCTCTAAGAGTTATACAGTCAGGAGCAATAAGCAAATCACTACAAAGACTTGCTGTGTCTCTGTGGTCAGAAGATGATCTAGTCCATTCGCTCCAGTGACTATAATTCTTCTCCCAGGTCCCACCAGCCAGGGAATACAATAAATTCATAGTCATATTTTCCAAATCAAAAATCTCCAGCTCATCTCTTACCAGAATATATATGGAAAAACAGGCAATTTGTCTGAGAAATCAAACACAGATGTACTCAACAGGTGTCTTAACATGCATGCTGAACAGCTATAGTAAAATACATTATATGCTACCTGACATCAACTATTTCTTCTTTTGTGGCTCACAAAAATATTTAATAGCTTACCTTTCTTTGTTATGCTGCATATAATTGCTCTATAGAAGTGGATAACATGCCCTTGGCTCACAGTTTCAATATACTCTATAAACCACAGAACTGACTCTCTTGTGCTCAGATTTTATTGCAAGATCCCAAGTGATACTACACATAATTTAAACTATTCCCATTTAACCACTACCCTATCCCACCCCTCTGGGTTTCACACACTGGGGTTTGCCTAAAAGACAATTCTGGTGCCTTTTCTCTTTTTTTGTTTTTTTTTTTAACATCTTTATTGGAGTATAATTGCTTTACAATGTTACATTAGTTTCTGCTGTATAACGAAGTGAATCAGCTTTATGTATATATATATCCCCATATCCCCTCCCGTTTGCGACTCCCTCCCACCCTCCCTATCCCACCCCTCGAGGGGGTCACAAAGCACCTAGCTGATCTCCCCATGCCATGCAGCTGCTTCCCATTAGCTATCTATTTTACATTTGGCAGTGTATACATGTCAATTCCACTCTCTCACTTCCTCCCAGCTTACCCTTACCCCTCCCCGAGTTCTCAAGTCCATTCCCTACATCTGCGTCCTTATTCCTCTCCTGCCCCTAGGTTTGTCAGACCATTTTTTTCTTTAGATTCCATATCTATGTGTTAGCATACCATATTTGTTTTTGACTTAGTTCAATCTGTATGACAGGCTCTCGGTCCATCCACCTCACTACAAATAACTCAATTTCATTTCTCTTTATGGCTGAGTAATATTTCACTGTATATATGTGACACATCTTCTTTATCCATTCATCTGTCAATGGACACTTAGGTTGCTTCCATGTCCTGGCTATTGTAAATAGTACTGCAATGATCATTGTGGTACGTGACCCTTTTTGAATTATAGTTTTCTCAGGGTATATACCCAGTAGTGGGATTGTTGTGTCATATGGTAGTACGATTTTTAGTTTTTAAAGACCCTCCATAGTGGGTGTATCAATTTACATTCCCACCAACAGTGCAAGAGGGTTCCCTTTCCTCCACACCCTCTCCAGCATTTTAAATATGTATATTTTTTGATGCTGGCCATTCTGACCAGTGTGAGGTGACATCTCATTGTGGTTTTGATTTGCATTTCTCTAATGATTAGTGATATTGAGCATTCTCTCATGTGTTTGTTGGCAATCCGTATATCTTCTTTGGAGAAATGTCTATTTAGGTCTTCTGCCCATTCTTGGATTGGGTTGTTTCTTTCTTTGATATTGAGCTGCACGAGCTGCTTGTATATTTTGGAGATTAATCCTTGTCAGATGCTTCATTTGCAAATATTTTCTCCCAATCTGAGGGCTGTCTTTTCAACTTGTTTATGGTTTCCTTTGCTGTGCAAAAGCTTTGAAGTTTCATTTGGTCCCATTTGTTTATTTTTGTTTTTATTGCCACTTTTCTCAGGGGTGGGTCATAAAGGATCTTGCTGTGATTTCTGTCAAAAAGTGTTCTTCCTATGTTTTCCTCTAAGAGTTTTATACTGTCTGGCATTACACTGAGATATTTAATCCATTATTTTTATGTACGGTGTTAGGGAGGGTTCCAATTTCATGCTTTTACATGTAGCTGTCCAGTTTTCCCAGCACCACATATTGAAGAGGCTGTCTTTTCTCCATTGTATATGGTTGCCTCATTTATCAAAGATAAGGTGACCATATGTGTATGGGTTTATCTCTGGGATTTCTATCCTGTTCCATTGATCTATATTTCTGTTTTTGTGCCAGTACCATCCTGTCCTGATTACTGTAGCTTTGTAGTATAGTCTGAAGTCAGGGAGCCTGATTCCTCCAGCTCCGTTTTTCTTTCTCAAGATTGATTTGGCTATTTGGGGTCTTTTGTGTTTCCATACAAATTGTGAATATTTTGTTCTAGTTCTGTGAAAAATGCCATTGGTAGTTTGATAGGAATTGTACTGAATCCATAGATTGCTTTCTGTAGTATAGTCATTTTCACAATGTTGATTCTTTCTATCCAAGAACATGGTATATCTCTCCATCTGTTGGTATCATCTTTAATTTCTTTCATCAGTGTCTTATAATTTTCTGCATACAGGTATTTTGTTTCCTTAGGTCGGTTTATTCCTACGTATTTTATTCTTGTTGCAGTGGTAAATGGGAGTGTTTCCTTAATTTCTTTTTCAGATTTTTATCATCAGTGTATAGGAATGCAAGATATTTCTGAGACTTAATTTTCTATCCTGCTACTTCACCAGATTCATTGTTTAGCTCTAGTAGTTTTCTGGTAGCATCTTTAGGATTATCTATGTATAGTATGTCATCTGCAAACAGTGACAGCTTTACTTCTTCTTTCTGATTTGCATTCCGTTTATTTCTTTTTCTTCTTTGACTGCTGTGGCTAAAACTTCCAAAACTATGTTGAATAATAGTGGCAAGAGTGGACATCCTTGTCTTGTTCCTGATTTTAGAGGAAATGGTTTCAGTTTTTCACCATTGAGGATGATGTTCATTGTGGGTTTGTCATATATGGCCTTTATTATGTTGAGATAAGTTCCCTCTATGCCTACGTTATGGAGAGTTTTTATCATGAATGGATGTTGAATTTTGTCAAAAGCTTTTACTGCATCTATTGAGATTAACGTATGGTTTTTATCCTTCAGTTTGTTAATATGGTATATCACATTGATTGATTTGCGTATATTGACAAATCCTTGCATTCCTGGGATAAACCCTACTTGGTCATGGTGTACAATCCTTCTAATGCGCTATTGGATTGTTTGTTAGTATTTTGTTGAGGATTTTTGCATCTATGTTCATCAGTGATATTGGTCTGTAGTTTTCTTTTTTTGTGACATCTTTGCCTGGTTTTGGTATCAGGGTGATAGTGGCCTCATAGAATGAGTTTGAGAGTGTTCCTCCCTCTGCTATATTTTAGAAGAATTTGAGAAGGATAGGTGTTAGCTCTTCTCTAAATGTTTGATAGAATTCACATGTGAAGCCATCTGGTCCCAGGCTTTTGTTTGTTGGAAGATTTTTAATCACAGTTTCAATTTCAGTGCTTGTGATTGGTCTGTTTATATTTTCTATTTCTTCCTGGTTCAGTCACAGAAGGTTGTGCTTTTCTAAGAATTTGTCCATTTCTTCCAGGTTGTCCATTTATTTCACATATAGTTGCTTGCAGTTATCTCTCATGATTCTTTGTATTTCTGCAGTGTCAGTTGTTACTTCTTTTTCATTTATAATTCTGTTGATTTCAGTCTTCTCCCTTTTTTTCTTGATGAGTCTGACTAGTGGTTTATCAATTTGTTTATCTTCTCAAAGAACAAGCTTCTAGTTTTACTGATCTTTGCTATTGTTTCCTTCATTTCTTTTTCAATTATTTGCGATCTGATCTTTATGATTTCTTTCCTTCTGCTAACTTTGGGGTTTTTTTGTTCTTTCTCTAATTGCTTTAGGTGTAAGGTTAGATTGTTTATTTGAGATTTTTCTTGTTTCTTGAGCTAGGATTGTATTTCTATAAAGTTCCCTCTTAGAACTCCTTTTGCTGCATCCCATAGGTTGTGGGTCTTCGTGTTTTCATTGTCATTTGTTTCTAGCTATTTTTTTTATTTCCTCTTTGATTTCTTCAGTGATCTCTTGGTTATTTAGTAGCATATTGTTTAGCCTCCATGTGTTTGCATTTTTTACACTTTTTTTTTTCTGTAATTGATATCTGGTCTCCTAGCACTGTGGTGAGAAAAGATACTTGATAGAATTTCAATTTTCTTAAATTTACCAAGGCTTGATTTGTGACCCAAGATATGATCTACCCTGTAGAATGTTCCATGAGCACTCAAGAAGAAAGTGTATTCTGTTGTTTTTGGATGGAATGTCCTATAAATATCAATTAAGTCTATCTTGTGTAATGTGTCATTTAAAGCTGTGTTTCCTTATTTATTTTTATTTTGGATGATCTGTCCATTGGTGACAGTGGGGTGTTAAAGTCCCCTACTAGATTGTGTTACTGTCAATTTCCCATTTTATGGCTGTTATCATTTGCCTTATGTATTGAGGTGTTCCTATGTTGGGTGCCTAAATATTTACAATTGTTATATCTTCTTCTTGGATTGATCCCTTGATCATTATGTAGTGTCCTTCTTTGTCTCTTGTAATAGTCTTTATTTTAAAGTCTATTCTTTCTGATATGAGAATTGCTACTCCAGCTTTCTTTTGATTTCCATTTGCATGCAATATCTTTTTCCATCCCCTCACTTTCAGTCTGTATGTGTCCCTAGGTCTAAAGTGGGTCTCTTGTGGACAGCATATATACGGATCTCGTTTTTGTGTCTATTCAGCCAGTCTACGTCTTTTGGCTTGAGCATTTAATCCATTTACATTTAAGGTAATTATCAATATGTATATTACTATTACCATTTTCTTAATTGTTTTGGATTTGTTTTTGTACATCTTTTCCTTCTTGTGTTTCTTGCCTAGAGAAGTTCCTTTAGCATTTGTTGTAAAGCTGGCATGGTGCCGCTGAATTCTCATAGGTTTTGCTTGTCTGTAAAGATTTTGATTTCTTCATCAAATCTGAATGAGATCCTTGCTGGGTAGAGTAATCTTGGTTGTAGGTTTTTCCTTTTCATCACTTTAAATGTGTCCTGCCACTCCCTTCTGGCTTGCTGAGTTTCTGCTGAAAGATCAGCTGTCAATCTTATGAGGATTCCCCTGTATGTTATTTGTTGCTTTTCCCTTGCTGTTTTTCATATTTTTTCTTTGTATTTAATTTTTGATAGTTTGATTAATATAACACATATTAACACATATTAACACATAACACATATTAATATTAATATTTGTTTCTCTTGGGTATATCCTATATGGGACTCTCTGCACTTCCTGGGCTTGATTGACTATTTCCTTTCCCATGTAAGGGAGTTTTCAAGTATAATCTCTTCAAATATTTTCTCAGTCCATTTCTTTTTCTCTTCTTCTTCTTGGACCCTTTTAATTCAAATGTTGGTGCCTTTAATGTTGTCCCAGAGGTCTCTGAGACTGTCCTCATTTCTTTTCATTCCTTTTTCTTTATTCTGCTCTGTGGTAGCTATTTCCACTCTTTTATCTTCCAGGTCACTTATCCGTTATTCTGCCTCAGTTATTCTGCTATTGATTCCTACTGGAGAATTTTTAATTTCATTTATTGTGTTGTTCATCATTGTTTATTTGCTCTTTAGTTCTTCTAGGTCCTTGTTAAAAGTTTCTTGTATTTTCTCCATACTATTTCCAAGATTGTGGATCATCTTTACTATCATTACTCTCAATCCTTTTTCAGGTAGACTGCCTAACTCCTCTTCATTTGTTTGGTCTGGTGGATTTTTATCTTGCTCCTTCATCTGCTGTGTATTTCTCTATCTTCTCATTTTGCTTAACTTACTGTGTTTGGGATCTCCTTTTCACAGGCTGCAGGTTCATAGTTCCTGTTGGTTTTGGTGTCTGCCCCCAGTGGGTAAGGTTGGTTCAGTGGCTTTTGTAGGCTTTCTGGTGGAGGGGACTGGTGCCTGTGTTCTGGTGGTTGGGGCTGGATCCTGTCTTTCTAGTGGGCAGGGCTGCATCCAGTGGTGTGTTTTGGGGTGTCTGTGAACTTAGTATGACTTTAGGCAGTCTCTCTGCTAATGGGTGCGGTTTTGTTCCTGTCTTGTTAGTTGTTTGGCATGGGGCGTCCAGCACTGGAGCTTGCTGGCTGTTGTGTGGAGCTGGGTCTTAGCATTGAGACAGAGATCTCTGGGAGAGCTCTTGCTAATTGCTATTACATGGGGCTGGCGGGTCTCTGGTGGTCCAGTGTCCTGAACTCAGCTCTCCCACCTCCATGGCTCAGGCCTGACACCAGGCCAGAGCACCAAGACCCTGTCAGCCATATGGCTCAGAAGAAAAGGGACCAAAAAAAAAGAAAGAAAGAAAAATAATAATAATAAATTGTCAAAATAAAGTAATAAAAAAAAGAAAAAAGCAACCAAACCAATAAACAAATCCACCAGCGATAACTAGTGCTAAAAACTATACTAAGATAAACATAAAAATCAGAAACAAGTCAGTCGCTGACAGCAAACCCCAAGTCTACAGTTGTTCCCAAAGTCTACCGCCTCAATTTGGGGTTGATTCTTTGTCACTTCAGGTATTTCACAGATGCAGGGTACCTCAAGTTAGTTGTGGGGATTTATTCTGCTGCTCCTGAGGCTGCATGGAGAAATTTCCCTTTCTCTTCTTTGTTTGCACAGGTCCTGGGATTCAGCTTTGGTTTTTGCCCCATCTCTGCATGTAGCTTGCCCTCAGGCTTCTGTTGTCACCCAGAGAGGACAGGGTTAAAGCAACAGCTGATTAGGGGGCTCTGGCTCACTCACACAGTGGGGAAGGCAGGTTAAGGTAGTTATAATTCGAATGTGCGGTGAGCCTGCAGTGGCAGAGGCCAGCGTAACATTGCAACAGCCTGAGGCATGCCGTGTGTTCTCCTGTGAAAGTTGTCCCTGAATCACGGGACCCTGGCAGGGGCAGGCTGCACAAGTTCCCAGGGGGGTGTGGATAGTGACCTGTGCTTGCCCACAGGATTCTAGGTAGCTGCAACAGCAGCGTTAGTGTTTCATGCCGTCTCTGGTGTCCGAGCTGATAGTCACAGCTCCCACCTGTCTCTGGAGCTCATTTAGGAGGTGCTCTGCCTTCTGTGGGCAGACAGGGAAGAAATCACCTCTCCTCATGCACCCCAAAACAATGGTGTCTTGCCTCTTAGCCATGTCCAGAGTTTTCCCCGGACTTCCTCCTGGCTAACTGTGGTGCACTAGCCCCCTTCAGGCTGTGTTCACTCAGCCAACCCCAGTCCTCTCCTTGGGATATGACCTCTGAATCCCAAGCCTCAGCTCCCAGCCCCCACCCACCCCAGCTGGTGAACAGACAAGCCTCTCAGGCTGGTGAGTGCTGGTTGGCACCGATCCTCTGTGCAGAAATCTCTCCACTTTTCCCTCTGCACCCCTGTTGCTGTGCTCTCCTCTGTGGCTCCAAAGCTTCCCCCTTGCCCAGCTCCCTGTCTCCACCAGTGAAGGGGCTTCCTAGTGTGTGGAAACTTTTCCTCCTTCACAGCTCCCTCCCAGGGGTGCAGGTCCTGTCCCTATTCTTTTGTTTCTGTTTTTTCCTTTTTCTTTTGCCCTACCCAGGTACATGGGGAGATTCATGACTTTTGGGAGGTCTGAGGTCTTCTGCCAGCATTCAGTAGGTGATCTGTAGTTGTTCCACATGTAGATATATTTCTGATGTATTTGTGAGGAGGAAGGTGATCTCCACGTCTTACTCTTCTGCCATCTTGAAGGTCTGCCCTTTTCTCTTCTTTTCCCATGTTCCCTATTGGATGGCTACTCACTAAGCCTTTTTATATAAACTCTTTCTTCCCTTAAGACACGTTCCTTCTTTATCACACATTGCTATAGGTGACTGTGTATAGATAAATTATGTCCTTCAATAAAAACTTTAGAGAGCATTGTGCTGGGCCAAGGTCAGCCTCAATACTGTGATTTTTAAAAAAAATTTTTAAATCTACTAGTTAGGATGCAGAAGGTCTCATGCTTGTGTACTCTCACCATCACACAGACCCAAAGTCTAAAGTACTTCTAATCTCACAAGTTCACAATCCACTTCAGCCTTTACTTTTATTTGTACATAATTCCAGATTTCAATTTAAAAATTACAAGATATGTGAAGAAGCAGGAAAATGTGATTGTGACCAATAATCAAGAGCAAAATCAGTTAATAAAAATAGATAGCTCAAATGCTGGAATCACAAAATAAGAACAAAAAAAACTACTGATAAATTTGTATAAGAATCTACAGAATATTACAAATATAATGAAAAAAGAAATGTAAATTTTCAGGAGAGATTTTAAAACTATAAAAGAAACCCAAAATAAAGATCCTGAAACTAAGAAATAAATATATGAAATAAAATATTCAGGGCTTCCCTGGTGGCGCAGTGGTTGAGAGTCCGCCTGCCGATGCAGGGGACACGGGTTCGTGCCCCGGTCTGGGAAGGTCCCACATGTTGTGGAGTGGCTGGGCCTGTGAGCCATGGCCGCTGAGCCTGCGCGTCCGGAGCCTGTGCTCCACAATGGGAGAGGCCACAACAGTGAGAGGCCCACGTACCACAAAAAAAAAAAAAAAAAAAAATTCACTGGATGTGTTTAAGAGCATATTGAACACAACAGAAGAAAGGACCAATAAACTTGAATACAAAACATTAGAAATCACTCAAACTAAACTAGATAGAAAGAAAAATATTTAAAATAATTATTGTAGTATAATATTAAATAGTCAAATATATATTTTTGACATCTTTGGAGGAAAGAAGAGGAAAATGACACAGAGAAAACATTAGGCAAAATAATGGCTACAAACTTTCCAAAATTAATCACAAACATCAAGTTAGACATCCAGGGAGGCTAGTAAACACCAAATAGAATAAATACAAAGAAAACCACACCCAAGAAAATCATACTCAAATGGCTTAAAACCAACATAAAGAAAAAAACCATAAAAGAATTCAAAGAAAAGACACATTAAAACAGGGATAAGAGTAAAAACTGAGAGATAATTTCTTAAATGTAATAAAATATTTATAATTGGGGAATATGGGTTAAAAGGACCCCAAGGATTTTGCAGTTTGCACAGAATTAGCAGGGTTTTTAAATTTTTGTTTTTGTTGTATAATTACTAACATATCTATGCATCTAAAAAAAACCAAAAATGCAGAAGTTAACAACTTAATACAACTAAAATGTCACAAAATATATACTATGACTTAGAAGAGCTTAGGGAAAAAAAATCATAAAATAAGTCAGGAGAATTAATATTGAATTATAATTTCCACAATTTATTTCTTGTTCATTTTATGAAAATAAAAATATCTAATAAATCATTTTAATTTGCATTATCTTGAATAAAACTTTGTATGTATACTAGAAAGTATAATCCATTTGGATGTAATACTTTTTAGGATTTCATCTTTTTTTCTTTACCCTTATTGTTTGAAATAAAGTTTTATTTCCTTCAAAAAGAAAAGAGATATTTAAGTTCATTTGATAGTTCTCATACTTTTTCTGTCAATTTGAAATTAATTATGAAACTCTTGAAAAAGTAGAAAAACATCCTTTTAAAAGTTCAGTAAAAATATACCCAAATATAAACAGAGCTCATAATCTTTGGGATTTGGGATTATGAGAGATATTTTATTTCATAGGTTTTTAAAAATAAGCAGTTTATAATCAGAAAAAAATATTTGTTCATGAATTCAAGCTATCAATATTTAGTAAGTGACTATGATATCCTCAGCATTAATCTAGGTACTTTAAGGATGCTAAAAAATAATGTCAATGGGGGAGAGGGAGAAATAAACATGGGATGGAATAATAAGACCTTTATTACTGTTAAACATTTTTACTAATGATATAAACATATTGACAGAATGCTGGGGAAAAAAGAAAGGAAAGGAAAGGGAAGGGAAAGGAAGGGAAGGGAAGGGAAGGAAAGGGGGAGGGGAGAGGAAGAAAATAAAATGATGGACAAAATATACCACACAAAATTTAACTGGAAAAACACTTGTGAAGCTATAGTAATAGCAGACTAATTAGACTTCAAGCCAAGTAGTGGGTCACTTCAAAAGGATAAAAGGGTTAAAATAACAAATGTATATACATGTAATAAGAAAGCTTCAAAATACATGAAGAAAATATTGACAACAATAAAGGGATGTTTTCACATCTCTCTTTCAATACTTGATAGAGAGTACACACACACACACACACATACAGAGTGTGAATTAGTAATAATATTTAAATCAAATGGACACAAGTGAAATTTATAGAACACTACACCCAAACAAAACAATATACACATTATTTTCAAATCACATGGAACAGTCACTAAAATATATTATATACTGTATATAGCATAAGCCTCAGTAAAATTCAGATTTTAAATTATCAAAAGTATATTCTCTTACTACAAAAAAATTAAATTAAAATCAATATTATTAAGATATATAGAAAATACCAAGTATATGCAAAATAGCTAAGTCTCTTTTAAATAATCTGTGGATCAAAGGTGACACCAAAAGTAAGTTTAGAAATGATTCATAATTGAAGCTAATTAAAACACAAAGACACAATGTATGGGATGTAGGTAAAACAGTTCCAAGTGTAAATGCTATAGCTTTAAATGAGGAAAAACAGAAAGAGTTGAAATTAACAATCTAGAACTTCCACATTAAGAAGCCAGTAAAACAATAAAGTTAATGGAAAAAAAAAGAAAAAAAATAAATGCAAGAGCAGAAATTAATATAACAGAAAAAAAATACAACTAACAGAAAATAAAGACAAAACTTTGATTTTGAAATTATTTAAAAATTGACAAT
This sequence comes from Kogia breviceps, assembly GCF_026419965.1. Lineage (NCBI taxonomy): Eukaryota > Metazoa > Chordata > Mammalia > Artiodactyla > Physeteridae > Kogia > Kogia breviceps. Next base: position 110,804,384 of record NC_081311.1, on the reverse strand, counting down.
TTCTAGCTAGATAGATCAAGAAAAAAAAGAAAGGAAGCACAAATTACTCACACAAGGAATAAAAAATAATATATTGCTGTATGTTATACAAATATTAAAAAACAATGAGATTATGAAAAAAACTTTATGCCAATAAATGTGAAACTTATACACAATGGATAAATTTGTCGTAAAACTGACACAAAAAGGAAAAACTCAGATTTCTGTTAAAGAAATCATAGTAAAATCTTCCCACCTGCAAAAAACCCTCGAGGTCCAGATGACTTCAGTGATAAATTGTACCAACTGTTTAGAGAATAAATAATGCCAATCTTATACTAACTCTGTAAGAAAAGAAGAGGAGGAATGAATACCTCACAATTCATTTCATAAGACTAACATAACCTAGATAACAAAACAGGAAAAGCATATTACAAGAAAAAAATTATAGACCAACAACACTTATGAAGCAAAAATCCTTAAACAAAATGTAATCAAATCCAGCGATTTATAAAAAGGATAATTCATAATGATCAAGTGGGATTTATCCCAAGATGCAAGGTTGTTTTAATATTCAAAAATCAATCATTGGGATTCTCTACATTAACAACAGAGTAGAAAAAGCCTAAGTTATTCAATTGATGCAAAAAAAGTATTTGACAACATTTAACAAATGATAAACACTCTCATCACGTAAGTATGATAACATCTTTAATCTATTAAACAACATCTATGAAAAATCTACAGCTAAATTATACTTAATATTGAAACATTGAATTGTTTCCCCCTAGGATCCAGTGAGCAAAGCAAGAATTTCTGCTCTCACCATTTCTATTCATCATTGTACAGGAACACTAAGGCAAGAAAAAAAGGCATAAAGATTGGAAAGCAAGAAGCAAAACTTCCCTTATTTGCATAAACTTGATTCTTTACATAGATAATCATAAAATGTCTACTAAACAAATTAATACTTAAAATTAGAAAAGTCACAGACTGCAAAATACAGTATTTATTTCTATTATTATATACTAACAATAAGTTGGAAAAAACTTTTTAAGATTTTTTTTGACGTGGACAATTTTTAAAGTCTGTATTGAATTTGTTTCAATATTGCTTCTGTTTTATGTTTTGGTTTTTTGGCCAGGAGGCATGTGGGATCTTAGCTCCTGGACCAGGGATCGAACCCACACCCCCTGCACTGGAAGGCGAAGTCTTAACCACTGGACCACCAGGGAAATCCCAAGCTGGAAATTTTTTTTAAATACCACTTACAATTGTACACACAAAAATAAAATACTGTTTATAATAGCATCATATCATTATTACAATTAACAGTAGGAATTATTTTAATAAAAATCTGCAAGATTTACAATAAACGTACAAGAATATTGAGAGTAATTTTTAAAGACCTAAACAAATCGATTGATGCTCTCGGTATTGCTAAGATTTTATTTCTGTCCAAATTGATCTGTAAACTCAAAACAATTTTTGGCACAGTCCCACCAGGACTTTTTCTACAAAACGACCAGCTGATTTTAATTTTTATGGAAGTCAAAGGAACTCAGAAAGTAGAAACCATCTGGAAAAAGCCGATGGAAAGACACTAGCTGATTTCAAGAATTACTCTGAAGCTCTGAAAATTAATACATGTGGTATAAGAATATGGATAGAAAAATAGATCAGTGGGCTAGAATAGATTCTAGATCTGGAGTCACATACATATATATGGTCAATTGATTTCAATAGAACTTTTAAGATAATATTGAGGAAAACAGTCTTTTCAACAGATGATGCTAAAACAACTGGATATTCATATGGAGAAAAAAATGCACCCTACGGCCTACCTCACAGTATACATCAAAATTAATTCCAAATGAGCCAAAGACCTAAATGTGGAAACTAACAACCTATAGTATCTAGACGAAAACACAAGAAATTTTCTTTGCTCAGAAATTGCAAATATTTCTCAGAAAAAAAACAAACCACATTGATAATATACACTTCATCAAAAGGTAAAACTATTGCTCTTCAAAACGCAAACCACATATTGGGATAAAACATTCTTAATACATATGTATGACAAAGAACTTGTATCAAAATATATTTTTAAAAACCTCTTAGAGGGCTACCCTGGTGGCGCAGTGGTTGGGAGTCCGCCTGCTGATGCAGGGGACGCGGGTTCGTGTCCCGGTCCAGGAGGATCCCACATGCCGCGGAGCGGCTGGGCCCGTGAGCCATGGCCGCTGAGCCTGCGCGTCCGGAGCCTGTGCTCCGCAACGGGAGAGGCCACAGCACTGAGAGGCCCGCGTAATGCAAAAAAAAAACAAAAACAAAACCAAAAAACCTCTTCGAATTCAGTAATGAGAAATAAGCAACCCATTTAAAAATGAGCAAAAGACTTGAACAGATAATGCATCAAAAATAATCAAATGGCCAATAACCACATTAAAAACCACATTAAAAGATGCTCAAAAGAATTGGTCATTGGAGATATGCAAATTTGATCTATGAAACACATACTAAAATGGATAAAATGTAAAAGACTGACCATGCCAAGTGCTGGAACAGATATGGAATAACTAGAATTCTCCTGTGTTTGTGGTAGGCATGTGAAATGGTAAACCATTTGGAAACTGGTGTTAAAAGATTAACTGGGCCATATTAAAAAGTTTAAGAGTTTATCTGAGCAAAAAGTTGATTTAAATCAGGCAGCAACAAACCAGAAGTGGTTAGGGGTGCTCTAGGAGAGCTCAGGGAAATACTTCTATAGAGAAAAGGCAGAAGCCAAGTAAGGCAATGACTGATTGGATATAGCTTAAAGCCTTAGCTAGCTGTTTGTGGTTGGTCATCCTTAGCATTTTTTTTTTTGGGGGGGGTGGGTATGTGGGCCTCTCACTGTTGTGGCCTCTCCCGTTGCGGAGCACAGGCTCCGGACGCACAGGCTCAGCGGCCATGGCTCACGGGCCCAGCCGCTCCGCGGCATGTGGGATCTTCCCAGACCGGGGCACGAACCCGTGTCCCCTGCATCGGCAGGCGGATTCTCAACCACTGTGCCACCAGGGAAGCCCAGCATTTTGATTTCATAATGTTAAGGTATTAACAGGCTTAGATTTTGGTTTGCCTACACGGGTTGCCAAAGCACTAGAGAGGTCTCAGGCTAATAACCTCCTTATTTAATTAATTTAGAAATTTTCCTAGAAAATTAAACATAAGTTTGCCACATGACCCAGCAATCCTACTCCTAAGAATTTGCATGTTCACACAAAGACTTGTACACGAATGTTCATAGCAGCTTTATTCATAACAGCCCCAAATTGTGAACCAACCAAGTGCCCAGCAACTGGTGAATGGCATAACAAAACTAATCAAAAATAAAAGGAATAACCTATTGATACGCATAACAGCAAGGACGGGTGTCTCAAAAGCATTATGTAGAGTAAATAAAGCTTGACACGGAGTACATGTCATATGACTTAAATTTTATAAAGATGTAGTAGGCAACCAAGCTTTGGTAATAGTAGCCATATCAGCTCAGAACAATGATTGAGAATATGGGAAATGCCTACAAAGGAGTGTACAAGGAACATTTTAGAATGATGGAAAGACTGTATATCTTGAATTGGGTGTCGGTAACATGCATGTATTCATTTGTCAAAGTCATCCAATTGTGCTCTTACAGTGTATGCATTTTCTCGTGTGTAAATTATACTTCAGTAAAGTGAATGAAAGTTGGAGAGGGAGGGAGGAAGGGAGACAGAGAGAGAAAGAGAACTACAAGCAGATACTCTTCATACAAATAGACCCCAAGTTGATTTCCAGATGTGCATATCTAAACTCTTGGGTCATTTTATCTGGGGTCCTTGTAATTCTCTAATGCTTTGTAAAGACAATTTCCCATTCTGAGAGTGAATTGGGGAAAACCACTTTAATTGACTTGATCAACAAACCCAAATCTGCCTCTATTTAAAGAGAAACCAATTTGAACATTCTATAACTGCATGCAGATCCTGCCTTGCTTGAAGGGGTCTGCCTGGCAATGCCATAATACATAACTCTGTTTCAAATGAGATTGTGGTTACCAAAGTAGAACAAGACATTTTCTATGCTTATTTGCATTAACCAGTAGTAAGACTGGCCTTGGGGCCCAAAGCTATTTGTGGAAGGCTCTGTGGTCTACTGAGCTGATAAAAATGATGTGGTTTTCTGTATACATAGAGATAACTTTTTGATAACTAGGATCACTAACCAATGATGCTACAGAGAGATTTAGACAAGCACTGTCTCACTCTCTGATTAGAAGGGATTTATACTCTAACCTGGATAATGTTGGCATGGCTCAAGCATGTAGAGGATTTTTAAAAGACAGAATAGAAATACTAACCAACACACAAAATTATATATTTCAATTCTCTATGTAACCAAATTTTGACAGATATATTTGAGATTAGTGAATGTGGAAAAAGTCATGGGAAAAAAACCCACCTTACTAAAAATGTTTAATTTTGTTGCTGCTTTATTTATTGAGTAAAGAAGTATAGCATCAAAAAATGAAATTAACATCAGACATCTAGGAGACATAAGACAAATTAGAACAAAGCTGGCTGCAAAAATGGGGAAATTCTGAACTTGAATACTGAGTCATGATTTTATAAATAACTGGCACCTTTCCTCACCCCTTTGCCCACATGTAGGAGAGACCCCAGTGTTCAATGGGAATGTAATAGAGGTAAAACAGTAGGACTTTTGATTTCACGATTGCACACTGGCATCATGGGAGTAGATGAGGCTGCATGTCAGGCCCAGCTCACAGGAGGTCACCATCACAAAAGGTTACACACCCAAAACATATTTCAACATCATTCACAAGCCCTCCTCAGGTTAGTTCTCATATTACCTTAACACACCGCATATCATAAGGAGAAATGGGGAGCTGTTATCTTAAGATGTAGGGAAAAGAATGCCCAGAAATAAAACCTTTATTCTCAGTTTGGGGCTGTTGCTCTTTGGATCTCATCTGCAGTTAGGCTCTTATTTCACTTCTTGCTAACCACCGTGGCCCTCCTGGGATTTCTCAAACATTCTGAGCATGATCCTGTCTCTTGCCAAACGGAATGTTTTTTCTCCAGAGAGCCACAAGATTTGACCCCTCATCTCCTTTGGTTTTTGTTCAAGTGTCATCTTAGTGTGACACTCCGCATCCACCCTATTACAAACCTCATAACCACCCAGCATCTTCTTAGCTCCTTCCCCGCTTAACTCTTCTTTGTCCTCATCACCATCTCTCACTCCTGAAATGTAAACTCCATAATAGAAATATTTGTTTTGCTTATTGCTAGTCCCCTAGCACCTAGAATTGAGTCACGCTCACCATAGGCACTCCATCATTGTATAGAGAGTGAATGTTTCCGTCAGTGTGACCTGAAAATCTATGGGTTTCTGTAACACAATGGTTCTCAACGGTAGCTACACATTAGCATCCCCTGGGCTTGCTGTGGTCCCAGCTCCGACCAAACGTATTTGCATCCGTGTGGGGGGCCCAGGCACGTGGGTGTGGTTTAAAAGCATCTCAGATGATTCTACGTGCAGCCAAGTTGGAGAACTACTGAATATAGTAATACTGATGATAAAAAAAAACTTCTGAAAAAAAAAATTCTACCCTTGAAGTCAGTAGCTCCACTATCATTTATAAAGAAGCATTTAATTTTTATGCCTGTTCACCTGGGCATCCCCTAGAATCATAAAAGAACTATGTCAGACTTTTTTTTTTTTGAACATTCAAGGGCTCACTATAATATAATAGAAGTTACTGTGAGGAAGCTTTGCCACTACAACTACCCTGGTAAGAACCACGTGGATCTCTAACTAGGTCAAATACAAGCCCTGGACCGGGATGTTTCCTTTGCACTCTGTACCAACTGTGGGACAAGAACAGTTTAAGGCAGGAAGACTACACAGAGAAGGCAATTCCCACGCTCAGCTTCACATGCAACACTCTGCCCAGAAAACTAATAGCTCTTGCCTCCTTTTTAAAGAAACTGGGCAGCATGCATTGAACGTTATTATATGAATTTTAATGACTAAAATTCAATGAATTAAGATTTATCACACCAGCCCACCTTTAGCTGTAGAAGAAAATATAAAAATGCCCAGTGCCCCCTCCTGTAACACAATCCTAAAAAGAGCTGGCTGTTTTCAAACCACAGTCATTCTTTCCAGGGTGTTTTCTTTTTTCCATTTTGGTACACTCAGTAAAAACTTATCAAGTGCTGCTGTAGGTCAGAGGTTAACACTATAAAGTCCAAGAGGAATAAGACATGGTCCCTGTTCTTGAGGAGTTGATAATGTAGAAGGGGGCACATGCAAACAAATGATTATAATGTGAGCTGGTGTGTCCAGGGGAATACAGGAGGGAATCTGTCAGGACCTGAGGTATAAATGGGGAGGGATCGGTAAAAACTTAGTCAAAATTGAAGGCATACGGGCAAAGGAAGTATCCCTCCTACCTTAGACTCCTAGCCCCTAGTACTTCTCTATCTAGAGGCAAAATCTGTTACTGTTTTCATATATAAAGTTTCAGAAATAATCTATGTACCTATAAATGTATTTGCTTAAAAATGTAGCAAAGAGCATTAAAAGCATGAATTCTGGAAGCAGCCTGCCTGAATAAGAATTCTTGTGCTACTGCTTACTACTTAGGTATCTTACTCAAGGAATAGTCTCAATTTCCTCATTTCTAGAATGTGCTTAACAATCACACCCACTCTGAAGAATGTTACAAGTATTACACCAGTCAACTAACAGTATCTCTGGAATAATGTGTATTCTATGCCTTGCTTTTGTCATTTAATGACATGGGTTGCAGACACTTACAGTGCAACCCATATAGAGGCATCTGAGTGTTTTTAACCTGTTTATTTTGTTCCCACTTCATCGATTCTTTTCACATCTTTTTTTTTTTCTCCTCCAAAAGGACCATCAATAGTTTGAGTTGATCTGTCCGCTCTTTTTCTTCATATTTTCAATAGCTTAATCTTTCCTATTGTATAGCATTATATTTTGTTTTGTTAATACTTTCCCGAGCTTCTCTAGCTAATATTTCAATATTTTAAATATTCAAAAATCTTCTTTTGCTCTTGCTGTAGTGTCACCACTGAGATAACTTGCAACCTGGATCAAACTACATAGCAATGTCCAGTTTTTTCTCAATCTCCTTTCCACTTCTCTCAAATTTGACATGTATGTGCTCTGGACACACATATGCTAAGGGGCTAAATAAGCAGCATTCTCCTCTACTATATATTTTTTTTACTTACACATCTATCAAGTACAGAATTCTAGTTATGGAATATCACTACCAATAATTGCAGCAGATACTAAATTAAAGTTCATGACATGGCTAGTTCCAATCCAGCCATTGTGAAATCAGAAATTCCCAGAAGCACCATGTTTAGTGTTGCACACATAAAACAGGATTCTCTGAGAAATGAAGGCTGAGATTGGAGATCCTTGGAGATACAATCGCTCATTTGAGAAAAAGAAGCGCACTATTTTTATCCAGTTATTATTATTATTCAGGCTGTAAGGAGATGCCTTGTGAAAAAAAGACATGGTGTTCATTAACACAGGGCCAAAAAGTATGAGCCCAATGCTGTCAATCTTCACCCTTTGAAAAAAAAAAGTGAAAGTAGAATCCTAGTGGTGCTTCCATATTAATCTCTTACCCAGGAAACTAGGAAGTAAAGAAAAAGGACTACAGTCATAAGCTTTGTGATGTCATCATAAGACTCTGTTTCCTCATCAGTAAAATGGAGACAAACAGTATCTATCTCAGCGGGCTGCTGTGAAAATTAAGTGTTAAAACAGTAGGAATATAGGGAAAGAGGTCACTGAGTATTAGCTACAATCATAAATGATTTGCAACCAAACCTTCCAGTGATGAGGATTTATCTGTTAATCCCCTGGGAAAGGAATAAGATGGAGATCTCAGTGCACTGTGTCTAGGTAGTACCTGGCATAAGAGGTCCCTGAAAGGCAGGCTGGATGGTGAAGCTAGCAGGCTGAGCCATAATTTAGCTGCACTGAAAAGAAGATCACTGAGCAGGTTTGGGCCCAAGGATAGTCTCTGTATGTAGGAGTAGAGCAACCTGGCCAGAGGTTCTGAATAACAATCCAATAAAGTAGGCTGAAGATAGATTCACCTTGAGATTAAATGAATTGCTCAGATTTACACTGAAAGTCAGTGGCTAAACCAGGATGAGGATTCAGCCCTCCTTTCTGGAGATGGGATCCAAATGATCAACCGCAGTGAGATTCCAGGAATAGAGTGGAGGCAGCCCTCTTTATTCAGAAGAATGCCAAGTTTTCAGCCAATCTCTCCCTTAATAACGGAGTGAGGTGGGATGTATTGAGGTGATCCTCCTTCACAGCTGGCCTCACATCCCCTTGCCTGGCAGCCAGCCAGACTCACAGGGTCTCAGTAAGAGAAGGATAATAAGGCCACCGCTTGGGGACACTCCATCCAGTTCTGGAGAAAGGACGTGTGGAATCATATGCGGAAATGGGGACAGTGGTATGGTTCTCATATACCTGCACAAACCTCTCCTTACAATTCTGGCAACTAATCCTTTTTTTTTTTTTTTTTTTTTTTTTTTTTTTTTTTTAAATTCTCAGTAAATATCTTTGACCACTAAGCTCCTGTTTTGACTATATTAACACTATACTGCTTTTATCACACTTTGATACATATGTTTGTATACTGTACATTATATTTACTTAAACTCATTAGGATTTCTGTAAACTGAAACTACTCACACTTGTTGAGATTTTAAATAGAGATAGTTGTATACAGACAACTCAGAGTATACTTTTTGCTTTATCTTCTTGGGCTTCTGTTTCCTCACCTCCAACTGTGGGGCGCTAGATTCCTTCCAACTTCAGACTTCTATGAGTCTGTCTAACTTCTCTCGTTAGATCTATACTGTGTGAACTTAGCTAAGCTGGCACTCCATTTCCCCAGATTCTCTTCATGACACAGGTCCTGATTAGCACGGTATTAAGTGATCTTCTGTAAGTGATTGAAGGCAGAAGGGATGCAGTGGGGAAAGTCAGAGCAGAACACAAGATACTTTCTCAGCACAGACACACTGTGTTTATCTGTTGGCTCACTTTGTTGCTGTGAGCCAGCATAAGGGCCCACAGAAATTCAGACTCCTCCTAGATCCTTTTTCAGCTTCTCTAACTCCTCGGTCAAGGTGTGTTTAGCTTCATAACATAGGGCACCTGCTTCTCCTGCAGGATACTCCCATCATAGAAGACGGAGGCTTGGAAGTGGTGAGAGACCCACGCAGTTTCCAGTCTGTCATGGGGACTCCCCTCATCCTCCCTGCTTCTAGTTGTTCTTGATTCCCTCACTTCACTTCACAACCATCTTCCCTTCCTGACTGCCTGCCCTCAGACTTCAGGGTCCTGACACAGAAGAAACAGTTCCCCATGACTGGTTAACCCGGTCCTACAGTTCCACAAAGTCAAAGACCTATAATACATCCATAGATAGATAGATAGATAGATAGATAGATAGATAGATAGAATTCCCAGTGGTTCTACCTTCTCCTTCTCTCATCAAATTCTAACTCCTTTCATGTCTTTTCATTTTATTATCAAATTCAACTTAGCTTCTTGAGGGCAGAATGCTGCATATACTATTGCCGAATGCCTAGAATACATATTAACACAATACTGGCATATAGTAAACTCTGAATCAATGCTATCTATTGTTAACTGTATGATGCTTCTTCTTGATACATTTTTATTTACATAAACCAACCCCCAATCAAGTTTTCCTAACTTTGTGGAAAGTTTCACCTTTTAAAACGTAGTAGTGGTAGTAATAATAACAATAAAAACTTGTATTTATTGATATACAATGCTCCCTGAATGCTGGACACTTACATATATTACCTAACTTAATCTTCATGACAACCCCCATGGAAGTCACAAGCAGGCAGGACATCTCAAGTCTGTTTTCTTAACCACTATGTTATCCTGCCTTCTAAAGCCATGGTTTATCACATATAGATTTTACACTCTCTAAAATCACACTAGGGACTTCCCTGGTATTGCAATGGTTAAGAATCCGCCTGCCAATGCAGGGGACACGGGTTCGAGCCCTGGTCCAGGAAGATCCCACATGTCATGGAGCAACTAAGCCCGTGCACCACAACTACTGAGCCTGCTCTCTAGAGCCTGTGAGCCACAACTACTGAGCTTGCGAGCCACAACTACTGAAGCCCACGCACCTAGAGCCCATGCTCCACAACAAGAGAAGCCACCGCAATGAGAAGCCTGCGCACCGCAATGAACCCATTCACTACAGCTAGAGAAAGCCCGCACTCAGCAACAAAGACCCAATGCAGCCAAAAATAAATAAATAAAGTAATTAAACATAAATAAATAATATAATAAAATCACACTAATCAAAATTTCCAGTGAATGGAACGTCTTCTCTTTGTAGGATTCATCTTCTTAAGTAATATATGTGTCAGCAGGGTCCCAACAGGAAACATATGGCACAATCAAAATAGGATAATTACAGAGGATATATTTACAAAGAGACTGCTTACAAAATTGAAGGTGTAGGGGAACTACAAGGGATGGTGCTTAAATGGTGCCTTCCTAGTAACAGAGTCATCGTCACTATCACCCCTTGGATCTGCAGGGACTGGGGAGGCCAGTTTCTGGAGGGAGAAAGAATTATAAAATGAGCCACTGGGAGAGGTCAGGGGTCACAAATAGCTCAAGGTGACCTTGAGGGAAAGAGCCAGGGAAAGACATACTATTACTGCTCTCTCCACTCTCCAACCTCGTCTCAGGGCTGCCCCATCGGCGAAACCCAACTGCAAATCAGACCGGTGGCATATATCCATTGATGTGATGCATACAGATCAGCCTGGCAGAATCAGAGAGTAGGATGGAGAAGGGTGAGAGGATTAGGGGCATGCAGAAATATGCTGACACAGGTTCACTCTGAAATGTTACCAAATAAACGGCATGGGGCAGCTCACATGCCCATCACTATCTTTTTCCCTAGGGTCTGAAATATTTGTCTGTCAGAAAAGACCCATTAAAACCTATAAATTGGGTAACAGCACAGATTATTTCCCTACGAAGCAATTAAGCTATGTCTAATATATGTAAACTTAATTTTAAAATTTCTTCTTGATCATGATGAATTCCCATGTGATTTCCAAGATACCTACCATATGCTCATAACTCAATTCTGCTCCAAGTTCATCCTAATGACAGCTAGTTTTTCCTAACATTTAACTGTGTCTTTAAAAGCAAATCTCCAGGGCTTCCCTGGCGGCACAGTGGTTAAGAATCCGCCTGCCAATGCAGGGGACACAGGTTTGAGTCCTGGTCTGGGAAGATCCCACATGCCATGGAGCAACTAAGCCCGTGTGCCACAACTACTGAGCGCACATGCCACAACTACTGAAGCCCATGTGCCTAGAGCCCGTGCTCTGCAACAAAGAGTAGTCCCCATTTACCGCAACTAGACAAAGCCCGTGCACAGCAATGAAGGCCCAACGCAGCCAAAAATAAATAAATTTAATAAATTAAAAAAGAAATTAAACAAAGCAAATCTCCAGGTCTCCAGGTAATCATGTCACACAGAGTAAAGACTGCATTTCCTTTTTCTCCTCACGCTGCAACCCTTGGCTTTCCAATACTGGACACATGCCATGCATTTTGCATTAGCGCTGTGGCAAATGTCTAGTGTTACAACCTAAGCACCAGTGCTCATTAGCCTCTTCAGGAGCGTGGAGACGAGAGCTGGAAAGGTACAACTTGGAGAAATAATTCTCAGTGAGCAAGTAGCAATCTGCCAAGCAGACAAAAAGAAAAACAACAACAACAACACCAACTAAGGAAGAGGGAGGAGGAACCTCAGAGAAAGTTGTCTGAGTTAATGAACAAAATCTGAGCCCATGACAGCAAAGGAAACATTTTAAAGATGTGAAGAGCTCGCCCCATAGCACTTGCTGCAAAGAATAAAAATGGATGTGATAGGTAGGGTTCTGTGAGCTGTTTCCTGTAAGTTCACTGCTGCTTAGCACCTAAGCCGAGAAAGAAAGAGCCAAGGGGTTGGGGAGTGAATCACGGCCATCCTGACAGACGGAGGGGAGGGCAGATCATCAGGAGGCCATGTCACATTGAGAGAGGACTAGCCACCCGGCCCGGATGCAGAAGCCTCTGCCCATCCTAAGCAGAAAAGCCTCTAGTTAAAAGGATATGATAGGGCTTCCCTGGTGGCGCAGTGGTTGAGAGTCCGCCTGCCGATGCAGGGGATGTGGGTTCGTGCCCCGGTCTGGGAAGATCCCACATGTCGCGGAGTGGCTGGGCCCGTGGGCCGTGGCCGCTGAGCCTGCGTGTCCGGAGCCTGTGCTCCGCAACAGGAGAGGCCACAACAGTGAGAGGCCCGCGTACCGCAAAAAAAAAAAAAAAGGGATATGACAGCTAATGCAGGTCTCTGTTGAAAGACAAGCCCATACCTGCCCTATACCTGCCCTCACCCAACACACATACAAAAAATCATGAATGCCCCCAGGCACACACACCTGATCCCCTACTTGACTTACACCTTCCATGCTTGCATAAGCATAAAAAAAGGTTACATTTTAGCCAAACCTGAATACCACCAAATATTGTGTGAACGACAAAACAATCAAGTCCACCAGGGTTCTTTATGTTTACCTGGCATAACAGAGCCTGAGAAATATTTAAGGAGAGTCTTGCCAATGGGCCACTACAATTCTGGTCATCAGTTCCAATGTGTGGGTGGCTTTTCCCACACCAGCACACAATTCTCAGACACCAGCAGGGTGTCCTACAATTCAATTTGATTCTGATGCTATCTATGTGGAGATAGCGTTAGATCCCACAGGTTAAGGGCTGAGTCCCCCATGGCGACCAACCCCCATTTCAGACACCAATCACAAGTCCAAGTTATCACCTGTGCTTCTGAAAGACCAGTTATAGCTTGGCAGTTTCAATGATCCACCCCCTCCTTAGGTTGTATTAATTTGCTAGAGAAACAATTTTACTAACTAGATGACCAGTTTATTGTATAAGAATATAACTCAGGAACAGCCAAATGGAAGAGATGCACAGGGCAAGGTGTGGAGAAAGGGTGAAGAGTTTCCACACCCTCTCTGAGCATGACACTCTCCCCAACTCTCCATGTGTTCATGAACCCAGAAGTCCTCCAAATCCTCTTCTTTGGGGTTGTTTTGTTTTTTGTTTTTTGTGGTACGCGGGCCTCTCACTGCTGTGGCCTCTCCCACTGTGGAGCACAGGCTCCGGACGCTCAGGCTCAGAGGCCATGGCTCACGGGCCCAGCCGCTCCCCGGCATGTGGGATCCACCCAGACCGGGGCACGAACCCGTGTCCCCTGAATCGGCAGGCGGACTCTCAACCACTGCGCCACCAGGGAAGCCCTTCTTTGTGGTTTTTATGGAGGTTTTATTCCCTCCATAAAAAGGAATGAGGCATGATTGATTAAATCATTGGCCATTGGTGATTGATTCAATCTCCAGCCCCTCTCCCTTCCTGGGAGGTCAGGAGTGTGGGACCTAAAGTTCCCGCTCTAATCACGTGGTTGGTTCCTTGGCAACTAGCCCCACCCCCACCTTTAGATGCTTTCCTTTCTTTTTTTTTTTTTTTTTTTGCCACACCCTGCGGCATGTGGGATCTTAGTTCCCTGTCCAGGGATCAAACCTGTGCCCCCTCAGTGGAAGTGCAGAGTCTTAACCACTGGTTAGGTCCCTGGGTGCTTTGCAAAAGACACTTCATTAACATAACAGAAGACAAATTCTAAGGGTTTTAGGAGCACTGTGCCAGAAACAGGATGAAGACTAAATGTATCAATATAATATTTCTTGTTCTAAATCACAAGATCACACCCGCAAAAGCAAGAAATGACATTTGAATCATAGCGGGCTGTAGACAAACTGGAAACTTGTTTACTTCATTATTGGAGTTTTTCCTCTTCATAAAAGGATATACAATCCCAAAGTTTACCCAATCTGTTTAAAAAAGCAAGGGCTGATATAACATTAAACAGATGGTCTGTCAGTATGCAGAGTCCTTATGAGAATTCTTTTAAAATAAGCATCATTCCATGAACCGAGGAAGTGGTGCCGTATAGCTCCATAAATGAGAACCTTCATTAAGAGGCTATGTGTGGGGCTTCCCCGGTGGCGCAGTGGTTGAGAGTCCGCCTGCCGATGCAGGGAACGCAGGTTTGTGCCCCGGTCCGGGAAGATCCCACATCCTGCGGAGCGGCTGGGCCCAAGAGCCATGGCCACTGAGCCTGCGCGTCCAGAGCCTGTGCTCCGCAATGGGAGAGGCCACAACAGTGAGAGGTCCGTGTACCGCAAAAAAAAAAAAAAAGAGGCTATGTGTGTTCTTTCCCTCTTCTTCCCAGGGCAGGGAAAAGAGTTGAGAGAAATGTCCAGTCCTGGACTCAAAGAGAACTTAGAAACTGCTGTCCTTGCCTCCCCATTGGATAGCAGGTAGAATGGGGTCAAGATTTCACATACAAGCATTTTGCCGGTCCTAGAGAACATCAGAAAGTACTCTTTTTCATCATCCTGTCCTCACGCTCCTTGTTTTCCCTGTTGATACCTCTCATTAGGAACCTGTGTAAAGTCATCCTATCCATGCCTTATCCAGGACCACACTGCATTCCAACCCTTTTCCTAATTACCAAAAATCTCCTGACCTGCACACCATTCCCTAAGAGCTTTATTGTGCAATAAACAATCTGATAAAATAATTTTGTAAGATGGAGTTCAAATATATACGTTTCAACCCAGGTTTGTAAATATCTTATTTTTTTTCCTAAAAACTAACTTCATCGGATTCTGGAATGACCATTAGTACAAATTTTGGTGGCTTGATACTATATAGCTGTGTTTGCCATTGTGTCGCTGCATTGTGTTTGCCAGTGGATTCTTGACTGTATGGTTCTGGGTTGTAGCTGGTCACCAGAGAAATAGTCATGAAATTTGGGGGGTAGGGATTAAGCAGCAGCAATTTTTACACTCAGGATGTCAGCTACCATGGCTGTAGCTTGCAGGTGCCATCACTGATCTGGAGCTCACCTTGTTGACTGGGGACAAACCTAGCTTGAGCAACTCCATCTCCTGCCGTGTAGCCCCTTCTGATTTCTCCCGGCCCTCCACTGGATGTGTGTGTACTTCCATGGTGAAGGCCCCTGCTTCCCTGGCAGGTGACCCACATCGTGGAGATCAGAGGTGGTAATCCTCAGAGTGGGTTCCACTTTGTCCTCATGCGTTCTAGCTGGTCCGTGAAGAGTGCAGTTTGCCCTTGCTCTTCCCAGCTTCATGTTCTGATCTCTTTCTCCACTGCCAGCCCAGCTGATGAATAGTCGCTTCAGGCCCAACACCTGGCATAGAGGGAACAGCCTCACACAGACCACTCCCACAATTTCCTAAGGCTCAATCGAACACCCACTGATACACTGAGACACACGCAAATCTGACAATTAAAGGTATCCTGATTCCTTCCAGTTTAAAAACAGACCCTGGGTGAACACTCAAATAAAAAGTCAAGGTTGTTCCTTGACTTTCAAGGTATTATTTTTCCCATCTAAGTAAAACCTGTATGCAAGAAGCAGGTAACATACCCACATTGGCATTTTGCCAGTACAAAAACTACAGGCCTCTTATTGTGCACTAGGTCTCTCAGCATCAAGGTATCGACCCATCCTATAGCATACGGGGACATTTGGATAAGCACACAGAGCCACAGGAAACTGTGCACATGGCCTAAGACCCTCTCCAGACCCTTCCTGCTGCCAGTTTTCCTCTCTGTTCCTGTGCCCTGCTGGCCTCAGGTGCTTGTCAGAAAAGAGGACTTCTCTGAGGAACACCAGCCCTGATGCTCCAGATTGTACCTAAGTTACCTGAATTTCTGCCTTATCCCTATTTTAGAGATTTTGGCATGACAGGGGAACCACAGCGCTGGAGTCTACATTCACTCTCCCCTCTCCCATCTCAACTGATCCTTCTACCAGCACAGGAAGCTTATGACCTTCCTTTAATTAGTGGAGGAAAGAGCACTTGCATCCCCTCATACTCTTCTCCTCCTCCTCTCTGTATCCTATGACTTCTATAAAAACTCTACTATCTGAGTCAGCCAGGCTTGGCTCTTGTTAGAAGGGTGCTTCTGGAATTTAGAAAACCTTCTTCTCTCTCCATAAAGCCTTCCTCTGAAAACACTTATTGGGACCTACAAAATGCCAATTTGAAACTAGACTTGGACAATAACCTCTTTGTTCTAGGCTTTCCTGAAGTGATCAAATAAATAATTGCCCCTGAACCAATGTCATTTAGGTACTGGGGACAATCTAAAATAAAAATACATCAGTACAATATCTCAGTATTATCCTTGCATTATACCTTCCAATATTCTAATTGTTAAATGCAGTAGGTTATAAAGATAATAGGTGGAAGTGAAGTAACAAATTCTGATATCCATGGATGCTTAGATTTGAAAAAGACCTCAAGGTTGATGGTTGACTAACCATTTCTGGTAGGAATTGAATATGTCAGTGCATGAGAGAGATTGGAAAGGGGAAAGGCTATAAACAGATGAAAGTTTATTTTCCTTTCAGGTTACAAACAAAAGGAGGTAGGCGGTCCAGGCTGATAAGGCCAACAGGGACCAAGGCTGCTTCTGTCCCTCTGCTCCACTCTAACAAATGTGTCTCTTTCATCCTCGAGGTCAACTCATCATCTTAAATATCGCTGGAGCTACAGCTAACACATCTGGATTCCAGGCAGGAAGCCAGAAGAGAGAGGGGAAAGGCAAAAAAAATTTGCCAGAAGTTCCATCCAATGATGGCTCCTTATACCCGATTAATCACATTTATCTGCAAGGGAAGCAGGGAAACATAATATTTCATCTGAAACAGTAATCCCAGATCCTGTTAGTAAGAAAGAAGAGAATGGATACTGGCAAAGCCTTGAGCTGTCACTGCCATACTATACCTCTACAATTGTCATCCAGCTTCTGGCTGATTATCTCCAGGAACAGGGAAATCTGCCACAACCAAAAGCAAACCAATTTAATAGCAGAGTGACCTTTTCCTATGTCTACCTGAAATCTGACTTCATGATGCCTCTACCTAATCACTAGCTCTGCCCTATGGCATTGAGGAGAACAAAGAGTATCCGTCTTCTATATTTGCCATTCAGATACCAGAAGACAAACACACATTTTCTAAAAACTTTGTGGTCCTTGTTATTTCGTTTTGTTGTCTTTGTTCTACCAGACTTCATCTAGAGTAGTCTAGATTAATTTGTTCTGGATTCACTTTCCTTTGTAAATGCTTCTCTTAAGGCAGGGATGTCAAGATTGAACATGATACCCCAGGTGTTGTACCAGATCTAAGGAACTGATTGAAATGGTCACTTTTCTTAGTCAGTAAGCGCACTGAGTGGCAATTAACTAGTCCTCTGTGATGACAATGGCATTAATACAGAAGAATTTCTATAAAATTGGGATACAAGGACTCTATCTTTGCATTTTAACATAAACTATGCCACATGGTCATTTAGCCTACCAAGACGCAGAGCTAGGCTTCCCTGGTGGTGCAGTGGTTAAGAATCCACCTGTCAATGCACGGGACACAGGCTCGAGCCCTGCTCTGGGAAGATCCCATATGCCGTGGAGCAACTAAGCCCGTGCACCACAGCTACTGAGCCTGTGCTCTAGAGCCCGCAAGCCACAACTACTGAGGCTGCGCTCTAGAGCCCGTGCTCAGCAACAAGAGAAACCGCTGCAATGAGAAGCCCCCACTTGCCACAACTAGAGAAAGCCCGAGTGCAGCAACGAAGACCCAATGCAGCCAAAAATAAATAAATAAATAATTAAAATTTAAAAAAAAGATGCAGAGCTAGCTGTAAATATACAGGCATTTACAAAGGCACAACACTCCATGGCTATAACAGTTACATTTCTGGGAATCTAATTCTACAGCTCAGAATGACAATAATATGAATAATAAGGCCAGAAAAATACTCTCAGTTGGAGCATTCTTACCTTCCACTCTGGCCAAGTCCTCCCTTCCCTAAGCCTGGACCAGATCCTGACTTTACCATATGCTGCCTGGACTTTAAGCAGTATGTTTATTTCTATCTGACACAGGAACGGCACTCAAGAGAAACTAAGTGCCTGTGACTTAAACAACTGAGTGAAAATTTGGAGGGAAAGCATCCCCAGATGCAGAAGGAAGAGGCACACACAGGCAGCTCAGCTGTAATTGCTGGAAGGCTGGATTTGCTTAGGAATTGAGGCGCTGACAATAGATTCCCACCTAAAACCGGGAGTGTTGAACCTACCAATCTTCAGGTCCCACTGAGGAGGCATAGTGGGATAATATTCTCCACCATATGGTTGCCACTGATCTCCATCCTTCCAGAGAAACCCAACCAACTCCATAAATCCAAGCTACCAGAGAACAGCAACTCCATCCATCTCAGATCCTTTCTGCTCCCCTGGCCAACCGAGGGAGGGGCTGGCATAGCTTGGTCACATTACAGGAAAGTCAGGTGTTCATCAAACCACGCAGAGACAATGAAGGAGGTCTTGCCTATCAGGAAACCAAACCACAAACCCATGTGTTCAAAGTGTCATCCAATTAGCATGTCCCAGATGCTCGGAAAACATCTGGGTATGCCTGTCAAGGGAAACTGCCTATTGAGATTATGACACCTAGTATGAGTTATCATTGGTCTTCCTGGTAGTTTTTCCCACATCACACCTGAGTAATTTCTTTTCTTGTATTGACCCCAAACTATTCAATTCTGTGCAAACAACATGGGTAGCTTTTGCATGTTAGAATCTACACTAAGTACTCTGACTATAAAAATAAATGATGTAGTCCCTGTCCTCAAGAAATTCACAATCTAGTGTCAGTGAAAAGACAGGGAAATAAAATCAGCAAACTAGTTTAAGCCAAAAAGAAATTGTGTGTGTTGAGAGGGGGCCAGAATTTATTGGCAGCAAAACTAGATGCAGTTGGTTTCTGCCACAGATGGTGGAATACAGGTGTGTAATCAATATCATCAGGACTCTAGCAATGTCCTGGATCCCTTCTCCTGTTTTACCTTTATTCTCAGGCTTAATTTATTCCCAAGATATCAATAATTGCCCCTCCACAGCTTATACAGGTCTCAATACCCTCAGCCTTTCAAGGAGAAAATGCTCCTTACAAATGATTCTAACAAATATCTCAGAAAAGGGTTTTCACTGACCAGCTTAGTTCACATGCCCTGACCACCTTCCACAAAGGGGAAGGGGCTTGGGACAGACTGCTTCATCTGTACTACATGGTATGAAGGAATCCTTATAGGAAAAAAGTGGTTCCACTACCAGAAGAAGAATAGACAACTTGACAGACCAAGGCAAGACAGGATCTTGCCTTGGGATCACATGGAGTAAGAGTGATACAAGATAGAAACACAGTAATAAGGGGAAAAACTAGAATACAGAGCATATGAGCCCTGGAATTAGCAAGGCTGGATTCATACTACAGTGTGGCAACCTTAGGAATGTTATGTCAACTCTAAGCTTTGGTTTTCTCTGCTATAAAATGAAGATAATAATCCTATCTGAATTATAGGGTGGTTTGACATTTAAATTAGGTAATCCACATAAAATGGTTCATAGCTTACACAGAAAAAGTGCTGAATAAGCTTCTATCATCATAATCATTATAGTTATTATTACTGTGGTCATTATTGTAAGAGAGAGGAAGAGACCATGGGCAGGGGTAGGGGAATCAGAAAAAGGGGTGAGGGTTTAGGATATGCTAGATATGTTGTGTTGATTAGGCTTGGTGTAAGAGTTAATGGACTGAAGCTAGGACTAGACTTTGTGTTGGGATTAGGGGACTCTAACTCACTGCAGTGTTCCATTTGGATAACTTAGAGAACCATTAGATGCTCCCAGTACAAGAAGCTACATCAGAGGAGGCTCCAGGACCTGGCCACGGGGCCAAAAGATAGGAGCCTGTTGCCTGGTGGATGCTGTAACAGTGTGGTACCAAGGCCCAACTGTCCCCTTTTACTCCATAATCTGCACATTTTGCACCAGTAACGAGCTGGGTTCTGCATGTCTTAATAAACTAATTACCTGCCACTCACCTCTACATACCTACCATCATTGGCAATAAATTTAGTGTCGCCATTAGATACAGTACACTTTACCTATTCCATGTGCCCCTACCAGTTTTGGCACCCTTTTTTTTCTTACTGCCAGCACCTCTTCAGAGTACTGTCCTTGGCCTTCTGAAGCTGCTTTGTTCCCTTGGACAGAGAGCAGACACTGACCAGGAATTCACATCTTCCAAGGAACTCTTTAGGCAATGACGAATGACAACTGTAACAATCCTCCAAAGCATCCTCTGGGGCTGAAGCCACCTTCTCAGGAGCATGCCTGAAGTCACACCCTTAGTTGGCTCCTGTGGGTTTTTTTGTCCTGCTTCCTTTACCCTCCCCCCACCCCCAGATTATTCTGTGCTTCCTGCCTTAACAAATCAGGGTCCACTTTAGGGAACTCAACCTAAGAAAATTGCTGACTTCAGGGTAATGGTCAGCAATTTGGACAGCTTTATTTTCTGTCCTCTGTCACAGGGATTTCTTAAGCAACCATAACCAAGAATTTATGGAAAGCTATGGATTCTACCCAGAATAAAAAAAAAAGAAAGAAAAAAAAGCATATACACAAAGTATTTCCCATAATTTCACAAGGTTCCTGAGCTCCCTGAAACCTACTTGTGGACCTCAGTTTCAAAACCATCAACTTTGAGACACAATTTAAGACAAGGAACAAAATGAAAGACACCAAAATGCCAGAAGGGATTAAGAAAACACACACTTTGTGTTTTATTTACTCTTCTCAAGGCTTCACTGATTTTGTATTCTATCGCCTATTTTGCTTTGCTTTTTCTTAATTTCCTCAAGTAAGCAAATTGTGCTGGATGGGTTTAGTTTACCCTTCAGATCACCCTTCCCCCACCTTCTCTGTGCTCCAGTAGCTGACCATGTGGGCTGCATTGATTGGCTGGCTGTCTTGCACTCCAATGGGAATAACCACCTGGAGATCAGAGGGGGAGGGGAAAGTGAGATCTCAAGTTTCCTTTCCCTGCCCCCTCCTGCAGGGTCCTCTGACCTTATATGACAGAAGATCATAGCTCCTGCAATGTGGCCCCCTTCACAGGACCCTCTTGCTCCAGATTTTGGAGACCACCCCATGCCCTGCCACTTCAGGCTTAAGGTGGCAAAGGCTTACTAACTTTAAACTCCTGGGGTACCACATGATCCCCTGTGGTTTCTCTACTGCCAACACAACTTTGTATATAGCACTTTTATTAAATTCTCCTTAATTTACTCAATTTGAGTGCCAGCTGTTTCCTGATAACACTTTAATCGATGCATCGTAACTCACCAAAATGCACTAATTACTTTTCATTTGTGAAGCTGGAAGTAGGGTAAACACTGGATTAGAGCTATGATTACTATTGGAGTTGGAGAGATGGTAGCTGTGAAGATGTGCCCTCTAGCTCTCCTCTTTGAGCTAGAAATGTAAAGTTCAGACACAGCTAAGATGTAAAATTCTAGGATGAACTTTGTCTTCTCCTACTCTCTAATCAGCTCTCTCCAGTAACGTAGCTACTAGAACCACGTGACTGTTGAGCACTTATCATGTGGCTAGTGATTTGCTGAAACTGAAAAATACACACCAGATGTTAACAACCGAGGTGTCAAAAAGAAGTAAAATATCTCAATAATTTTTATATTGATTTCGTGTTGAAAGAAAGACATTTCAGATATATTAGATAAAATAAAATGTCTTATTAAAATTAATTTCGTTTATTTATTTTTACTGTTTTTAATGTGGTTACAAGAAAAATTGAAATGACATACTCAGCTCACACTGTATTTCTATCAGACAGCACTGTTCGACCGTTATCACCTAGTTACATTTGTCTCTTTAGAATTGCATAAACCTCAGTCCC
Organism: Kogia breviceps; assembly: GCF_026419965.1. Taxonomy (NCBI): domain Eukaryota; kingdom Metazoa; phylum Chordata; class Mammalia; order Artiodactyla; family Physeteridae; genus Kogia; species Kogia breviceps. Next base: position 110,782,297 of record NC_081311.1, on the reverse strand, counting down.
TTACATTTGGCTACTCTTCATAATGCCCTTCCCTAAGTTCCCTTCTACATATTCACCATGCCATAGAATCTCCTTCTAGAAAGTTCTTCAGTCAGTCTCTTGGTGTCATCGATTTTCATTAAACTTCACTGCTTTGATGCAAAGTACGTGGTGCATTGAAAACACAGAAAGCGGAAAGTGTAATGACACCCAGTGTATAATCACTGCTGTTTCAAACACATGCTCTGCTTCTAATTTACATTTTTCATATGCTCTTGTAGCACTGAGAAGGTGAGAGAAATGCTAACCCATTTAAAGTGTACGTAGCCATTCAAAGTGATAAGAATTTGCACAGACATTGTTCTGAGAGGTAAACAGATTCAGGCAACACTGCTACGCTCACAAATTATGTTCAAGTAAAAGTATCTTATCTTTTAGTGAGAAAAGAATCTACTAGTTTCATATTCTTTTATAGCATAAGAAATTTATTCACGGTATCTTGAAAATGAAACTGAGCATCAGGTAATTGTTAAACATGTGGCAGTCATTACAGTGCTAGAAATATTAAACCTAGCAGGCAGCCTTGCTGAAACTATGCCACGTGATGAAACTTGAACTTCCAAACAGAGAGCCTGTCCTATCCACTGTAGTGCTGGGCAGGATAAATCTGTTACTTTTAACATGATGGGAAAAACACATACAAACAAACTAGGTTTTTATGAGAACTGTAAGATTTTCTTTTGACTTCATTGAATTAGGCAGACTTCTCAGTGGCAAACAACAAAAACCCAAATCAAACAGGCCTCACCTAAAAGGAGAGTTTATTGCTTATAATGAAAAAGTATTCAGACAAAGTCCGGTAAGATCTGTTTCTTGTCATCTCTCAGTTCTTTTTTTGGTGTTAACTTATTTTTCAGAAACCCCCTCTACATATTCTGACAAACATGGTGACAAGCCTATCAAGGCAGAGAGTCTATCACCTCACCAACACCATCAAAAAAGAATCACCGTTTCCCAAAGGTCCAAGCAGAAGTCTCAGGCCAGACTCTCACTGGGCCAAGAACCCATGCCCTTTTACCAACCCATCACCGGGACATTGGTTAAGCAGGCTGAGGTCATGAGCCTGACTCTGGAGTAAAGAGGAGGGAAAAATTAGTCTTAAGACTGTGGAAGTACCATTTCCCAAAATAATAAGGGGACTCTGTTAGCAGAGAAAGGGATACTAGACATGCCAAGTTATCAGATGTGCACTTCAACTGGGAAAGAAGCAAATAATAAGCTAAAGTAAAAAATAGAGCCCTCTTTCTTCTAACCCAAATTGCTTGTGAAATATCGCAGGCCAAAATTCTTCAATTCTTTTTAGATAGAGACAGAGAGACAGAGAGTGAGTTTTTTTAACAGTGAAAGTTTGAGAAAGGATGTTCTTGCCTCAACCATTAAGCTTAGATTTAATTCTGAATGAGGAATGAAAAGAAAAACCAGGGCTTCCCTGGTGGCGCAGTGGTTGAGAATCTTCCTGCCAATGCAGGGGACATGGGTTCGAGCCCTGGTCTGGGACGATCCCACATGCCACAGAGCAACTGGGCCTATGAGCCACAATTACTGAGCCTGCGCGTCTGGAGCCTGTGCTCCGCAACAAGAGAGGTGCGATAGTGAGAGGCCCGCGCACAGCGATGAAGAGTGGCCCCGGCTTGCCACAACTAGAGAAAGCCCTCGCACAGAAACGAAGACCCAACACAGCCCAAAATAAATAAATAAATAAAATTTTTTTAAAAAGAAAAAACAGGGTGGGGAGGAGGTACTTTTTTCAATCTAAAAGTATCCTGAGGGACCATGATGAGGAGAAGTAAAGATATTTTAACTTGTCGAGTCCAAAATGTGAAATTCAGCCCAGCTGTGTCACTCAACCTGATTTCTGTTTGATACTTTGCTGAATTGATGATCTATCTTTGTCCAGTAGCACGTCAGCAGTCACAGGTTAGGAATGCTGATGATGCTTAGATTACTGTCAATCAACAAATAGGTCCTTAATGTTGGCTGTGGGGCTGGCACTAGCTAGATGCTCTGGGAGATGCTAAAAATGTCTCAGACATGATTCTCTACTTTAAGGAGCTCATGCTTAAACTGCAGAAATAAAACTCATGAAACAAAACTGGACAACACTGAGCACTGGCAAAACATAGGGCTAACTGTGTCTGCTGCAAACCCAAGCCTATGGAAATGCAGGGCAGAGGAAAAGCAGTGGTAGTTATAATGTGAGAGTAAAAAATCCACTACGCGGGCTTCCCTGGTGGTGCAGTGGTTGGGAGTCCGCCTGCCGATGCAGGGGACACGGGTTCGTGCCCCAGTCCGGGAGAATCCCACGTGCCGCGTAACGGCTGGGCCCGTGAGCCATGGCCGCTGAGCCTGCGTGTCCAGAGCCTGTGCTCCGTGGCGGGACAGGCCACAACAGTGAGAGGCCTGCGTACTGAAGAAAAAAAAAAAATCCACTACTTTCTGCACATACAGACCCAATCAGGAAAGACTAAATAAAGAAGCAAGGCTATTCTAAATTTTGACTTCATATTACTTAGCACTTTATAATTATTTATGAGAAATGCACAACCACTTTTTAAGCATTCTCTTTGTTTAGACTATTTCTACCGAGAGACTTGAACCTTTCAAAACACATATTAATGCAAAATAAAGTGATATTCAAAAAATCAAGGATTGACAAAAACCTCAAGCAGATTGTAGAAATTAGGTAGACATCAAAAAATTTTAGCATCACTGTCAAATCACTAATTTTCACTTGAAAACAAACAAACAAAAAAATCCAATTCTTTGTAGTACCTGACCTAAGATTGGGCAATTGGTATATAGGTGTTGCATAGAAAATAAGACAAAGTTTTTCTGTAAGAATTTATCACACCGGTTAGAATTTAGTGGGTGTTTTGTTATGTCATCTGATTCATTGGCTGCAGCATGAGTTTGTTAGAGTTACTCCCAAGCCAGGTTGTTTGTCTCTGCTCTCTAGAGCTGCCAAGGGTCCAAACTGTTACAGATCTGTGTGCTAGACTGGTGTTCTTTCCAGTGATTGGTAGCCTGGAAATCTCAGTGGGATATAAATAATGTGCAAGGCTTGTAAAGTGATTAGCTAACCGAGCAAAACTGTAATACTGCTTAAAAAACAGCAATTGTGTAAAATCACCATAGGGCTACATTTTATCCTTAACGAGATCTCTACCTCATTGCTGAAGATGATAAGGACTCTTGGAAGGTGCTGAGCCAATATACCATTGTTTTAATAAACTCATCTGTAAAACAATTTTTTAAATTTTGTGAAACACTTTCAAATGCATTTATTCTTTCTTTTTCACATTTTAGCCAGAACTATGACTCAGCGTTCTTTTCATTTTCACCTCGGTTGGAACTTTTAAAAAGTCTTTTTCTAACTTATTGTATCAATTATAAATAAATGTTCTTCAAGGTTAAAACAATTCTATGCTGCCAGAAATCAGATGCTGTGCATTGTTTAATATAGAGCCTAATATTATACAGTATAACAGCTTGCATTTATTTCTATTTAAGGCAACACTAAGCGACTAGTAATATATGACTTATATTTTCATACGTATAGTAGAATACCTACAATTTTATATATTTAAGGTTTAAGAATGGGTTATAAGGGCTTCCCTGGTGGCGCAGTGGTTGAGATTCTGCCTGCCGATGTGGGGGGCGTGGGTTCGTGCCCTGGTCCGGGAGGATCCTGCGTGCCGTGGAGCGGCTGGGCCCGTGAGCCATGGCCGCTGAGCCTGCGCGTCCGGAGCCTGTGCTCTGCGGCGGGAGAGGCCACAACAGTGAGAGGCCCACGTACCGCAAAAAAAAAAAAAAAAGAATGGGTTATAAACTACAAATGTTCTCTGATGAAAATAATATATTAATAAAATAAATATTTCAGTCTTATTCTTAGTTTAAAGATGCACATTAGTTTATAATCCAATCTCTTGCCCACAGAATTGATAGTTTTATTTTTATTTAATAAGCAGTTTATTTAAGAAATTCTATCATTATTTTTGAGTGCTCTGCTGTATTCTGATAAACAGATATTTAAGCTTTGAGTATTATTTAGACTAGTCAGCTGCCTTCCCATTCCTTCTGTTCATATCTTCTTTACAAAAATACATCAAGAAATGTGTTTTGGGGGGGTTTTACAAATGCCAGCCTCCAAGACTCAGGTTAAAAAATGATGGTGGCTTTTTGTAGAATACTAACAGCTCTACCCTGCCTTTTGTATTCCAGTGGTTCTCAACATTTTTTAATGTAACAGATTTAAATTGGGCAAAAATCAACTGATCCAATAAGGAGTTCATTCTCACATTCCAGTGGCAAAAGTACAGCATGCAGAAGAATTTGGGAGTACCATATACATATTACTTATCTTTACTTTTTAAAACAAGAGTCAGAAAATTGTGACCTGTAGACCAAATTGCTTCACAAACTGCTTTTGTAAATAAAGTTTTTACTTTAAAAAAGCCCTGTTTGTTTACATATTGTCTAGGGTGGCTTTTGTGCTACAACCTCAAGGTCTGAGTAGGAGTAGTGGTGAAAGACTCCATATGGCCTGTAAAGTCTAAAATATTTATTATAAAGCCCTCTACAGAGAAAAAAAAAAGTGTGCCGATCCCTGGTTTAAAACAAGTATAGTAGACTCCCTCTTGCGAGACCACAGGAATCACAACGAACTGCTGAACCATCATTGACAGGAAGACACTGGAACTCACCAAAAAAGATACCCCACATCCAAAGACAAAGGAGAAGCCACAGTGAGACTGTAGGAGGGGTGCAATCACAATAAAATCAAATCCCATAACTGCTAGGTGGGTGACTCACAAACTGGAGAATACTTATACCACAGAAGCCCACCCACGGGAGTGAAGGTTCTGAGCCCCACATCAGGTTTCCCAACCTGGGGGTCTGGCAACAGGAGGAGGAATTCCCAGAGAATCAGACGTTAAAGGCTAGCGGGATTTGACTGCAGGACTTTGACAGGGCTGGGGGAAACAGAGACTTCCACTCTTGGAGGGCACACACAAAGTAGTGTGCACATCGGGACCCAGGGGAAGGAGCAGGGACCCCATAGGAGACTGAGCCAGACCTACCGGCTAGTGTTGGAGGGTCTCCTGCAGAGGTGGTGGGTGTCTGTGGCTCACTGTGAGGACAAGGACACTGGCAGCAGAAGTTCTGGGAAGTACTCCTTGGCGTAAACCATCCCAGAGTCTGCCATTAGCCCCACCAAACAGCCTGGGTAGGGTCCGTGTTGGGTCACCTCAGACCAAACACCTGACAGGGAGGGAACCCAGCTCCACCCATCAGCAGACAGGTGAATTAAAGCTTTACTGAGCTCTGCCCACCACATCAACACCCAACTCTACCCACCATCAGTCCCTCCCATCAGGAAATGTGCACAAGCCTCTTAGATAGCCTCATCCACCAGAGGGAAGACAGCTGAAGCAAGAAGAACTACAATCCTGCAGCCTGTGGAACAAAAACCACATTCACAGAAAGACAGACAAGATGAAAAGGCAGAGGGCTATGTATCAGATGAAGGAACATGATAAAACCCCAGAAAAACAACTAAAAGAAGTAGAGATAGGCAACATTCCAGAAAAAGGATTCAGAATACTGATAGTGACGATGATCCAGGACCTCGGAAAAAGAAAGGAGGCAAAGATCGAGAAGATGCAAGAAATGTTTAACAAAGACCTAGAAGAATTAAAGAACAAACAGAGATGAATAATACAATACCCGAAATGAAAACTACACTAGAAGGAATCAATAGCAGAATAACTGAGGCAGAAGAACGGATAAGTGACCTGGAAGACAGAACGGTGGAATTCACTGCTGCGGAACAGAATAAACAAAAAAGAATGAAAAGAAATGAAGGCAGCCTAAGAGACCTCTGGGACAACATTAAACGCAACAACATTCACACTATACGGGTCCCAGAAGGAGAACAGAGAGAGAAAGGACCAGAGAAAATATGTGAAGAGATTATAGTCAAAAACTTCCCTAACATGGGAAAGGAAATAGCCACCCAAGTCCAGGAAGTGCAGAGAGTCCTATACAGGATAAACCCAAGGAGAAACATGTCAAGACACATAGTAATCAAATTGGCAAAAAATTAAAGACAAAGAAAAATTATTGAAAGCAACAAGGGAAAAATGACAAATAAGATACAAGGGAACTCCCATAAGGGTAACAGCTGATTTTTCAGCAGAAACTGTACAAGCCAGAGGGGAGAGTTATGATATACTTAAAGGGAAGAAAGGGAAGAACCTACAACCAAGATTACTCTATCTGGCAAGGATCTCATTCAGATTCGATGGAGAAATCAAAAGCTTTACAGAAAAGCAAAGGCTAAGAGAATTCAGCACAACCAAACCAGCTCTACAACCAATGCTAAAGGAACTTCTCTAAGTGAGAAACACAAGAGAAGAAAATGACCTACAAAAACAAACCCAAAACAATTAAGAAAATGGTAATAGGAACATACATATCGATAATTACCTTAAACGTGAATGAATTAAATGCTCCAACCAAAAGACACAGGCTCACTGAATGGATACAAAAACAAGACCTGTATATATGAGTCTACAAGAGACCCACCTCAGACCTAGGGACACATACAGACTGAAAGTGAGGATATGGAAAAAGATATTCCATGCAAATGGAAATCAAAAGAAAGCTGGAGTAGCAATTCTCTTATCAGATAAAATAGACTTTAAAATAAAGAATGTTACAAGAGACAAGGAAGGACAGTACATAATGATCAAGGAATCAATCCAAGAAGAAGATATAACAATTGTAAATATTTCTGCACCCAACATAGGAGCACCTCAATATATAAGGCAACTGCTTACAGCTATAATAGAGGAAACTGACAGTAACACAATCATAGTGTGGGACATTAACACCTCACTTACACCAATGGAAAGATGATCCAAAATGAAAATAAATAAGGAAATACAAGCTTTAAATGATACATGAAGCAAGATGAACTTAATTGATATTTATAGGACATTCCATCTAAAACCAGCAGATTACACTTTCTTCTCAAGTGCTCATGGAACATTTTCCAGGAGAGATCATATCTTGGGTCACAAATCAAGCCTTGGTAAACCTAAGAAAATTGAAATCAGATCAAGTATCTTTTCCAACCAAAATGCTATGACACTAGATATCAATTACAGGAAAATATCTGTAAAAAATACAAACACATGGAAGCTAAACAATATGTTACTAAATAACCAAGAGATCACTGAAGAACTCAAAGAGAAAATCAAAACATACCTAGAGACAAATGACAATGAAAACACAATGATCCGAAACCTATGGGATGCAGCAAAAGCACTTCTAAGAGGGAAGTTTATAGCAATACAAGCCTACCTCAAGAAACAAGAAAAATTTCAAATAAACATTCTAACCTTACACCTAAAGGAACTAAAGAAAAAAGACAAACAAAACCCAAAGTTAGTAGAGGAAAGAAATTATAAAGATCAGAGCAGAAATAAATGAAATAGAAACAAAGAAAACAATAGCAAAGATCAATAAAACTAAAAGCTGATTCTTTGAGAAGATAAACAAAAGTGATAAACCATTAGCCAGACTCATCAAGAAAAAGAGGGAGAGGATTCAAATCTATAAATTTAGAAATTAATTAGAAAAGGGAGAAGTTACAACAGACACCGCAGAAATACAAAGCATCCTAAGAGACTACTACAAGGAACTCTATCCCAATAAAATGGACAACCTGGAACAAATGGACAAATTCTTAGAAAGGTATAACCTTCCAAGACTGAACCAGGAAGAAATAGAAAATATGAACCGAACCAATCACAAGTAATGGATTTGAAGATGTGATTTTTAAATTTCCAACAAACAAAAGTCCAGGACCAGATGGCACACAGGTGAATTCTATCAAACATTTAGAGAAGAGCTAACACCATCCTTCTCAAACTCTTCCAAAAATTTTCAGAAGAAGGAACACTCCTAAACTCATTCTATGAGGTCACCATCACCCTGATACCAAAACTAGACAAAGATACTACAAAAAAAGAAAATTACAGACCAATATCACTGATGAATATAAACACAAAAATCCTCAACAAAATACTAGCAAACAGATTCCAACAAAACATTAAAAGGATCAAACACCATGATCAAGTGGGATTTATCCCAGGGATGCAAGGATTCTTCAATATATGCAAATCAATCAATGTGATACAACATATTAACAAATTGAAGAATAAAAAACATATGATTATCTTAATAGATGCAGAACAAACTTTTGACAAAATTCAACATCCATTTATGATAAAAACTCTCCAGAAAGTGGGCATAGAGGGATCCTACCTCAACATATTAAAGGCCATATATGACAAACCCACAGCCAATATCATCCTCAATGGTGAAAAACTGAAAGCATTTCCTCTAAGATCAGGAATAAGAAAAGGATGTGCACTCTTGCCACTATTATTCAACAGAGTTTTGGAAGTCCTAGCCACAGCAATCAGAGAAGAAAAAGAAATAAAAGGAATACAAATTGGAAAAGAAGAAGTAAAATTGTCACTGTTTGCAGATGACATGATACTACATATAGATAATCCTAAAGATGCCACCAGAAAACTACTAGAGCTAACCAATGAACCTAGTAAAGTTGCAGGATACAAAATTAATGCACAGAAATCTCTTGCATTCCTATACACTAATGATGAAAATTCTGAAAGAGAAATTAAGGAAACACTCCCATTTACCATTGCAACAAAAAGAATAAAATACCTAGGAATAAACCTACCTAGGGAGACAAAAGACCTGTTTGCAGAAAACAATAAGACACTGATGAAAGAAATTAAAGATGATACCAACAGATGGAGAGATATACCATGTTCTTAGATTGGAAGAATCAATACTGTGAAAATGACTATACTCCCCAAGGCAATCTACAGATTCAATGCAATCACTATCAAATTACTAATGGTATTTTTTTTTACAGAACTAGAACAAAAAATCTTAAAATTTGTATGGAGACACAAAAGACCCCGAATAGCCAAAGCAATCTTGAGGGGAAATAAAGGAGCTGGAGGAATCCGGCTCCTGGACTTCAGACTATACTACAAAACCACAGTGATCAAGACTGCATGGACTGGCACAAAAACAGAAATACAGATCAATGGAAAAGGGTAGAAAGCCCAGAGATAAACTCACACACCTATGGTCAACTAATCTATGACAAAGGAGGCAAGGATATACAATGGAGAAAAGACAGTCTCTTCAATAAGTGGTGCTGGGAAAACTGGACAGCTACATGTAAAAGAATGAAATTAGAACACTCCCTAACAGCATACACAAAAATAAACTCAAAATGGATTAGAGACCTAAATGTAAGACCAGACACTATAAAACTCCTAGAGGAAAACATAGGAAGAACACTCTTTGACATAAATCACAGCAAGATCTTTTTGATCCACCTCCTAGAGTAATGGAAATAAAAACAAAAATAAACAAATGTGACCTAATGAAACTTAAAAGCTTTTGCAAAGCAAAGGAAGCCATAAACAAGATGAAAAGGCAGCTCTCAGAATGGGAGAAAATATTTGCAAACAAATCAACAAAGGATTAATCTCCAAAATATATAAACAATTCATGCAGCTCAATATTGAAAAAACAAACAACCCAATCAAAAAATGGGCAGAAGAGCTAAACAGACATTTCTCCAAGGAAGACATACAGATGGGCAGGAAGCAAATGAAAAGTTGCTCAACATCACTAATTACTAGAGAAATGCAAATCAAAACTACAATGAGGTATCACCTCACACCAGTGAGAATGGCATCATCAGAAAATCTACAAACAACCAATGCTGGAGAGGGTATTGAGAAAAGGGAACCCTCTTGCACTGTTGGTGGGAATGTAAATTGATACAGTCACTATGGAGAACAGTATGGAGGTTCCTTAAAAAACTAAAAATAGAATTACCATATGACCCAACAATTCCACTACTGGGCATATACCCAGAGAAAACCATAATTCAAAAAGACACATGCACCCCAATGTTCATTGCAGCACTATTTACAATAGCCAGGTCATGGAAGCAACCTAAATGCCCAATGACAGACGAATGGATAAAGAAGATGTGGTACATATATACAATGGAATATTACTCAGCCATAAAAAGGAACGAAATTGGGTCATTTGTAGAGACGTGGATGTATCTAGAGACTGTCATACAGAGTGAAGTAAGTCAGAAAGAGAAAAAGAAGTATCGTATATTAACGCATATATGTGGAACCTCGAAAAATGGTACAGATGAACTGGTTTGCAGGGCAGAAATAGAGACACAGATGTAGAAAACAAACGTATGGACACCAAGGGGGTAAAGTGGCTGGGGTGGGGGGTGGGGTGGTGGTTGGATAAACTGGGAGATTGGGATTGACATGTACACACTAATATGTATAAAATGGATAACTAATAAGAACCTGCTGTATAAAAAATAAAATAAAATTCAAAAGAAAAAACAAGTATAGTTGTATATACATTGATATTATGTGAATAGTAGTATTCTATGAACTTAAGGTTAACTGATTAATTTTAGAAGGCTTGCCTTGATAGTATGTGGCAAAGTATTCACAGCCAGCCAGTTGCCAATGAACTATCATAATAGAAGCCAAGTATAGAAGTATCGTGAATATGTCTGCTTTAGGAATTTGGATATGGGTGGAAGAGCAGTGCAAATATATTTTAGATCTTCTTTTAGAAGAAGTACAGATACACAATATGCTGAAGGATTAACGACACGTGAACTAAATGGTGATGATATAAAGGTAATTTATAATTACAAAGCTAAATCAGCCATTGAAAACCAAAAGTGAGGCAAGACAATACTGACGCTGCCCCACTAATATCTAAAAGGCCACCCTACTTTCTTTCTGCACATGGATCTGTGCCCAGAAACTGTGCAACAAGACTCTGAGAAGAGTCCTGAATTCTGGGCCTCAGTAAATACTAGCAAGGCAGTAGTTTTAAATTAAGAAGAAATGTTGGTAGCCCTTATTAACTTGCTGGATTGGTTACTGGCAGGTGACTACTAATCACCTGTGAAAGCGGAAGTCTTCAGAATTATGAATTAGTTGCCTCTGAAGATCCCAAAAGAACTTGTCCAAGGTCCATAGTTGCTAAGTAAAGTACCAATATTTCAGACAAGGCAGGTATGGACTAAGTTCAGCAGCATCTTTGAAGAAGGACTATATCCTTTAGATGGAGGAGAGGACCTACTCTAGGCTATTCCTCTGTGATTCCCCATCACTTCCTGTCCATCAAGCTAATGGCTAAACAGAATAAACAATACAAGACCAGGAATTAACCAAAGCAACACTTTCAGCATATTTTCTTTTATCATGTTTCTTTGTTTTGTGAACTCAGAAGAAGTAAAATCCACAAGGCCAGAATGCAAAAGCTGTAAGGTTGTTTGATCCTGCCCCAGTATTTTCCAGGTGAGTATCCACAGCAAAAGTAAAAGTGCTGTCTCAACCACAGGCCTCCTGACTCAAGGCTCACCGCTCTCCCTGCTGCCAGTGGCACAGCCTTCGGGACAGCTTAGATTGTTCAGCACACAAGGAGAGATACCAACTCTGAGCCCCAGCATGGGCCTCCTTGCAATCCCATTCTCCATCCACCACTGTTTTCCCTTCCCCACCTCATTAAACTCAGTCTGCTCCAAAATCCAGTGAGTCTTTAAGGGTCTTTCAGAAACTCAGCTACTATCTTCTTTGAATTGAGACATTGTGGTCTTTATATTTTATGTGTCAACTAAAATTATACATATTCTTGGATTTATTTTCTTTCAGCTCTCTTTCTTGAAGGGAATTTCTAAACTGCCATGCATTTTTGTTTTCATCTGGTTTCAGCTCTTCTGTGAAATGGATTCTTAATCTGCAATCCTTTGGTTGGTGCTCCCATGGCCAAGGGGTCTCTGTCTTGCCCATTTTATAATGAAGGTTATCAGGAAAGGGCTAGATGCATGTCACTGCCTTCAAATAGAGGGCTTCAGATGGAAGGAGGGTGAACGGGGAGGAGAGAAATGAGAAGCTGGGTCACACTGTGTATTTCATTAGTATTTTGTAGAAAGATTATGGTTCAGTGAGTTGAGAATATCACATACATCTATTTTCCTAAATGGTGAATAAATTCAAAGCCTGGGCTTAAACTAACTTCAATTTTAAAGATACAATTTGAAAGCCTTCAATGTACACATGGCTGCATATACTTGTACTGCCCTGGATTGAATACATAAAGCCATGACTCATTTGTGAGAAGCAGCCCAGGGGGGTGAACAAAATGCTAGCCTCACAGATAGGAAAGCAGAACTCTAAAGCAAGCTTGCCACCAGCTGGCTCTGGGACCCTCAGCAATCACTTGACTCATCTTGGACTCAGGGTCCCCATCTTTAAAATGAGAACATTGGGAAAAGATAACCACAAAGGACTCTTTCCAGTACTAACATTATACGAATCTGCAAATTATCCAAAAGTCTTTGCCCTGAATGAAATTCAACGGGACCAAGACAAAACCAGGGCAGTGCCTATTGCTAATACTCCCAGAATTGCTGAAATGATACCAGAGAGTCTGAGAGGGTAATGCAATTTGTTCCATGTCAGTGCAAGTCGATTTCACCCTGCTGAGTAAGGTTAGTATAATTGAGAAATGGCCTGGGGATCACAAGTAGCCAATCGATACTAAAACCATATAAATGAAAAGGGAAATCACTTCTGCTCAAAGCTTCTATTTCAGAAATCAGAAAATTATTTTAGTAACAATCACCTTTCTATTATAATCTTACGAATCTTGGTGCATTCTTAAGTTGGCGCCTCAGCTGTCCACTTGGTGTAGATGTACGAAGCGTAGCTGGTACAGAAGTGGTGACCGGTCAAACCGGTAAATAAATAGCAGACACTCCGTTAATATCTGCTGATGGGGTGACTAATGCCATCCCTTTAGAATTTTTGCTACAATTATTAAAATTTTGATCAACATCTTTTAGTTTACATTCTTACTGTCTGGCTGTGAGATACCCATAAAGTCCAGTGTTGGTTTTGCTGTAGTTAAAGAATCAGGCAATGGGAAATGTATTCATTTATTCATTCATCCATTGAAAAAAACATTCCTGAAGTGTGCCAGTCTATGTATCTGATGAGACAAGTAGAAAAGTCTCTGTTTTCCAGCAGGGGACACAGGCATACCATCAAATGCAGCAATGTCATCAGTGCTGTAATAAAGGTATACAAGATGCTGAGAAATCACTAAGGCAGATGCAGTTGATTCTTCTTGGTGTGAGCAGGTGGGCTTCACAGAGGAGGCTGACATGGTGTTGGAGGAGGTCAAGTAGTCTACACAGAGGGAATAGCATTTCCAGAGGCAAAGTGGGAGCTACAGTAAGTAAGGCACTTTTAGAGAGTTGTGCTGCATTTAGCGTCACCGGAGAACGGGGACAGTATGGTGGCAACCAAGAGAGATTAGGGTAGGCAGGAAGAGCCCTAGTCAGGAAAGGCTTAGAGCTTGTGCTAAAGAATTTGGACTCCAGGGCTTCCCTGGTGGCGCCGTGGTTGAGAGTCCGCCTGCCGATGCAGGAGACGCGGGTTCGTGCCCTGGTCCGGGAGGATCCCACATGCCGCGGAGCAACTGAGCCCGTGAGCCATGGCCGCTGGGCCTGCGCGTCCGGAGCCTGTGCTCCGCAGCGGGAGAGGCCACAACAGTGAGAGGCCCGCATACCGCAAAAAAAAAGAATTTGGACTCCATCTACCAGAAGGGAAAAGATTATATACCCCAAGATGCAATTTAGAAAGAATGTGGAGGGAAGATATGGAAAACAATACAAGAGAGAAGGCTCAAGGTATTGCTTTACTTTATGCCGTGTTTATAAAACCAAAAGAAACTGATGATTCTTCCTGTCACAAAATGCCTGTTGAAGAAACATTCTCTTTCACTCGGTTATGCCTGAATTAAAAAATTATAGATACAGGAGTGGTTGAGGCCCACTGTTTACTATTGATTTTACCCCTGAAGGATCTTCTCTGGGCTCTTCATTGCAAAGGATGGCCTGGGGGGTTTCATGACTGCTGCATTGGTCAAAGGCCCAATCTAACAAGAGGGAGGCAAGGGGACATGATACAGATTGACTCTTAGAACTGAGATTCAGAAATAAAGGGAAAAAGAAGCAACCAGTTGAGAAAGGAGAAATCTGTAAGCATCTCTCCCCCACACACACTCTGCACACTCCCCATGCACAGCTGCAGCAATTTCCTCCTGCAGAGCATGCGCAAAAGAAAGGCTATTTTAATCCCTCCCACTGGCCACTGAAGAGTGGAAATAGGCCTTGCAACTAAGAGCTACATGGCATTGGCCATGATCTGTATAATATTTTCAGTCTCTGTTATGGTAGATATATTCTTATGTTTGACTATAAAATAAACTTTTTCTGTATTTGAAGATGTATACTTTGGTCTCTGTAACACAGAGTTCTGAATATAAAAATAGGTCCTCCTTATAACGGCATAAACTTTTTAGTGTAGTAAAATATACATAATGTAAAAGTTACCGTTTTAACCATTTTCAGGTATATAGTTCACTGGCATTAAGTACATTCACATTGTGCAGTCATCACCACCCTGCATATCCCAAATTTTTCATCTTCCCAAACTGAAACTCTGTACTGATTAAGCCTTAACTCTCCATTCTCTCTCTCTCCCAGCCCTGGCAACCACCATTCTATTTTCTGTCTCTATGAATTTGACTTCTCCAGGTATCTAGTATAAGTGGAACCATACAATAATTGTCTTTTTTGCCTGGCTTACTTCATTTAGCATAATGTCTTCAAGATGCATCCATGTTGTAACACATTTTACAATTTCATTGCTTTTTTAAGGCTGAAGAACTTTCAGTTATGTATGTTCCCATTATAGCCACATTTGGGTATCCATTTATTAGTTAATGGATACTTGGGTTCTTTACACCTTTTGGCTATTGTGAGTAATGATGCTTGTAAACATTGGTGTAAGTAACTATTTGAGTCTCTGCTTTCTATTCTTCAATACTTTCTAATTCACTGAAGTGGAATTTCTTAATCACATGGTAATTGCATGTTTAAGTTTTTTGAGGAACCACCATGTTTTCTACAATGGCTGCACCATTTTACATTCCCACCAGCAATGCACAAAGGCTCAAATTTCTCCACATGCTCTGCAGCACTTGTTTTCTGTGGTTTTTTTTAAATAGCCATCTTGATGGGTATGACATATTATCTCATGGTTTTGATTTACATTTCCCTAATGATTAGTGATGTTCTTCATCTTTTTGTGTGCTTATTGGACATCTGTATATCTTCTTTAGAGAAATGTCTAGCCAAGTACTTTGCCCATTTTTAATCCAATTATTTGGGGTTTTTGGTTGTTATTGAGTTTAGGATACTCTGAATATTAACCCCTATCAGTTGCAAATATTTTCTCCCATGCCTTTTCACTCTGTTGATAGTATCCTTTGATGCACTAAAGTTTTTAATTTTGATAAAGTTCAATTTCTCTATTCTTTTGTTGCCTGCGCTTTCAACTTATGACCAAGAAATCATTGCCAAATGTAAAATCACTAAGCTTATCCCTGTTTTCTTCTATGAGTTTTATACTTTCAGCTCTTACATTTAGATCTTTGATACATTTTGAGTTAACGGCTTCATATAGTGTAAAGTAAGACTATAATTTCATTCTTTTGAATGTAGATATTCAGTTTTCTTAACACCATTTTTTGAAAAGATTTTCCTTTCCTCATTGAATGGTCTTGGCACCCTTGTCAAAAATCTATGATGGCACATACTTTTACATGACTCCTAACTTTAGGAAAATATTAGGGGAGCTACAATAATACTTCTGTTAGTTTACATCTAACAATATGAAAGTAAATATGTCTTTGATTAACTAGAGCCCACATCCTCAGGAATACAGAATACTAATTGCTAGGAAGTATAAAAGAGAGAATGAAGTGGTGGGAGAAATGTTACTTGTCAAAAGATGTGACATGCTGCAATAGAAAGAGGAGTAAAATTCATATCAGAAAAACAATGCTTCCCACCGTCCTGCCTCATTCTATTAATTATCAGTTTGTCCTCAGGCAATGACTATTGTCTTGGATCTCATTCTCCTGATCTGTAAAATGGGGTTAAGTTTATTATCCCATACGATCAAGTAGAGGTAAGACTAGATATTCTGAAAAAAACACAGTCCCCCCCAAATTTTACATTACTATTGCTGTTGATTTGTTGGTGATCTATATGAATCATGCTATCTCTTTCATTATGCTTCATTTTTCTTGTTTATAAATCCAAGACAATAATACCACCCTCTCAGTAAGGTGTGCAGTGTAAATGCCTGTTAGACAAATACTAAAATGCCTCTTTCAGATGTAACTTGAAGAAGCCCATCTACTGTCACTCAATTTCAATTGCACTAACATTTGTTGAGAATCTGCTTTAAGCCAAACACAGTGTTAACTGACAGAAATTCAAAGTTGAAGAAGACAAAATACCACCTTCAATATAATTTAATCTGAGTAAAAAATTTACTAGCTCTTTCAATATCTTCAAATTGAAGACAGTATAAATACTTTCAATATCTTCAAATTTCATAGAGAAAATCATTATGCATATTTATAATATATGCAAATATGCATTTATAATCAATTGTAATTGATTTAAAACTTTTAATTCTGTACAGTTGTAGCAATTCATGTATTTTTAAATCTGTAGCTCTAAAGGATATTCACATATCAAAACTAGTTGTGTATACTTTTTCTCTTCTGATAAAACTCAAGGTCCATCGATTTCTCTCTCTTTAGAGATATTGAATGTATTCTGTAAACTTAAATAACTTTTTAAAGTTTGAATTAACTACAATGAAAGTTTACTTCCACTTATTCAGATTTTGTTTTCCTTAAAACTGACCATGGGAAGGAATATTTCTTTCCCTGGGTTTACTTTGAAATCAATCAACAGGAGTACAAAATGTAATGTTCTGCACAAAGAACAGTATGACTACTGCCAGCTGAATTTTATTTTCCCAAAGATTTTTTACCAACGATATAGACATGGTGGTGTTTGTCTCTTGCAACTTGGGAAATCAGTCTTAAGCCTGGGAATTCTCTCTAAATACCCATGGCTAGCAACCATGTTCTAGTAGCCTAGAAAAGGACATAAAAGCACAACATTTTTTATTACTTTTAATATCCTTCACCCATCTAACTTCCTTCTTCAGTCCAGGTTCTATTTTTGAGAAGTGTCCTTTGACCCATAATAATAGTCTTCACTCAAAGACCACATATTTAATCTTTCTTCCACTTCCTTGACATTATATATTTTTGTACCTCTATTTTCATTTCTTTGTGTCTCTTACCCCTACTAGACCAGCATCTTGTATTCATTTTTTGTAGCCTCTGGCACACAGTAGGTACTTGTTGGGCTTCCTAGTGGTCCTTTTATTCCAGGAAGCAACAACTGAGATAAAAGTGGGAGAGGTAAAGCAAAGTGTAGCTAACATAGTATGTGGATACAGGCATAGGTTTATTTTACTCACTCAAGCGATATTTATTGAGCATGATTTTTTTAGTGTGCCAGACATTGTTCAAGGCACTGGAAATACGTCAAGGAACAAAACAACAAAGTCTTGCTCTTGTGAGTTTATATTTTAGTGGAGAGAAACAAAGACTACAAAATATATATACATATTTATGTACACACATATGCACACACATACACACACACACACATACATTTCAAGTGCTGATGGGTGCTAGGAAGAGATCTATACTGAGATAAAATATTGTCAATGTCTGCTTTTTATATAGGGAACATGGAGATGAGACTGA